>NW_027467711.1:282500-589392 GCF_046742065.1 Oratosquilla oratoria
TGCTCCACTCTGAGACTTTGTTCAGATCCTTTTGCAATGAGTCACAGTCTATTTCGGAGTTTATTCTCTTTAATAGTTTTGCATCATCTGCAAAGCAGTTCATGTAACTTTCAATGCCCTCATCCATGTCATTTACATATATAGCAAACATTATCGGAGCTAGTACTGACCCCTGTGGGACGCCACTACTCATTTTTTCCCATTTTGAATATTTGTCTCTAAGCGCCACTCTCATTTTTCTTCCATGTAGGAAGTCCTCCATCCAATTCAATAGTTTTCCCTGTATGCCTCCTATTGTTTCCAGTTTATATAGTCATTTTCTGTGTGGTACCTTATCAAATGCCTTTTGTAGGTCCAGGAATGCACAGTGTGCCCAGCCATCCCTTTCCTGCAATATATCTATCAATCTTGAATAGAAAAAAATTAAATTTGTGGTACATGATCTTCCTTGTCTGAATCTAAATTGCCTCAGGTTCAGTATATTATTCTCCTCCAGATATTTTGTCCATCTATCTTTGATAATTCTCTCACAAATTTTGACTATTGTACTTGTTAGGGACACCAGTCCATAATTTCTTGGGTCTTCCTTATTTTTCCCCTCTACATATCGGTACTATATTGGCATTTTTCCGGTCTCCTGGTATTTTTCCTTCTTTGAGAGAGCATTCTATTATTTTGTATATTTTTCATGTTAGTTCGTCTATACATTCCTTCAGTATTCAGTTTGCAACTCCGTCTGGTCCATGTGACTTGTTAACGTCGAGCTTTAGTATTTGATTCTTTATTTCATTCTGAGTAATGCTTATTTTCTTTAGTGGAGGAAATCTTATTTCAATTTTTTTTATCCCAGTTTTGTATTTTTTTTTTCTTCTTTGGTGAATACAGATTTGAAATATTTGTTCATAATATCTGCCATTTCTATATCTTCTGTGTATTCTCTATTACCTTGACGTAATTTGTGTATTTCCTGTTTATTTTTTAGTTTGCCGTTTACATATCTATAAAGAAGTTTAGGTTGGTCTTTACATTTATCTATTATGTCCTTTTCATATTTTCTTTTTTCTTCTCTACGTAACTTTACATATTCATTTCTTAGTTTGGTATATAATTTCCATTTCTCATGTTTTCCTTGACGCAATGTGTAATCAATGGTCATTTCCAGTAATATGTTTCCCCAGTGATCTTCACCTTTCACAGTCATCTCTTCCCAACATATTTTTTTCGAGGTAAAATCGCCCATAATTACTAGATTTCTTTCTTTCTTTAGTATTTCATATAGTGTATTTCTTGTGGGACACTGCATATTTTCTCTTTATCATATCACTATCCTCAACTCATATCATAATCAATTCCACATTGTTTTCTCCTGTAATTTCTGTCACATTTAGGCCTTTCTTGGTTAATAACATCACTCCTCCACCCTGCTTTGTTTCTCTATTTCTGTACCAACAATTATATACTGCTTGTCCTACACTACTTGGTGGTAATGATCCTTTCAATTTTGTCTCCACAATCCCCATTATATCTGTTTTGTTTTTTTCTAGTCATTCAATTCATCTATTCCTGATATCAATCCGTCTATATTGGTATATGATTCCTTTAGTTGTTGTTGTTCTTTCTCTCTTTTCTTCTTTCTCCTGCATTTCCTTTTCTCTTATGTACCATTTCCCCAGTCTCAAGTCTATCACTCTCTCTCAAAAAAAAAAAAAAAAAATCATACCTTTCTTTTTCTGTTCTTTTTTCGTTCTTTTCTTTAGCTTCCTCCTTAAGTGTTTCTTCCTTTTCTTTTTTCCTCATCACTCAATTCATTTTTTTTTTTATCCCTAGATTTTTGTAGTTTTTACTTTTTTGCTAGTTTTCCTACGTTTGTTAATATTTCTTCTGCTATTCTCTGTGAATTAAGTTTTACTTTAAGAGGTCTATTCTTCTCTTCATACTATTTGCCCATTCTATAGATATCTTCTATTGCCTTATCGTGTCTTTGTCCTTCCTCCTATATTTCTTTTAGTATATCTGTCACTATATTCTTCTCCTCTTTTTCCCTTTGGAACCTTATTAGACCATGCTTTTCTTTGATACCATAGATTACAATACATTTGTGTGTGTGTGTATGTGTGTATGTGTGTGTGTGTGTGTGTGTGTGTGTGTGTGTGTGTGTGTGTGTGTGTGTGTGTGTGTGTGTGTGTGTGTGTGTGTGTGTGTGTGTGTGTGTGTGTGTGTCTGTGCGTGCGTGTTTGTGTGTGTGCGTCCGTGATTCGACATGGTCTTGGATCATGTGATGGACTCGTGATCAACAATATTACCCCCACCCTCCTCCAGATAAAAGCTCAGAGTTTATATATGGCCTGACCTATGTTTGGAATAGGCTTAATAACCATGTAGTGAGCGCTGAAACTATTGGTTATTTTAATAGAAGACCTGTTACCTTACACGAGCACATCCTCAACTCCTTGCCCAACAGAGCTTGAGTGCTGGTTCACAGTGTAGCATTATTGAAATCTTTTCAACCCTGGGCGGGAGTCAAACTCGGGTAGCTGTGTTAGCAATCGAGAACGATAGTGTGTGCATGCGTGCGTTTGTGTGTGTATGTGTGTATTCACCTTGGTCTTGGTCTTTGGATCACATGCTGTACTCGTGATCGACAGGTATTTCCCTCCCAGAAGAAAGCTCAGAGCTCGTATGACCGATCTATGGGTAATGTTGTGACCTCACACGCACACACACACCCAACTTCCCGCCCACGACAGTTGGAGTAACGACTCGAAGCGCAGCGATACTGAAATTATTTCAGCGCTGGACAGGATTCGAACCCGGACCGCCGTAGTGACAGTCGGGGACTCTACCAACCGCGCCACCGAGTCTTGTGTGTGTGTGTGTGTGTGTGTGTGTGTGTGTGTGTGTGTGTGTGTGTGTGTGTGTGTGTGTGTGTGTGTGTGTGTGTGTGTGTGTGTGTGTGTGTGTGTGTGTGTGTGTGTGTGTGTGTGTGTGTGTGTGTGTGTGTGTGTGTGTGTGTGTGTGTGTGTGTGTGTGTGTGTGTGTGTGTGTGTGTGTGTGTGTGTGTGTGTGTGTGTGTGTGTGTATTTACCTATTTGTATTTACCTAGTTGTATTTTACGGGAAGGGGAGCTATGCTCGTGGTGTCCCGTCTTCATATCTCATTTTATCTAAACTACTTTTAAATTCATGTATTGTTTTTGCACACACCACTTTCTCATCTAACTTGTTCTAACTGTCTATTACTCTGTGAGGAAAGATGTTCTTTTTCAGATCTTTTCTGTAGCTGTCTTTCTTGATTTTCTTTCAGTGTCCTCTTGTATTTCTATCATCCCATTTTATCATATTCTCTCTATCAATAATTTCTATGCCTTTCATGATTCTGTAAATAGCTATCAAATCTCCTCTCTCGCTTCTTTGCTCTAGTGTCTGTAGTTCAAGTTTTGCTAGACTCTCTTCATATGATAGTTTTGAGAGTGTTGGTGCCAATTTTGTAATTGCTCTTTGTATTCTTTCAAGTTCTTTTATACATTTTTTTGTACTTGGGGACCACATCGTTGTGTGTGTGTGTGTGTGTGTGTGTGTGTGTGTGTGTGTGTGTGTGTGTGTGTGTGTGTGTGTGTGTGTGTGTGTGTGTGTGTGTGTGTGTGTGTGTGTGTGTGTGTGTGTGCGTGTGTGTGTGTGTGTGTGTGTGTGTGTGTGTGTGTGTGTGTGTGTGTGTGTGTGTGTGTGTGTGTGTGTGTGTGTGTGTGTGTGTGTGTGTGTGTGTGTGTGTGTTATCGTATGAACTCCCTCCCACGGTCGCTCTGAGGTTAGGTTAAGCTAGGTTAAATTAAATTAGGTTAAGTTAGGCTAGAAAAACGTATGTTAGGCTAAGTTAGGTTTAGTTAGTATAACCATCAACAAGGGTTTCAGTCGGAACTTCGGGAAAGAATGTGGGAAGGGGGGTTCATTCCCGTAGCTGAATAAAATCGTCTGGCGTATAGCCAGAATAAAATCTATAAGATGATTTTGCGGCGCCAAAGTGCTACGCGTATCGAGGTAGATTTAACACCGTCTACAAGGGTTTCAGTCGGAACTTCGGGAAAGAATGTGGGAGTGGGGGAGGAGTCATTCCCTTAGCTGAATAAAATCGTCTGGCGAATAGCCAGAATAAAATCGTCTGGCGAATAGCCAGAATAAAATCTATAAGATTATTGTATTGGGTAGCCACTAATGATAGTCAAAACTTCGGGTACACAATGTATTTTTCTGATATAGACAACTATGCGTGTGAATGCAACGAGAGCTCGCTCTCCACTAACGCCAAGCTCCACTTGGCGCCAAGAAAAGACGCGCATCGTATTTGCGATATCCAATATAATTACAAATATACATAATGTACACATAGTTACAATAAATAATAAAACAATAAACAACAAAACATATGACAATTTTATAAAGAGGGGGAAACATATAATTCCCCAAAATAAGCAACACACAATTACAATGTACGATAATATATACAATCATACCACGCTCGGCCAGCACCACTCGGTGACCCCACCGAGCAAACAAGAAAAAAAAAAGACTGACCGAGGCAAGGAGAATCCAAAATACACAAGGACAAACCACACACACACCACATATGCAACAGTGGCAGACAAAAGTGTGGGAAAAATGGATACAATAGTACACCCATTACATTAAATAAACACGTACATAATTAATTACATAAAGACAATACATACAAACACAGAAAGGAACATAAGACTGGCGCCAGTTAACAAAAATACAAATACAGCAATTGCCGGACGTCCGGGACATGATACTTAACATCTAAACACGACAAAATACAATTCAAAACAGTACACTTAAGAGCTAAACAATATTTACACATTATAACCAAGAAAGGGACACACACAAAAATTTTAAACATCACAAAGAATACATAACAATACACAATGAAAGTTTAGGTAATTACAGGACCCCTTGACCTAAGGTCATAAGTATGAGGGGTAGATAAACAAGGCATAGTTCTTACAGTGGGCCCTGGAGGAGGCCGGGTAAAGGCAGGGATAGGCACTTGAGTCTTCTTGAGCCTATCAGAGTGTGAAATATCGCCAAGGCCTGTAGAAGGGTAAAAAATCCTGAACTTGTTAGGGTGTAGGCGTTCAGTCACCAAAAAGGGCCCCTCAAATTTACAATTCAATTTCGACTGGCGATCAGGCATGCTTTTGAAGACATGATCACCAACACCGATGGTCACAGGTTTTGCACGAGCATGTTGTTGTTTCAACATGTCGGCCTTTGAAACATCCAGTTTATCTCTTACAGAACTATAAATGGCATGCATCACATGACTCTGGATTTTACTATAGTCATCTAATTTGTAGAGGGGACGAGCAGGGCTGTCAAGCACATCATATGGGAGCCGTTTCTCAACTCCAAAGATAACATAATGAGGCGTTTTGCCCGTAGAAACATTAATGGTGCTATTGATACAAGCACTGACATGGGGAAGCCAATCCTCCCAAGACTCATGAAAATTACTAGCAAGGTGACGTAGGATCTCTAAAATTTTCCTGTTCGTCCTCTCAACAAAACCATTGGACGCCGGGTGATAAGCAGTCACGAACGTCTGTTTGATGCCGTAACGTTCGCAAATACCTGCCAAAACCTCGTTCCTAAATTCCGTCCCATTATCACTAAGGAGCACCGAAGGAGTGGTGTATGGACACAACACACGGGAAACTAAAGCATGTGCTACAACTGGTGCAGATTTGTTACGTAAGGGAGCTAAGACTACAAAACGACTAAAGTGGTCCACACACACAAGGACGTAGACAGAGCCTTGCGTGCTACGAGGCAGTTGCAAAAGATCTATAGCCACAGTCTGAAAAGGGCGAGAAGGAGTAGGGTACTCTAAGATGGGAGCAGTGCTCGTAGAACCTTTGTTCTGGGCACAAGAACTACACCGGGCTACATGAGAGGTAATGTCTAGTCGCATTTTAGGCCAATAATACTTCTTCCGTGCCATAGCCAGAGTTTTGTCACGACCTGGGTGACTAGCCTGAGGGGCATCATGAACAAAGGACAAAACAACGGGAACTAGAGACTCAGGGATCACTAGCTGTACCACATCTTGCTCAAACACTTCCACATTACGAATGAGAACCTTGTCCTGCAGGGAAAATTGGGACAGAGGTACTGGTAAAGCTGGTAAGGTGGAATCATCACCAGACTCCAAAGCATAAATGACTGCAGACCAAACAGGGTCTTCACGCTGAGCTTTGGCCAGATCCTGCAGAGAAAAGTTATGAATCACGGTAACAGCAGCAACAGGAATATTCCGTGAAAGTGCATCAGCAACGAGGTTCGCATTCCCGGGGATATGCTTAAGGGATGGATTGAATTCCTCGATCGTGAGGAACCATCTGGCTAGGCGGCCTGACAGATTCTTGCCCTTAAAAAGCTGAGCGACAGCAGTGTGGTCCGTGTAGACTGTGATAGGATATCCAAAAATGATATCACGGAAGTGCTTTAAAGCCCACACCACTGCCAGGGCCTCTAAATGAGTAACAGCGTAACGGGACTCAGGATTATTAAGAATGCGACTAGCATATGCAATAACATGAGGTCTACACACATCTACTTGTTGCATGAGTACAGCTCCAATGCCTGTACCAGAAGCATCTGTACAAATGGTAAAGGAAAGACTGTAATCAGGGAAGGCCAACACAGGCGCTGCAGTAAGAGCAAGCTTCAAAGAATCAAAACTATGCTGATGAACATCACGCCACTGGAAGGAAGAGTCCTTCTTGAGAAGGCGAGTGAGAGGGGAAGCAATTGAAACAAAGTTTTTAATTAATGCACGATAGTATCCTGCAAGTCCAAGGAAGGAATGTACATGTTCAACTGTCTTCGGTATAGGGAAGTCTCTCACCGCCTCGATTTTATCACCTGTGGTGTGGATACCATGTTTGTCTACAACATGACCTAGGAATTGGATACTAGACTTGAAAAAGGAACACTTGGATAAGTTGAGTTTCAACCCAGCTTCAGCAAAATGTTGCAAGACCATGGGCAACTTAGTAAAGTGGCTTTCCACATCTTTGGAAACTAGAATCAAATCATCCAGGTAAACAAAAAGTCCATTCCCAACTAAGCCATGAAAAATGGAGTTAACTAAGCGCTGGCAAGTCAAAGGAGCATTCCGCAAACCCATGGGGCAACGAAGCCATTCATAGTGCCCACTGGGAGTCGAGAAGGCCGTGACTTTACGAGACTTCTCCTCCAGGGGTATCTGCCAAAAACCTGCTTTTAAATCTAAGGTGGTGAACACCGTATTACCAGTGCCAATGGACTGAAGAAGCTCGCTTAAGATAGGCAGAGGATAATGGTCTGGAAGAGTGACCTCATTAACTTTCCTGTAATCAACAACAGGACGAAAAGATCCATCTTTCTTAGGCACCAGGAGAAGAGGCGAGTTCCACTCTGAGTGGGACTCCTGTACAACACCTTCACGCAATAAATCGTCAACCAAGGACTGGGCTATAAGCCGACGAGAGTGAAGTAGCCTGTAAGAGGGGACGTAAACAGGACGAGTACCTGGCTGAAGATCAATTCTATGAACCACACGGTCCGTAACCCCTAACGGATCACCTGGTAAAGCCAAAGCCTGACGGTGAGTAACTAATAGGTCAAGGAGACGAGGCGTCTCTTCAGGAAAATCAATCTCGCCTACAAATGTGACAAACTCAGTAGCTAAGTGAGCAGGGTCACGTGTTGGAGGAGACTGTAGCACAAAAGCTGCTATAATAGGCGAATCCTGGAAAGCAGCAACGTGTACCACCTCAAAGGAGCCTAAGTGACTGCCAGGAGAGAGAGGAATAGGAGCACCCGTGACATTGGTTACCATCGCTGTGGTAACATGATCCTCGCGAACAGTGGAGAGAGTTCCTTCTAGTGCAAACCGACGAATACGAATAAAGTCAGGCAAAGAGAGAACGTCAGACCCTATCGGGGCACCTGAGACGCGCACCGGAACTCGAACAGAACTTGAAGGTTCAATAAGATGCTCTCCTATAACAACAGCAGCACAATGAGAAACAGGGTTAGAGCACTTAGAAGTTGGTACAGGCACATGTACGGACTGATCAAGCACAGTAGAATCACAAACAGAAACTTGCCTATCCGATGCAGAGATATCAAAATTGCAGAAAGTCAATACACGGCGACTAGGAGAAATATCTATGCCATGAGCTGTAAGAGCATCAATACCCAAGAGATAATCACACTTAAGGGCAATGCCAGAAACAACAACAAAAGTGACATTGAAGCCTGTAGCATGCGAAGGAAACTGTAAGGGAAGACAAACAGATCCAAGAACAAGCAAGGGAGAACCTTGCACAGAATGCAAATTATTACAAAAGGGAGATAAAGGGAGATTATACAATTCCCGTAGAGCAAAATAAGCCTTTCTACTTAAGAGACTACATTCTGCACCAGTATCTACAGTGACAGAAAGAGGCGTATCCCTAGTAAGAAATTGAAAGGTAAGTAATCGAGAAGACTCAACAGCCACAAAGAGAATTGTTTGAGACCGAGCATTGCTGGTCAACTCTTTGGGTTGTGAAACACGCGTTGGTGAAAATGGGATTGACGAGGCTGCTAAGAAGTCTCATCCTTAAGTTTCAAAACCTTGAAACATTGATCAGTCGAGTGTTTACAATGACCATGGATATGGCAATAACTGAGTCTACCTTGAGGTTCTACTCTGGAAAGGTCATGCGACATATTAGAAGAAACAGTAGGTACACTCCTGCGAACAGGGGACAGTCTTGACTTGTGTACCTGGCGCCTACGGCGGTAACAAAATTCGCTTGAATGACCAGACCTGTTACAAAAGGTACATAACAGGGGAGGGGGGTAACTGTAGAGTGAGGGGAACTATGAGTAGGAACTGTAGACTGATAGGGCTGAGGAGAACAAGGGACATGGGCATGTTGATGAGCATTGCTAATACACAAAGAACTAGAAGGTATTTCCCCTAGTTTACAGGAAAGCTTTGTCGCAAAAGACAAAAGAGTCTCATCAGTCTTATACTTGAGAGAAGATGCAGCTCTTCTCTCAGAAGGCACCAAGAAAAGAATATACATCAAAAATTCCAAAAGAAGACGAAATCTACCTAAAGTGATATTGCCATTATCTATCCAATCTGAATGTGAAAGTGACTCTAAAGCATCAACAACAATTATACTGGCCTGAGCTTGCGCCCGTCTATAATCAAGAGTGCCCAGTCGGGATACGAGAGTATCAGCCAGTTTGAAGCACCAATGGGACGAACCACCACCAGAGGTATCTGAAAAAAGTTTAAGGAAGTTAGACCTAAAGATGTCATAATTATAGTCCAGAGATTTGGGATCTAAACATAACGCAGAAAGTAACTCCGATGCCAGAGAATTTGGCACAAGCTGGGACCTCACAAAGGAGATATTTTCAGGCCCCGTCGAAACATTAGAGTGTACAATTGAATCCTCACATTGGCGGATAAAATCAATCGCCTTATAATGGAGATCTTGACCAGAGAATTTCATAACCGACGGGTCTTGATGCAATAATGTCAATGTGTGCGCCATTGTTTTTGTTTTGTTATCATTTGTCTGTCTGATTTTCATTTATCATTAGTTATATGTCAATTTATAATTTACTATTTACCTGTTTGTTTATTATTTGAACTATACCTATGCATTTAATTATGTATTTTATTTGTTATTTACATTATTATAATTTTTATTTATTATTTTATTATTAATGTTTTGTTTTTTTTTTTGCATCCGACCTAGATATGGATCAAAAAGGTCTCCTGTCGGCATGCTCCGCCTTTGTAATCCTTTGTAATCCTTTGTCTCAGATGAGTTTTTTGACTTAGACTTAGACTTTGACTTAGACATGATAGGATTTGACAACTGTAACCCACTGCGTAATAACATACAGCAGGAATAGAAAACACTGACACTGAGCAAGAAATAATGGAAATATAACACACTTGCACAAAGCATGAAATAATGTAAAAAAAATAATAATAATAATATAGAGAAATCACATGGACATGGGACACGAACGTAAGATAATGATACAATTCACACAAACAGAAGCACTGAAACACAGAAACAATGCAATACATATAGCAAATAATGAAGAAAAAATTATAGTAAGACCGTAATTAGCAAAATTTACGTAAAAAATATATATATAATGCACTGATGCGTAAGTGTACACAAGACGTCACTGAGGTGTAACATTTCAAAAAGTAAACAACTAGTGACGTCATAAAAATGGCCGCCCAAGGCACGACCGGTAGATATGAAATATATGTATATACAACAATATGTCCACAAAATTTCAAAAAGGACAATACAGGTATGCCTAAGACAAGGAAATATACAATACTGGTAAGTAACGAAGGTAGCTAATATCTTCGGACGCGGTGCATGAGCCGGCGAATACACAAGGACCGGCAGGGACGCCGACCAATGCTTTAGTTTATGCACTCCAAGCACGAATCCGCCCTCATCCAATTACCAATTCAACTGCAATCCACACAGCGACCATAGAAGATCGTCCCGCAAAAGCAGACGGCGATATCAGTCCAAAAGAAGGCCGAACACGAAGATTCTCGGGGGAAACGTCTCCCAATAAAATCACTTGGCGCTCTATGCAACCACAATGTTCCTGAACACCGCCTTTTAAATAAAAAGTCACTGGTTCAAAGTGAGAAAGCACTATTACTTCTCTCCAATAAGCAAATCCTGTAGCCTGTGGAATGAAAATAGGAGAAAAGAACGGACACAAACATGCACTATCATGATCGGCTATAGTCCAGCGCTGCATTTTAAAGTCTTTTCAGAACGTTCACAATGGAAAAAATCACCGAAAAGATTGTTTTTACGCTGCCACCAAATGTATTGGGTAGCCATTAATAATAGTCAAAACTGCGGGTACACAATGTATTTTTCTGATATTGACAACTATGCGTGTGGATACAACGAGATCTCGCTCTCCACTAACGCCAAGCTCCACTTGCCGCCAATAAATGACGCGCATCGCATTTTCGATATCCAATCCAAGTCTAAATAAAAATATTCTTCTAAAAAAAAAAAACGCTGTGGAAGTCGGGGACAGGTGGTATTTCGGTGACACTTTGTCCTAAAAATATTCTTGAAAAAGCGCTTGGGTAAGTCGGGGTCAGGTGGTATTCTTCTTTTTCTTCTTCTTCTTCTTCTTCTTCTTCTTCTTCTTCTTCTTCTTCGCCTTCTTCTTCTTCTTCTTCTTCCTCTTCTTCTTCCTCTTCTTCTTCTTCTTCGCCTTCTTCTTCTTCTTCTTCTTCTTCTTCTTCTTCTTCTTCTTCTTCTTCTTCTTCTTCTTCTTCTTCTTCTTCTTCTTCTTCTTCTTCTTCTTCTTCTTCTTCTTCTTCTTCTTCTTCTTCTTCTTCGCGTTCTTCTTCTTCGCGTTCTTCTTCTTCTTCTTCTTCTTCTTCTTCTTCTTCTTCTTCTTCTTCTTCTTCTTCTTCTTCTTCTTCTTCTTCTTCTTCTTCGCGTTCTTCTTCTTCGCGTTCTTCCTCTTCTTCTTCTTCTTCTTCTTCTTCTTCTTCTTCTTCTTCTTCTTCTTCTTCTTCTTCTTCTTCTTCTTCTTCGCGTTCTTCCTCTTCTTCTTCTTCTTCTTCTTCTTCTTCTTCTTCTTCTTCTTCTTCTTCTTCTTCTTCTTCTTCTTCTTCCTCTTCTTCTTCTTCTTCTTCATCGCGTTCTTCTTCGCGTTTTTCTTCACGTTCTACTTCTTCTTCTTCTTCTTTTTCTTCTTCTTCGCGTTCTTCTTCGCGTTCTTCTTCCTCGCATTCTTCTTCCTCGCGTTCTTCTTCCTCGCGTTCTTCTTCGCGTTCTTCTTCGCATTCTTCTTCGTGTTCTTCTTCGCGTTCTTCTTCGCGTTCTTCTTCCTCGCGTTCTTCTTCGCCTTCTTCTTCGCCTTCTTCTTCGCGTTCTTCTTCGTGCTGGGGATCCCGTGTTGGGGTTCCGCCCCGAGGCCGAGGCCGAAGGGGAAAACGAGGGATTAGAGCGCGGAAAGCTGCGGCCGTAGGCCGCTGTTTGCGCAGCCAAGCCCCCGGCGAAGCCGGGTAGGGCGAAGCCCGCGGCTTGTATAATTACAAATATACATAATGTGCACATAATTACAATAAATAATAAAACAATAAACAACAAAACATATGACAATTTTAAAAAGAGGGGGAAACATATAATTCCCCAAATAAGCAACACACAATTACAATGTACGATAATATATACAATCATACCACCCTAACACATGATTTTACGGCGCCAAAGTGCTCCGCGTATTGAGGTAGATTCAACACCTTCAACAAGGGTTTCAGTCGGAACTTCGGGAAAGAATGTGGGAGGGAGGTGGGGTCATTCCCGTAGCTGAATAAAATCGTCTAGCGAATAGCCAGCATAAATTCGTCTGGCGAATAGCCAGAATAAAATCTATAAGATGATTTTGCGTCGTCAAAGTGCTCCGCGTATCGAGGTAGATTCAACAACCGTCAACAAGGGTTTCAGTCGGAACTTCGGGAAAGAATGTGGGAGGGGAGGGAGTCATTCCCGTAGCTGAATAAAATCGTCTGGCGAATAGCCAGAATAAAATCTATAAGATGATTTTGCGGCGTCAAAGTGCTCCGCGTATCGAGGTAGATTCAACAACCGTCAACAAGGGTTTCAGTCGGAACTTCGGGAAAGA
Source organism: Oratosquilla oratoria (assembly GCF_046742065.1). Classification (NCBI taxonomy): domain Eukaryota; kingdom Metazoa; phylum Arthropoda; class Malacostraca; order Stomatopoda; family Squillidae; genus Oratosquilla; species Oratosquilla oratoria. The sequence goes on from NW_027467711.1 coordinate 295,265, forward strand.
ATGTGGGAGGGGGGGGGGGTCATTCCCGTAGCTGAATAAAATCGTCTGGCGAATAGCCAGAATAAAATCTATAAGATGATTTTGCGTCGTCAAAGTGCTCCGCGTATCGAGGTAGATTCAACAACCGTCAACAAGGGTTTCAGTCGGAACTTCGGGAAAGAATATGGGAGGGGGGGGGGTCATTCCCGTAGCTGAATAAAATCGTCTGGCGAATAGCCAGAATAAAATCTATAAGATGATTTTGCGGCGCCAAAGTGCTCCGCGTATCGAGGTAGATTCAACACCGTCAACAAGGGTTTCAGTCGGAACTTCGGGAAAGAATGTGGGAGGGAGGGGGGTCATTCCCGTAGCTGAATAAAATCGTCTGGCGAATAGCCAGAATAAAATCTATAAGATTATTTTGCGGCGCCAAAGTGCTCCGCGTATCGAGGTACACTAAGAAATTTTCAGTAATTTTACGGTACCATACTGGCAGCTGGGGCTTTTATCTTTCTACCGTAAAGAATCATGGTCACACCGAATTTTTTTAAGGTTACACCGACATTTTTTTCGGTCACATCGAATTTTTTTTTACATTCACACCGATATGTTTACAATATAATACCGTATTTTCCACAAGGATATATATATATTTTTTAAATATGCCTATATGTGGCATATATGTCTGTGAGGAATGCTACTTAATTAAATGCAGTCTTCAATTGATATCATCTTTTACAAGCATTAACAAAAAAAAAACTAAACTAAACTGAACTGGCTAGCTGTCAATGGCTAGCTGTCAATACAGGACTCTTAGCACTTGAAGTATCAAGACTAACAAATGAAAATATGTTCATTCCAAAGAAAATTGAACATACTTTTTAAACTGGTAGCCTAGCTTATAGTACAAAAATAAACTTACATAATACAAAAAGAGCATTGTAGGTATTGTGCTTAAAACACATTACCATTATTCTACTGAACCTAATACAAGAATTTATTCATAACCTCGCTGACTGTTAAAATTATAAAAATACTGATGTATATAGCAATTTAGGAATAAATAATTGTGCAAAGAAAAATATATGTACATATAAACAACACTTTTTCCCATCAAAGTTAAAGAATCACAACATTTAACTGAACAGCTACTAAGATCAAATCCTTAAGAGAATAAATGATGCAATGTAATAATTATAAACAAATTAAATAGGAATCCTTTCATAATACCCAAACAGTACTTTTTATGACAAAAAACTGAATACTTTGTAAAATAAAATTACAGATCCAGTTTTATTCAAGATTCAATGAATACTTGTCACAAGGATAATATTTTCTTGGAAAATATGCCTATATAAGGCCTATATGTCAATGTGAGGAATGCTACCTAATTAAATGTAGTCTTCAAGTGATATAATCTCTTACAAGCATTAAAAAAAAAAAAATCAACTGAACTGGCTGTCTGGCAATGGGAACATGGGAACATACAGGACTCTCAGCACTTGAAGTATTATGACTAACAAATGAAAATATGTTTATTCCAAAGAAAACTTAACATACTTTTTAAACTGGTACCCTAATTTATAGTACAAAATAATAATACTTTTATTTCAGGCACACATGGCCCATATATATATACATACAGTGTAAAAAACAGTTTTAAAATGGATATATAAAACCTATGTACAAGGTGTATAAAACTACGAGTAGTACGAAAATATTCCTACATAACACAAAAAGAGCATTGGAGGTATTGTGCTTGAGACCCATTACCATTATCCTACTGAAGCTAATATAAGAATTTATTCATAACATCGCTGACTGTTGAAATGATAAAAATAATGATTTATAAAGCAATTTACAAATAAATAAGTATGCAAAGAAAACTATATGTACATATAAACAACACTTTTTACCATCATAGTTAGAGAATCACAACATTCTTACATGCTCTGGCTGAACAGGCTGGTGATGTTTCAACAGATTAAACAGAGACAGCACCTTTGGGCTAACAGGAGCCAGTCGATCTTCATGAAGAACCTGCATGGAAAATTCAATTTAACATATAAAGTTCCTTCAGTCATGGAGTGCTATTTTGGATTGTAAATGAAATACAAGTATTTCAGCAACTATCTTTATTGAATCTAGCTTTACTGATCCACTTGAACATGTACCTCTGAACAAATTCCAAAGTAAACCCAGCATTTGATGGGCATTTTACATCCATGATGAAAAATAGCTCAAACATGAGAGCAAAGGCCTGGATGAAGCATGGAATGTCCCTCATGACGATCACTCCATCTGATGCCAAGTAGAAATTTTGTCCATTGGAAAGGCAAGGGGTTCCTTCAAAAAATATATAATCACTTTTAATGACTTGATACTTAGACCTAGAGAAAGGTGACTATTGTGTGAGGCAAATATCACTGCAATAGAAACACATTAACAATTTCAAGGCTTCTAAACAGTTTCATTTGCCAGGGCTCAACATTAACAGCTCTTTACTTGTTCAGGATAAATAGGAATTCAAAAAAGGAAATCATGGTTGGACAAACAGAAGTTTCCTGATTAAAATAAAGAGGACATGGAATAGTGTAAGAGCAAGTAATTTCCATATTAGAATATTTTATGCATACACATATACTTACCAACTGCAATCAAACATGGCGTTTTTGGGAAGTCTGGTTCCTCTGTCAGTCTGTTCACATCAGATGGTTTCTAGAAAAGAAATAGAGCAATTAATTATTCATATAATTTCAACATAAATCTTTTTTTCAAGTCATGTGTACATCACCAATAAATTCTCAACTTGATATTTTGCCTAAAATGTCCTGGATACTGAATAATTCTAATATTATTTAAAGTCTTTATGTTATGTTGCAGCTTTTTTAAACCTTTTTTTTTATTGAAATATCTTTTAATTCTGTAGTTGCTTAACAAGTACAGTATAAATCCTACCTCTGCAACTCGAAACAGGGATTCTTTTTCCTCTTGAAAGTATGCCATGATGAGGGTGATTGTTGCCACCTGGTAGGGCAACTGATTTCCCACTTCTTCACACGTTTTTTTTTTTTTTTTTTTTTTTTTTTGCACATCTTAGTCTGCCCCTCAGTTTCTTTGCAAGTTTGGATTTTACTCTGCTTTCTTCTTCAAAAGAGTCAACAATAAATTGCTGCTTCTCCCCAAAAGCCTCCAGCATTCTGCCTTGACAACTAAAGCCCATCAGTTGTTGAAAGTGACCATCCAAAGCTTCTACTGTAAACAGAGCTGGCCATTTGTCCTTCAGCTCGAATGTGCTGCAGCCCTTCGTAATCATTACCCTCTGATGGTAATACTCAAACTCGGGACCAGATTGTTCCTCAGGGGGGTCAGGCAATCTATTTGTTGGTCCATAACTTGATTCTTTTATTACTGCAGCTTCTTCACAATCAGAATCTTCAGCAATTCTCTTTATTTTGTACTGCCCACGCCTCTCAGTCTCCGCTCTAGCAACCAGCTGGTTGAGAACAGAATCATATCCTCTGCCAGTACTGGTGCCAGCCACTTGCACATCTTTGAGACATGGGAAGATGTCAATCATTTTTTAGCAATCACTTCCATGTGGCACCGATAAGGCTTTGGGTGCACCTGCAGTACTTTGGCCACCACATGTCTGACAATGGCCCTCCTATCTCTGGGAGACAGCTCTGCAGTTCCACCATGCTTCAGCAATCTATGAACTGCCTTCCTGACCCCCTTTGGCCTGTCTTCCATGTTCTCAAATGTCAGCTCAACAGTTGAGGGCCATGTTGCACAGTGAGCACTTGGGGATGGTGACTGGCTGTCGGGAACTATGGACCTCAAGGGGGTGCGAGGTATCAGTCGTAGGGGACTGCTTGCTTCACTGACAACTTGAGGGTTATCATCCACTGTAAAATATAACAAATGAATTTAATTAAACTTACCAGGTTCTGCCAAATGTGAATGGCCCTGATCGGGACCACATCCCCACCCACTTATCATGGCTAACTCTAAATCGGGCCTGCCCATTCATAGCATTCATTTGATTTCTCATTTTTCCCAAAATGCTGTTTAAGGTATTTCAATTTCCAATACACATTCTAAGCACAGATTTCTATTTCAAAAAGGCCAGGAAGTTTACTCACTTTGTTTACTGCTACTTACAGAAAATATATTTTACTGGCTTAATTCTGTCTTGATGTTTTCATGTTGAGATAATGATGGATGCCTGTGAACCCATTTCAGGGGTAAGGACATCATCTTTTTCTTCGCATTTTTCATCTTTTTCTTTTTCTTTTCATTTTCATCATCTTTTTCTTTTTCTTCGCATTTTCATCTTTTTCTTTTTCTTTTCATTTTCATCATCTTTTTCCTTTTCTTCTCATTATTATTCTACTTTTCTACTTCTACTACTTTTTTTCAAGTTAAATCTCCTACAGACACAAACATACCACTTGACTAACCCTGGGCTGTCCATGTCTCCATGAGAGCTCTGGCCTTTATAGGCTTCAGTGCTGCATGAAGGTCGATGTCTTTTATAAGCCTCAACTCATCAGCTCTATCCACTCCAGCATCCTCCAGGCACTTCATCACTTCTTCTAGCTTGTGTTCAAGCTTAAGTTTCACCAGCCCGGACAAGACTAGGTCTTTCACTTCATCCATGTTTAAAACTGATACAACCACTGGAAAATGACAGTATGTAGTCCAGAAACAGCTACACACCACCAAATGCAAGAAATGAGATGTATAAAAAAAAATCAATTCAAATCTGTTTGGAAGAGGTATATTTGATAAGCTTAGCACAACTGGCACATGTTAAGAGTTTATTAAATGAAGAAAATTCTGACAAGTATGTAAAGAGAAAAACAGCTTCTTTATATTTGAAAAATAGAATAGTTCGCTTTTTCACTTTCAGTGCGATGGGGGAAGAGGTCTGACACACACACTAATCAATACTTATACACTTGTCTGAAAGGTATGCAAGTTCAACAAAAGTGCTTAGGGCAAGAGAAAGATTCCATGCTTAATTTTTTTTTCTTACCTACCTACATAATTTTTTCAAGACATGTAAGTCCAAACAAAATTTTTGAGGCTGGCTTGTATTTGCATTGCATATAAATCTGCTTGTCTACATATATTTATGTAGGAACAGTGTATTTTAATGAAATTCCCCAATCCTGTCTAAGCTTGTAGATGCTAAAGGGTGCATAACTCAGAATATGACTCAAATTTACACATTTTGTACTCTTTACAGACTGTGAGGATCCATGACATATTAGCAAGCCAAAGGTTGGCACAAAAATGAACTGATAGGTTTGCACAACAAAAAACAAAGTTATTTCTTTCACCAAAATAAGGATAATTTTTCCTACCAAAAAACCATCCTCGTTCTTTTCTAGAAGCAAGGCTTGGTCTTTTTTGTACTCGGTACCTTTAAATACTACTGAATCGGCCATCACTGTATTTGAATGTGAAAAGTGTTGACCAGCTATTGCTGTTTTAATAGGTCCATCAAGAATGTCAAGCTTGAAATCTATAGAATGTTTTATTTGAAAGGCAGCAGGGAAGAGACAACCAGCACTGTAAAATACCTGTAGCAACTGATGTCTTTTGGCAAGTGATTTGGGGAGATTTTTGAAATTATGAAGACCTCTAGCACACTTTTTAAAGTATGAGTGTTTGCTCTCAAATCTCATTGTCCACAATCAGATCAGTGGACCAAATCTGACATTTAGCTCAGGGAAGTGACAGAGAAAATTATGTTTTGGTCTAAGGTTGTTTGGGAATATGGTATCTCTGTAATCAATATAATCCTCAATTAGAGAAGCCAAGAAGACAATCTGACCTTGGGCTATAGCTGGAGCACAAACCAATTCAGCTATTAACTTTAATTTTGAATAAAGCTGCCAGACTTCATTATTGGTATCTTTAACTAAATCCCCAATATACACAGAAAACAGCCTGAGAAAAACCCAATTTTGAACAGCATGGCCCACCAGTCTGTCATTATTCCTAGTTACACCGCCTGGTCTATCCAAGCTATCAGTTCCTGATAAGACCAGGTTAAATATCCTGCTACATCAATGTATTTAATAACCCTGGTGTAACTCTCTACAGATCTTGTCCCAAGTTTGTATGGTGTCTCTCTGAAGGAGTCCAAGTCAAGTGTGCAAAATCTGCAAAAGTATTGGTGTCTAAAACTCTCCACAAATCCACCAATTCCATGAGATCCAAGATTATCTCCAACAATTGCACAAACAGTGCCTTGAATATTCTTTTCACCTTCAACGGTTTTCACTTTTATGCCTGTAGTTTCCAGTGACTGCAGATCTTTCACTAGCCTTGAAAACACTTTATCTTGCCCAAACTGCAGATCCGACTCGGTGAATAGCATAACCAGTTGCATATGGTCAATGGATGACTGTAAATGTGAATCAATATTTGCCAAGGTAAAATAGACACCTACAACTTTATGCTTCTTCCTGGCTGATCCTAGAGGATTCACCACTTCAAAGGCATCTTGGTACAAAATAATTTAGAATGATTCCTGCTGAAATAAAGCATTTGATCTAAATACTGTCCCATCTTTAACAGCTCTGAGTATCTCAGGCATCTCATTTTCTGCAGTACGAGCTTCTGGGACATTATGTAAATTTGTGAAAGCAGGATAACTATCATACAGAAATGTTATACTCTCTTTAATTGGGATGTATTGAGCATATCTTGCACTGTTTTCATCATCATGTCCAAGATATATTGGTCTAGGACGCAAATAAGGAAATTTATTCTCATAATATGTTTTTCTTATTTGTTCTGATCTTAAGGGACCATTCATACTTTTCTGAAAAATCCCTGCTCCACTAACTGTCTCAAGAATTCCTTGAATTTTGTCATTTTCTACACCTGCCTCAATCAATTTTTCACATAATTTTTTTTTGCATATGTTTATTCTCTATCTGTTGTATGCATCAGACTTCATCTACAATTTTTTGTACTGTTTTGACAGGTATAAAAAATTTTGCTTATAAATTCAAGTAAAATAATGCTAATTCCCTCAAAAGTAACTTCCTTCATCTCATCCGAGAGCGAATCATTATCATCTGTATCATTATTCAGTGAAACATCATTTTCATCAATTTCCATTTCTAAGCTTTCATTTACGGAGAAATCAGTTTCCTCTGTGCTAATTTGGAAAAGCTATCTTGCAATAATGTGTGAGTCTATGCTTCCTAGTTAGATGTGATGTAAAAGATGAGGTCACCAAATGTTTTCTGACAGTTTTTAAAAGGACATGCTATTCTGTCACCCCAATTTTTCTGTGCAAGATGTTTTTTCAAATGGCAAATAAAATCTCTCAAGTTACTACATTTCTGTTGACTAAGGGGTTGAGTACACTTCAGAAGTACACTTTTGGATGCATTTTTGTCATATAATGAGCTACAACTAGACTTGTACTTGTGCTCACGATACACATGTGTCTTGAAACCAGAACAGATTGAAAAACTTTGCACACATTTACTTATTCCACACGGAAATTGATAGTTTGGTGTATTTCTGTGATACTGATAGTGACTGACATATTGCTTCATGTTTGATGCAGAGTATGTACACTGCTTACAATTGTACATTGCTACAGTTTAGTGAAATATTTGCCTAAACTATTTATGTGTACTGTAAAATCCAGTCAGTTACTTTCGAAAATTTGTGGCAACCAGAAAGATTCAATAATTTACAGTTTAGGTCCAATTTACAGAGGTAAACAATCAATTGGCATCAGATGAGAAATTTGTGGCAACCAGAAAGATTCAATAATTTGCAGTTTAGGTCGAATTTACAGAGGTAAACAATCAATTGGCATCAGATGAGAAACTTGTGGCAACCAGAAAGATTCAATGATTTGCAGTTTAGGTCGAATTTACAGAGGTAAACAATCAATTGGCATCAAATGAGAAATTACTGAAAGAGAATAATGTGCCAGCTGCTAAGAAAAACAAATATACATACAGGAAACATCAGTTTTACCAAATTTTCCTCAATGTTCCGATCTCCTTTGTTGGGCTGCAAGATGGCCACTGTATGTATCCCAGAATGCAATGCGCCGTACATTGTCAGTGCATTACTGAGAAAACGCATTTTCTCGGTAAGTTACTGAATGTTCCTCCACGACTCATAACACTTCAATTTCCTTCTATAATACTAGTCTCGTAATTCACTCGTCACAAGGCCCCATGCCTTCGTTACGTCAGTTTCACTAACTTCCAAGTTCATCTTATTCAGTAGGCCCCATGCCTTGTACTTCTCATACTTCAGTCAAGTCCTTAGGTTAAGTAAAGTTCTTTAATTTTTCCTTTTTCTTCTTACTAAATTTACGCTGTCTCAGGTTACACCCAGAGTCTCTCTCTTTCTCCGTCTGTCGAGATCCCCATATCATACGCCAAGCCACCTTCGTCTGACGTCACTAATTTTTCTCATCCAATCTCCTCTTACTTCTCAAATAAGTGCCACTCCTTATGGGCGTGACTTTAAATTCATGCACCAATAATTTTTCTCCTCCTCCGCCTTTTCCTCCAATCCGGAAGACTGTTACATTGTCACAAACAATATCGTTTACCTCAGCATTTATCAAACGGAAATAGCTTTGCGTTCACACATTGTTACATTAGCATATTTCATCGCCGCTCACAGTTTTGATTACATCAGCATTATTACAATCAGCCACCTCTGTATCAACATGCAACAACCTCGTTGGTCGTTTGTTTACCTAGACAGGACGGCGACTAAACAAATCCCCGACTCAGCACTTCGCAGTCGGCTGTCGGCCATTGTTTCATAACAACTGATCTTGAATTAGCATTCGTTCTCCATCTACCTCTCCATCTACCTAATTGTCTACCTCCATCTATCGGCCTCTTACAGGGCTCGGCAGCTACCGTTGGTCGTCCCGACCAATTTCTTATTTTACTCTTACAGGGCTTGTTAATATATATTTAGAATAAGCTAATCTACCATTGCGTAAAATTGTATATCAAAGATATAAGCAACCCTCCAAAATGCACAAAATAGTTCAAACAGATTAAATGTAAATAACATGCATGCAAACTATATAAGGCATAAATAAAAATAAATTGCAAGTAAAATAATTTGCAAAATTCACTCAGAACACTATTTTCAATTGTGGATGGTTTTATCATCTTTTCAAAGATGATAGCAATTAATTTGCAAACATATTTGCAAAACTCACTAGTTTAGAGTTAAAAATTATTGTTAAGTGTCTCTTCTTGCTTAATATTCATCATTATTTTTTAACACAATTCATTTTCAAAGACAGTCTTAATGCTTTAGAAATTATCACAATATTTATGTGAGAGGTCCTTAAGGTTCCAAGTCTGACCACAGCTGATCCTAGGTCTCCATGTATCTGCTTGACACCAAGTTACAGTTGTTTAGGTTTCCCATCCCAAGTACATACAAATGGTCAAAGCAATACTATCTGTAAAATACATCAAGATCAATATTCAATTCATCAAGAATATTGTCAAAATATTCCCTATACTCTTCAGGGTTCTCAACATTGATACACAGGGTATCACTACAATCATCTTCATAGATCTGTAAACTTATTTTCCTCATGTCATCTAAATGTCCTATCAATTCTTCCATTGTTTCTAAATGTTTAAGTCTAAATTTGTTCCCACCTGCAGAATCAATTACCCGATATGGACCAGTGTACCTTGGTGAAAATTTATTATTGGGTGAAGTTAGTTTGACCATTACTAAATATCCAATTTTCAATTCTAGTTTATGACCTTTTTTGTGTTGTTGTTTTTTCATCTCTTGTGAATACACCTGCATATGTTCCCTAACTCTTTGGTGAATACTTTGAAAAGTATTTATCCTATTTGATATATAATCATCAATATTGTATATGGGTTTCTGGTCTGCAGTCAACATTTCATATGGCAGAGTTTTGTCCTCCCCAAAAATTATAAAATGAGGTGTATCACCTGTTGCTACATTAATTTGATTGTTCAGGGTACACTTAACACAAGGAATCCAAGTATCCCAAGTTACACTATGAGGACTTAGAGTTCTAAGACATATAATTATTTTTTCATTTAACCTTTCTACTACCCCATTACTCTGTGGATGATTCACTAATATATTGACTTTCTTGATATTGAATACTCTACATAAATTTTCCAAGATTTTGTTATTAAATTCATTTCCATTATCTGAAACTAAGATATTAGGTGTAGTGAAATTACAGATTATCTGATCATAGATTACTGAAGCAATAGTTTCAGCTTTCTTATTGACTATGGGTTGTAATATACAGAATCTTGAAAAATAATCAATAGCAACAAATAAATATTTATATCCATTCTCAGACATAGGTAATTCCAATGTGTTAATGTGAGCTCTTTCCCAAGGTTTCTGTGGAATGGGATAGGTGAGTATAGGAGTAGGTTTTGGTGTGCTTCCTTTCACCGTAACACATTTTACACACTTTTCTATATAATCATATATGCATTTCTTCATACCTGGCCAAAAGTATTTATGTTGTGCTTGTCTATAAGTTTTATCCTTTCCTGGATGTGAACTACAATCACTATCATGAAGTAACTTCAATATCTCATTTACAAGAGTTTGTGGTATAACCAACTGATTTACTTGGCCTCTAGAAATGTCTTTCCCACTTACAACTGTTTTCCTATACAAAATTCCATTAATCAAATGAAATTCCTCTATCTTATACCCCTTTGGTAGCTTTGGAGGATCTCCTCTTGGGTTTATCAAATGCTTGATTACTACAAATAAAACTCATCAACCCAGTCATTGGTTGACTAATGTTTCTAGAAAGTGCATTTGCCGCAGCATTCTTTTTACCCGGAATATATTCAAATTGAACTTCATAGCACTGAAGTATTGCAAACCACCTAGCAAGTCTGCCCCGAAGATTCTTATGCTTAAATAAGTTCTGAATAGCTGTATGATTAGTCCAAACTCTGATGGGATATCCTAGTATCATATCCCTAAAACTTTCTAAAGAATAAATTACTGCTAAAGTTTCTCTTTCTGTTATAGAGTAGTTTCTCTCCGCACTATTACAAAGTCTTGATGTGTAAGCTATCGGCTTCAAAGTTCCATTTCTCTCTTGCATCAGTATGCCTCCTAATCCTATGTCAGATGCATCAGTACAAAGAATGAATTCTTTTTCATAATCAGGGAAAATTAGGATGGGTGAACTCGTGAGCTTATCTTTTAACTTGTCAAAAGCTTCTTGCTGTGCAGGTCCCCATATGAACTTTGAGTCCTTTCTCAACAAAGAACTTAGTGGATTAGCAATGTCAGCATATCGTTGAATGAATTTTCTATAATATCCTGTCAATTCCAAAAAACTCCTGACCTTGTCTACATTGGTCGGAACCGGAAAATCCTTGACAGCGTCAACCTTTGAATTCACTGTACTAAGTCCATGTCTGTCTATCTTATGTCCTAAATAAATGACACTGTCTTGCAAGAACTTACATTTTTCAAGTTTTACTTTTAACCCTGTTTCTCCTAGTCTTGAGAATATCAAATCTAATTTCTTAAAGTGCTCCACTGCAGTCTGAGAAACTATTAAAATGTCATCTAGAAATACACTGGCAGTGTTTCCTAACAATCCATCTAGAATAGTATTCATTAATCTCATGTAAGTTAATGGACTATTACATAACCCAAATGGCATTCTCTTGAACTCATAATGTCCTGTTGAAGTAGAAAATGCTGTGAACTCTCTTGAGTCTTCATGCAACTCTATTTGCCAAAAAGCTGATTTGATATCTATAGTACTAAAATATCTATTCTCAGTTCCCAAACTTCTCAAAATGTTACCGATAATGGGTAATGGTAACCTATCACGAATGGTGTGCTTATTTAATTCCCTATAATCTATCACTGGGCGCATAGTACCATATGACTTTGGCACCAAAATCAAAGGAAAGTTCCACTCACTTTTACTATGTTCAATAATATCCTGTGATAACATTTCAGTGATCAGTTTATCTACTATTGCTAATTTAGAGTGAGGAACTCTGTAGGCGGGTATGTAAATAGGTTGTGTTCCTGGTTTTAACTTAATATGATGTTTTAAAACAGTTGTTTTGCCTAAGGCGTCCCCCGGCAAAGCAGTTGCTTTATTCTGCTTCACAAGCAAAGCAAGTAAATTTTCATCCAACTCAGGGCAATTAGTTGATTGTAATAATTCTTTATATCTATTTCTTAAGTCTATTCCTTCTTAAACTGAACAGATTGATGAAGTTGGTAAATCTATCTCCTCATTACTCTCATTTAAAATCTTAATGGGCTTAGTACACACCTGAAAACATCCTATTTGTGTACCTTTCCTTAAAACTATCTCCTTATTCATAGTGTTAATTACTAGTACTTCTACTCTATTCTTATTTGACTTATAAATCCCTGAGTCCCACTTCAATCCTTTAATTTTAATTGATTCTGGGACTGTAATTATTTCAGTGTCTACATTGACTCCTTTCAAACACACTTCAACCTCATTAATTGACATGGGATGCAACATTGTCGACCTTGTTATGCCACCATCTACAATTAGCAAGGCTTCTGTCGTTGATAACTGAACATCTAATTGGGTTCACAAGTTGCTTTACTTTCTGTTGGTCTGGACCGCTCGTCCTCGTTATCTAAGATAGAAATGTTATCAAGGGATTCATTGATTCCTGTCACTGGTCTAAAGTCTGGTTGATTAAAAAAATGGGATTAGCTGTGACTTCACTAAAATTCCTAGGTCAGCAGGACAAATTACCATGTTTTCTTTTCTCATAGTTGCAAATCCTATCAATAAATCTCCTGGAAAAACAGATTCTTCTACCACTATCACTGGAATGTACAAATGTTCATTTGTATATAAGATAACTTCTAGTTCAACCTTATCTAATGTTTTAACTGATTTCCAGTTACTTCTTGCAATGAGTAACGGATTGGTTCCAACATTTTCACTCCTGGGTTCAACTGGTTTAAAATTTTACTGGTAATAACATTAACTACAGACCCTGTATCAATAGATATTTGAATAGGCTTATTGAACACTCTACCAGCAATGAGAGATCCTACAGAAGTTTTTCCAACAGTGATTATCAGTTTGTCAGTTTCTTTCATCTCTTTTGCATTCCCATATCTAACACAATACCGCCTATCGGTATATATATGGGGAGTTCTGAAATTATTTATTCTATGTCTGGGGGTTTTCCTCTCAGCTCTGGGGTTATCCGAAAATTTTGTCATTCATGAGTCCTATGACCTATCTTATTATGATAAATACAGAATGGTGGGTTCCTACATTGATACTCTGTATGATCCTCATATTTGTAATTTCTGCAAATGGTTCCATAAAAACATTCTTGTGCTTTGTGTCACCAGGTATTACACCCCTCCGCCCTGTGAGCAGGTTGCTGTCCTGGAGGGGCTTGTGCATAGTGATGAAGGTATGGGCTATGGCAGCGGGGAAAGTTTTCCTCCCTGGCAGATTCAATCATGCTGCACAGACCATACCGGAGCTGTCAGACCAAGACTCACAGACTGGAGTGTAAGTAACTGGTAAACGACCCCCACCCCTCTTTCGTTTGATGGCTCGTTTATCCCTACCCTTCTTAGTTACTGCACTCTTTCTTCTCTTTCTGAACAGGCTACTATCTCGGGGTAGGTTCTCTGGAAAAATCTAGATTGCCTTCCCTGAGAAGCACCCTCGACTTTCTCTTTCACCTTCTTAAGGTAGTTCTAAGTTCCCGGTTTCTCTCTGACCTGTGTGCTGGTAGCTGACCGAGTTGGTGGGGGCTCACCTGGTGACAGGTGCCACCGGCGAGGGCTCGCAAGGTTCGGTGTTCAGTGGATGCGCATGGGAAGGAGGACTCCTGAGCTTGATACCGTTCTCCCTTCCAGTACAGGTAAAAAGGGTGGCTACGCCGGCCTCATACTATATGAGACAAAACAACAGAGGTCAAACGGGTTGTCAAAGCAAAAAACTCGACGCCGAGGCCCTTTACCTGTAAATAGCCATTTCTGGACCCTTTTCTGGCTCTGCAGGGACTTTCCTTAAGTGACTGGGGCGCCAGGCACCTGCAGTATCTCTTTCCACGCACTTCAAACCTCATGTTGCTTATGGTGTGGCCCTACAACTTACCGAAAGCGCTCTTTAAGTAGTAGACTATACCATAAAACTTTGATTCCATCCAATTATGGATGAATCATCCTCCCATGTCTTGGAGGTCCCTCCTCTCCAAAACCCATTGACCAGGAGGAAACCGATGCTGACCCTTCCGCCGTGTCAAATCCCGATTTGGATAATTCTCACTCCTTGTGTCCTTCAAAGGAGACTATAACTCTTAATGAAGGACAGCATTATGATTCCACTAGTAAAAATAATGTGGTAAAAGTTACTACTGAGTTGGGTTCTCCCTCCTCCAGAGCTTTGGAAATCAAGAATGTGAAAAACTTGTCTGTGGTCCATATCCTCCAGCTTCCTAAGTCCTGTAACTATGAGACGCTTACGAAGTACTTTGGTTGCTATGGTAAAATTACAGAAATCCGTATGTGTTATGCTGAACCTGGAAATTCTTGGGAAGCCTGGCTGCCATATACTAGCCACAATGCTGCTCTGAAAGCTAGTAGCGATATTCCAAATTTGAAGGTTTGTGGAGCAGGCGTCACTGGGGCTTTATGTGCCAGTGCCCCCAATGCCCTAGATGTTTATATACCTTCTTTGTATGCTCCTTCTGAGAAGGAAAACGGCTTAAACACTTCCCACAAGGAGAGATTACCAAGTCCTCCAATGTGGTTGGTAGCCACTGCCCGGGAAGAAAACTATATTTACCATAAGTTCAGTAAATATCTGCAGAGGAAAGTTGGTGGAATTTGTAGTGGTGATATCACCAGATTTGGCAAGAACAAAGTTCTAATACATGCAAAGTCCAAAACTCAGTCTTATATGCTGAGTCACTTAAAAGCTGAAAGTGGTGAGATGCTGAAGGAAATTAAGCCACACATAGACTTCAGCTACGGTAGAGGTGTCATATATGACAAAGACCTATATGATTTTGAAGAGGAAGAGATTCTGGACATGTGCCCTGATGACATCTTCCATATCCAGAAACTACGGGGCACCAAAATGATTGTACTAACCTTTACTAGCCCTGAACTGCCTATGCATATCATAACTGAAAATGAAAGGATTGCTGTGCGCCCTTTTAAGCGAAAGCCATTACAATGTTTCAAATGTTTTAAATTTGGCCATACGTCGACTGCTTGCAGTGGAGAGCAATTGTGTGCTATATGTTCCTACTCCATTCATGGTGAATGCACATCACCCAAGTGTGTGAATTGCGGCCAGGATCACCAGGCCCGTGACGAGACTTGTCAGTCCTATAAGGGTGAAGAAGCAGCACTCCAAAAATCCAAAGCAGAGCATATCAGTATCCGATACGCAAAGAAGCTTCTAGACCAAACTAGAACATATGCCCAGGTTACAAAGAAACGAGCTACCGCTTCACACGGTAGAACCCCTGAGGTAACAGATACCCGCCTGAAACAGGCTTCGACCGTTGCTGAGGTAGCATCTCCCAGCTCCCCCACCCCTCCTTCTCAGGAGTTAACTCAGACATTATCTGTGCCCGTTATTGAGGGCTCAGAGGACACTCCCTCACTGGCGAATGTACATTCGCAAGATGATGCGCGGTCAGCAAAGGGTGTTACGGCGGAGAGATCCCCAACACGTGTAAAGAAAAGGGGAGGAACATCCCCTACCCCTCCCTCTCCTACCCTGAGCATCCCTACCTCAAACAAATATAAGGTAATTTCATCGGATGCTACTGGTCCTCCAAAAGCTAATACATCGACACCAAACGCATCAAAGAAGATCAAGATTGAGAGCCACAATCCTGGCCGTATTAACTCCTCTCAGGGCAATTCAAAGAATGAGAGATCTAGAGGTGGAAAGCCTCCAGGCGGAATTGCTGGCAGGCCTACTATCTCTAGACAAAACACCGATCAGGCAGAAAAGAAGAAGTCTCATAAAGTCGGAAGTGGAAAGCTCCCTAAATAAAAATGTCCATCATACAATGGAACTGCCGAGGTCTCAACAGTAGCTCTGAACACATCTGAACACTATTTAGAGACTACAACACCATGATTTTGTGCCTTCAAGAAACAAAACTAGGAGATACAAGTTATAATCCTGGACTCAATTATAACTTTCATAGATCACCCCCTGTTATTGATGAGAGGGCACAGGGTGGCACTGCTTTCATAATTCACAAGTCTATTAGATTTTCTACAATCCAGCTCAATACAGACTTTCAAGCCTGTGCTGTACAGGTTCAGCTCGAGAGAAAGATCACTTTGTGCTCCCTTTATTTAGACCCTAAACTTGAAGACCACCTTTTCGACGGCCTTAGGCGAAATAGACAGCTGGATGTCTCAGATATCCAAGACTTAGTGAACCAGCTCCCTCCACCATTTATTTTAATGGGTGACTTTAATGCCAAACACACCTTACGGGGTGACGTACACTGTGATAGATGGGGTTACATCATTGAGCAGCTACTTGATGCCAATAATGAATTAGTGTTGCTGAACGATGGCTCTCCCACTCGATATGATATTTTTCATAACACCACCTCAGCCATCGACTTAACTATAAGCACAGCATCCCTCCGGTTGGAGTACAATTGGGTTGTTGATAGAGATCTGCATGGCAGTGACCACTGGCCAATACTACTTCAATATGTTAAAAGTATCCCATCACCCTGCCTGCCAAAATGGAAGATCAAGGAGGCTGATTGGAAAGAGTTCACTAAATCATCAGCTATCAATGAATCGCACACCAATTTTTTATCCCCTGTTGCTGCTTATACCCACCTTTCACAGACCATCATAGATTCTGCGCAACAAACCATCCCCAAAACTGCTGGCCTACCCAGGCGCCCTGTGGTCCCTTTGTGGAATAAAGAGTGTGAGGTTGCTAGAAAAATAACCAGGACATGCCTTCGCAGATTGCTCAAGTCACCGTGTGAGGCAATCCGACTTGCTTATTCTAGAGCCCGTGCGAGACAGACACCCCCCCCCCCGAGGCCCAGTACTTTGAAGTAGTGGGGGGGCTTGCGTGTTGCGAGGAAGGACTGAGCTGTGCCAGCCAGGTCCAACCATGCTGGAGAGGTCAATCCTGAGCTTCCAGACTAAGACTGTGCCAAACAGACAAATATAAATTGACGACCCCGGCCTGATCTTGATTATGAACTGAACTATTCTCCGGATTCGACGCCCTCACCCCATGACAGTTGTCAGAGAGTGAGATATCAGGGGTAACGAATATATAGGGGACCCTCCACCCTCATTACCCAGTGAACTCCCCTATACCTTTTCTTCTTATTCGCTACCCTAACCTCCTTTTCTCAACTTTTTCTTTTACTACTCGAGAGGTCCTGACAGTTAAAGGTTTCCCTGAAACCCCACCAGAAACCAGCTGGGTGATGGGATATACCGCGAGGTCCCTACTAATTGCGAGGGGCAAAACCCCGTATGCTGGTGGAGGAGGGGCAGAGGGGATACCTTTGACTGACGACTCTCTATCCATCTTCCAGTGCACACAGGGAGTGGCAACGCCGACTCCATACTCTATGGAACAAAACTAAAGGACAAATAGGGTTGTGAAAGCTTATACTCGTGACCGAGACTCTCTGTTTGTAAATAGTCGTATTCTTGATCCTTCCGACTCTGCAGAGACTACTTCTTTCATTGCTTGAGGCATCAAGCAACTGCAGTATCTTCTTCCATGTACATTAACTAAAAATTTCTAATATATGGTGACGCCCAAGAGATAAACTTGACATTGGCGACTCCACTACCTGCAATTACAGTAGACCCTAAACTCTTACCTCCTCCCATTCCTCCAGATCCTCCTGATCCTCCTAATCCTCCTCCTAATCACCCTTCCAAAGTACTAACGAACACTTCCACAAATTTGACCCTTTCTAATAAACCCTCCTCTGACCCAGTTGACGACCCACGCAAGGCAAAGGAAAATCTCGACAACAAAGACCCTGGACTGAATATGGATAAAGATTCAAATGAAAAGGCAGTTTCCACTAGTACCGCCAAACCAACGATGATCACACTAGAACCATTTGAAATGCCAAGCTTTAAAGGCAATGAAAAGACTTTACATATTGAGAGTCTAACTTTAAACATGAATTATGAAAATATCTCACAACAATTCAGTGAATTTGGATGCATAAAAGAAATTAGGCTACGGCTGTCAGATACTTCCAACTATTGGCAAGTGTGGATAATATATTCTTCCCACAATGAGGCAAAGAAGGCCTATTCAGAAAATATAGCAAAAGATATCAAATGCTCCTTGGTCAATAAGGTACCACCCAATCTAGATGTATATTACCCTACAGTGCATAATGAAAGCTCACAACACGGAAACATCTCAAGAACACCTAAGCCAGCTACTTGGCTCATTGCAACAACCAAGGGTGAACGAGCAAACTTGTATACTTTTAGGAAACAATTAAAGGTTAAAGTTGGAGATATGGAAAATTCCAGAATTACAAGATTTGGACGAACAAGTTTCTTAATACATGCCAAGTCTCCCACTCAAGTAGCAATGATATCCAACTTAAAAATCGAACCTGATGGAATCATCAAAGAAATAAAACCCCATTACAATTTTAGCTATGCCAAGGGAGTTATTTTCAACCAAGACCTACAGGAATTGCCGGAAGAGGAAATTCTTGAAATGTGCCCCGAAACAATATGGAAAGTTAATAAAATTCCAAGATCTCACATGATTGTTATCACATTTAACAATGAAAACCTCCCTTATGATATTATAATCGACAAGGAAAAAATCAATATTCGCCCTTATAAACAAAGACCCTTACAGTGTTACAATTGTTATGGCTATGGTCATCCCTCAAGGAAATGCACAAGGAACAAAGTCTGTGGTAATTGCTCCCAAAATGAACACGGCGACTGCAACCAACGAGAACTATGTATAAAGTGTAAAGAAACTCACAACGCTAAAAACAGAAACTGCCCTACATATAAAAAGGAGCAAGAAGCTGTCCTGAAAGCTTCCATAGAAAAAACAAGCATAGGACATGCAAAGAGGCTGTTACCAAAAACAACCTACAATGAAGTTCTCCAAACAGACAAACCCAACACCATTGTAACATTCTCGACAAACAAGGATAAAAACCACAAACCTTCAGATGAAACATATAATCCCCCCCCCCTTTGGGGGATCACCGGACTTCCTCGAGGACCCACCGGGCTTCCTCAGAGATCCTCCAAGCTTCCTCGGAAGCCCTCCGAACTTCCGCGGAGAACCCCCAGGCTTCCTTGGAGGCCCCCCAGACTTCCTCGGAGGCCCCCCAGGCTTCCTCGGAGGCCCCCCAGGTTTCCTCGGAGGACCCCCAGACTTCCTCGGAGGCCCCCCAAGCTTCCTCGGAGGCCCCTCAGCCTTCCTCGGAGGTCCCCCAGGCTTCCTCGGAGGCCCCCCAGGCTTCCTCGGAGGCCCCCCAGGCTTCCTCGGCGGCCCCCCAGGCTTCCTCGGAGGCCCCCCAGGCTTCCTCGGAGGCCCCCCAGGCTTCCTCGGAGGCCCCCCAGGCTACACCGGAGGCCCCTCTAGCTTCTGTGATGGCACATGAAACATCCTCAAAGCCCCCTAGGGTCCCCCCATCTGCTTCTGAGAACCACAAAACAGACTATGGGACCCTAAGCAAGAAAAGTCACAACCTTGTACAACCAAAAGTACAAAACTCAAAATCCAAGGAGATGCAAAACTCCTATAAGAAAAGACCCCGAACTCTCTCCCCTACCCAAGTAACACCTGAAGGTGCCCGCCAAAAGAGATCCAATCACTCCAACTCGGGACCATCCCACTCAGAAAACAAAACCTGGAAACCCAAAAAAGAGACAACTAAAACAAGCCCCACTAGAGACCCAGTAAAGAAGCGACCTAAATAATGTCTCTTATCCAGTGGAACATACGTGGTTTCAACTCTAACCTAGAACAACTTCGGATCCTTTTTAAAGAACATAAAGTCTCTGCCATTTGCTTACAAGAGACTATGCTAGGAAACACTTCCCCAAATCTAGGACATGAATATGCTATCTACATATCCCCACCTCCTCCAGGTGTACCTATACAAGGAGGACCAGGGATAGGTACAGGCATAATTGTTCATAAGTCAATGAATCATCGAAGCCTTCACCTAAATTCAGCTTTACAAGTATGTGCAATTCAGATTTATACAACTAAATGGATTACTCTATGCTCATTATATCTAGAGCCTGCACTAGAAAACAGATGGCAAGATGAATTAGGCAATCACCGACAACTAAAACTGGAAGACCTACAGAACCTAATATACCAGCTACCCCAACCATTCTTTTTAATGGGGGATGTTAATGCCAGACACAGTCTGTGGGGAGAAAGAACATGTAATCGTTGGGGCAATATAGTAGAAAACCTACTAGACAATAACAACATTGTACTACTAAACGAAGGTTCCCCAACCAGATACGATATCACCCACAATTCTAAAGCTGCCATTGACCTCACGATCTGCTCCTCTTCGTTGAGACCAGAATACCAATGGTCTGTGGACGAAAATTTATACGGAAGCGATCACTTCCCTATCCATATGAAATTAGATAGAAATATTCCATCCCCTTGTTTACCAAAATGGAAAGTTGAAGAGGGAGATTGGAAAACATACCAAGACTTCACAAAAATTAACAAAAATAATGAAGATTTTCCAAATGCCTATGTTGCCTACGAACATCTCGAGAGAATTATGATAAATGGGGCCATGAAGTCTATACCAAAAACTCAAGGAAATCCTAGACGTGCCTTAAGCAGAAAAATCACTAGAATTTGCTACAAAAAGTACAACAGACCACCTATAACAGTTAACCTAATAACTTACAAAAGAGCATTGGCCAAACAAAAGAAAACGTTCAAAAAAGCAAGGAGAGAATCGTTTATCAGATACATAAGTAAATTGAAACAAGACTCTCCCGTAAGCTTAGTATGGAATAGAATCCGAAAACTGATGGGAAAATTTGTACCATCCTTAAAATTAACAATGAAATAGTTTCTGATCCCCTTGAGGTAGCAGAAACATTTGGAAGATACTTCACAAACATTTTAGCCCCCTGGGGCTAGGGGGTATAGTATAGAATATAGCCCCCGCCACGTCGGCTGCGTGTCGTAAGAGGCGACTAATGCCGATCCCCGAGCGGGGCTCTTGTTTCCCCGCACAGGGCTTCCTCTTAGACTTCCTTTTCCACTCTTCTCTTCTCTTCCGCTTGCTGTCCCCTCCCTCCGACCTAATTTTCAGCCGCCCCTCTCAGTAGCGGCGCTACACCCATCCTACGGTAATGCGTCCCTTCCAATAGGTTCGTTGGTGGCAGGGTATCATGCCACCTCGAAGGGCGCCTGCATTGCAACACGGTAAGCCGGTGCAGTAGGATTTCGATCCAAGTCCTAGCCCAGGCATGAGGCTTCGTCTGGTGCCGTCCTCCCTATTCTCACTTACAACCTGGCCTTGGCAGCCAATCATGAAAAAATCCCCTTTTAGTGGGGTGGCCGGTCCCCTAAATCCGGCTCCAGCTGGCGCAGCTGGTAAGACAGCGTCGTCTACCCCGAATAAAAGACTCCTTGGCATCGAATATGCCCCAAGGTGCCTAAACTTTTTCGAACTCATGAAGCTAGTTACCCCTTTTGGTACTGTCGAACGTAACTCTTTTCGTGTAAAGTCAAATTATAACAACTTTTATGTGCGTTTCTTACCTCCATCAGAATGCATTGCAGCCAGCGTTGCCCTCAATGGTAATAAAATCGCGGATTCGATCATAAATGTTCCATCCTAAAAATATCAAATATTGAAGAACAAGACGATGACTTCGTCCCTAATGATACATACCTTACCCCCGAGCTCCCTGAACGTCCCCATCCTTATGCTTTAGCCCCCGTGTATAACCTAGTGACTGTCGAGGAGGGCAGTAACGATGTCCTAATATTTTATGATCAACAAAATGATCGCCAACCCTCCACTCACTCCAGAAACCTTCACGCACTTTGCTCGCAACACCTACCTATTGAAGGTAAGACCCCACCAGGGATTTATGCTCCAGGGTACGTCCGGAGATTTTTATGGCAGCGGAATCCTCAAGATTTCTCCATATGATGACTATAATGGCTCAAAGGGTAAGATTTTTAACTCTTCCCTTAGTAGCCTTCCAACCACTACCCTCCTTAACATGTGCCCCCAGAACGTTTTGGATACCCACGTAGTGTCCAAGTACAGCCCAGAAGAACAAAAGTTTGTCCCAACGCCACTAATAATATTAAAGTTCTCCGACCTGAATCCCCCAGATGTGATCGTGATTGGACCCCACCGCTGTACGGTTAGATCCTACGTTCAATCGCCAAGGACGTGCACCCGCTGCCTGCGGTACGGTCACTCCTCCAAGATCTGTGGTTCTCCTACCCTCTGCCGCAACTGCGCCAAACCATCCCACGTCACTAAGGGTGAATCCTGCGATCTTGCGCCAACCTGCGCTGCTTGTAATGGCGCTCACCGCACATTCTCGAAGGAGTGTGAGGAACACTCCTGGCAGAGACTGGTCTCGGAAACTGCGCCCCACGTCTTACGCGCCCCGCATCTTACGCGTCTTACGCGTCAGCGCCCCGCGTCTTACGCGTCTTACGCGTCAGCGCCCCGCGTCTTACGCGTCGGAAACGAAGACTTCAGTAAAGGCTAACCCGTCGCTCCTTCCCTCATCATCACATCCGGATGCCACATCATCCGCTGCGAACGTCCCCGCGCAACCCTCTCAATCTTCACGCCAGTCGACCTCCCAGCGTATCATATCTCGCGTCATCGACGGTAATCTTATGCTTGTTTCTCCCCCTCCACATCTGACAAATACATCCGATCTGGGCACTTTGGATCCAGTTAATCCTTCTTCTCGACCCGTGATGTCTTCTGATAGATCACCGAAGAAGCGCCCTGAAACCAGTAAGTCACGATCGCCCCGGAACAACTCTAAACCCAGCAAGTCATTAAAGTCTCCTACAAAGGTCTATAGATCACCCACACCATCCTTTGAAAAAAAGTCCCCCTCTTCGGGGAAATCGAGCTATCTGCCCCCAATGGCGCAATCTAGCGCCAACTCTTCATCAATGAGTGACTTCCCCCAGATGACATCCATCTCCACCCCGTCGTCTGTGCAGGATGGGGAGATTCCTGGTACCGAAGACATTGTGATGAAGAGCCCAAGCAACTCCACAACTTCGCTTTTGGACCTTCCATCACTCCCGCTGTTACCTAAACATCCCACTGCCCTTTCCGGCAAGAAGTTTCCCCAGAAACGACCTCTGCCCGATGGTGACTCGAGCGACCGCCCGTCCAAGACTGCGCCCTCCAACACCTCCCTTCAACCTCCTCCTTTAGTGTCCCCCAGATCCAATAAAAAGTTTACACAGTCTCACCCTACCAAAACCACGCCAGATCCGTCGAAGAAACAACCGCCTTCTAATCCCGATCCGTCTTCTAAATCTCCAGAACAAAGACCGAAAGAAAGAGACCAGAGAGCCAAGATCTTACCTCAAAAAACTCCTATGGGACGCGAATCTCGTAAACCCCATGATGGCCAACTTAAGCCGTCCCCCATCGGGGGGCGGCACTCTAATTAATCCCTCAAATTCTCACCTCCCACGACACTCCTTCAATGGAACATCCCAGGTCTCCGTGCGAACGGGGAGGAGTTGAAGTGCCTCCTCCGTGAACACAACCCCGGAGTTGTCTGTCTTCAAGAAACTATGCTTCCCTCCAGTCACTATAATCTAGGTATGAACTACAAGTTCTACGGTACCGTTCCTGCAGCTGGTTCTCCAAGCAGGGGTTGTGCTGCGATAGTCGTCCACGCAAGCGTTCAACACACTACCATCCCTTTGCGCACAACTCTCCAGGCGGCCGCTGTACGGGCCATCCTTAATAAGAGCTACACGATCTGCTCCCTATACCTGCCGCCAAGCTCTAGCGTTCGTGCTTCCGACATTCAAGAACTTGTCGATGCACTCCCACCCCCATTTATTATTCTTGGTGATCTGAACGCACACAGTCCTTTATGGCATAGCTCTTCCCGTAACGAGAAGGGCCGCGCCATTGAAAATATTTAGAGGAGAACGAGGTCTCCCTCATGAACGATGAAAACCCGACTTACCATAACATCTTCCTTGACACTACTTCTGTCCTGGATCTTGGGATCTGCACTTCAGCGGTCCTCGTGGACTTCTCCTGGAGGGTGTGTGCGGATTTACACGGCAGCGACCACTACCCGGTAGTAGTTTCTCGTGTTTCTCCTCCCCCCATCTCCCAGCCCCAAAGGTGGAAGTTGAAAGCGGCAAATTGGTCACTCTTTGGGGAGCTGTGCTCCGAACTAAGTGACTTGCACATGGACGACCCGATTCAAGCTTATAAGCAATTTGTCTCAATTGTTCTTAACGCCGCCGGCGGTTCTATACCGGTTAGCCGCCCGCCGATTGGCAGGCCGCCTGTTCCTTGGTGGGACACCACCTGCCGGAAGCTTCGTGACACCGCTCGTTCCTGCTACCGGCATTTCCGTCGCCTTCCGACGGAGACCAATAAAATGGTGTACCAGAAAGCGGTTGCGATCAAACGAAAGTATATGAAGGAGGCGAAGCGCAAGTCATGGCAGAACTACGTATCGACCATTAAAACGTCGACGCCTTCGGCGTCAGTTTGGAACAGAGTGAAGAAGCTTTCCGGCAGGTACATACCATCTCCTCAGCCGTCCCTCCTTATAAATGGCACCGTTGTCTCAGACCCGTGAGAGGTGGTCGAGGAACTCGCCACACACTTCTCCCGTGTTTCCAGCTCTACTGCCCTTCATCGAGAACTCCAGCTACCGGATCACGTGACGAATTTTGATGACCACGCTCCCACAGACACTGAAACTTACAATCTCTCTCCACGAACTCAAGCACGCCATCGACCAGACGCCGAATACTAGCCCAGGCGATGACACGATTAGTGTCGACATGATTAACCACCTTCCTTCGGAGGCTCTCACAACCCTTCTGACGATATATAACAGGATTTGGTACTCTGGTCTCTTACCATCATCTTGGCGATCGTCTACGATCGTCCCCATAGCCAAGCCAGGCAAGGATCACCAGATCCCTTCTAGTTACCGGCCGATCGCCCTGACGAGTGTGTTATGCAAGGTGTTTGGGAGGATGGTCAACCTTCGACTTACCCACCACCTGTAGAGTAGAGACCACCTCACCCCTTACCAGTTCGGCTTTCGCCGACACCGCTCCACCTTAGATCCTCTGCTCCGTTTTTCGACACACGTGCAGGACGCCCTAGTGCGCAACATGAATACCATCGCCGTCTTCTTCGACCTAGAGAAGACGTACGACACGACTTGGAGAGGGGGTATCTTGATGAGCCTCCTCGAGATGGGAGTGCGGGGTAGGATGTTTTCCTTCCTTCGAGCTTTCATATCAGATAGAACTCTGAGGGTGAAGATCGGCGGAGCATATTCGTCGCCCAAGCCCCAGGAACAAGGTGTCCCCCAAGGCAGTGTCATCAACCCCACCTTGTTCTTGATCAGCATCAATGGGATAATTCAGGCGGTTGCTGAGGCAGACACTTCGCTCCAGTGCTCACTCTTCGCTGATGACTTCCTTTTGTACTTCTCCATAAACCTTTTAACACTAATTACACGCACTCAGCGCGGTGTAAATGCTGCTACTTCCTGGGCCTCTCGCAGAGGCTGCCGATTCTCCTCATCGAAGACGGTGGCGATGCACTTTTGCAGGCCTCAACAACGACCGCGCCAGAATGTTCCTCCACATATTATCATGGGAGGCATTCCAATACCCTATGAACAGTCGACTAAGTTTCTTGGGGTCATTTTTGACCAGCACCTTACGTGGAATAGCCACATCTTCAGTCTTAGACGATCTTCCCTCTCCGCCCTCAACATCTTAAAGGCGGTTTCTGGACGCGACTGGGGAGCGGACCAGCCTTCGCTCCTCAGATTATACCACGCCCTCATAAGATCACGGCTGGATTACGCGTGCCAGATCTATTCCTCGGCAAGTGCGACGTCCATCCGCTCCCTCGATACAGTACACCACCAGGCTTTGCGACTGTGTACTGGTGCCTACCGTACCTTTTCTGTTGAATCCCTCTACGTCCTCTCTGGCAATTTGCCGCTCTCTAACCGAAGGGAGCAACTTTTACTCTCCTTTTACTTCAAGTGCAAATCGTTCAGAAAGATACCATCTTTTGACGTGGTTAATAACGTGAGACTCAGGGATACGTACAACACCAAAAGATCAGCTTCAGTCCCAGCGCACCTACGCGCGCTCCGTCTACTTGAGGAGGGAAGCGGCTGCCCCCTTAAGGTGTCCGAGTCCAGAAACTTTGATACCCCGCCTAGGTGCAGGCCCATTCCTGAGCTCTGCCCCATGAAACGGTCAAAAAGTGGGCACCTGCCCTTGCTGCCTCGTTTGAGGAGCATAATGAATTACATGCCAACTCCATCGCAGTCTATACTGACGGGTCAAAATCTCCCGCTGGTGTGGGCTGCACAGCCGTTACATCATCTCAAACTTTCACAGTAAAATTACCCTTCACCTCATCTGTTTTTACGGCTGAACTTTACGCAATTTTACTCGCTTTGAAGTATTTTATTTTTTATTCAGATTTTAATGATTTTACCATTTATAGCGACTCTCAATAATCAATTTTAGCACTTACTAGCTTTATTCCATCCCACCCCGTGATATCTGAGATCCAAGAGTGGCTAACGAGAACAGCGGCCAGGGAAAAAAACTATCCGATTCTGCTGGTCCCCCAGACACGTCGGTATCATTGGCAATGAGAAGGCGGACAGGGCAGCCAAGTCTGCGGCGGCCCGTCCCTTACCATCGCGCGGGGACTCTCCCTTTTCCGACATGCGCACTACCATCTCCTCCCGCGTGCGTAGAAAGTTTGACACCGCCTGGGACAATATTAGAACGAACCAAAAACTACGGAGCATAAAATGTTCTGCAGATCGCTGGCCACTCCTTTCCCACCACAGCCGTTTTTATCCAAAACTTTTAAACCGTTTACGGATTGGACATACAAAGGTAACTCACGAATTTTTATTTACTCTTCCCCGGATTCCCCCATCTTGCGTGAGGTGTGGCTCCCCCTTTTCCGTCCGTCATTTCCTGCTCGAGTGCAGATACTACGAGCCTTGGCGGCGGAAGTGGGGCCTTCCTCCTGACCTCCGTAAGATGCTTGGTGCTACACCCATGATACAACCCCTTGTAGGATTTTTAAAAGACGTTAATTTGTTTTATTATATTTAATTCTAACTGTGTTGTACCTATTTATTAGTAGTCTTACTTCTTGTGTAGTTCGCTGCTTAATTTCTAGGTTTCGTATATATTTCGTAGGTTATTTTAATAACTAATCAGACAGTAACGTTGTAGTTGTTTTAATTTTTAGAATTCAATATTCTAACCTCGTTATCTATTTTATCCCGTGGCACGAATGGTCTAACGACCCTGTGCCGGGCTTTTGCCCACTCTAATTAATCAATCAATCAATCACAAACATTTCAAGTGCTCTCCACTACACTCCCTTCTTCAGGAAAATTCGAGAAAGTACAATAGTTGTCCCTCCAAAAAGTAAAAACACGGAGGCATATAATCTCCCCTTTACACTAACTGAACTAGAGCACGCAATACCTCTATCATCTCCAACTTCACCTGGTGAGGATGACATCATTTACTCAATTATTTCACATCTTCCTACATGCACCAAAGAATTTTTCCTAAATATACTGAACAAATTTTTGGACTACAGGATCTTCACCAAAGTCGTGGAAGACTTCGATCATTATAACCATACTAAAACCAGGAAAAAAAAAAAACAGTCTCCCTCAAGGGTATAGACCCATTGCTCTAACCAGTTGTGTATGCAAAATATACGAACGAATGATCAACACGCGTCTTGTCTGGATATTAGAGTCGAAAAATCTCCTCTCAAGCAGACAGTTTGGCTTCAGAAAAAACAGAAGCACTATAGACCCACTGATATTTCTTACCCGAGAAATTCAGAATGCTTTCGCCACACAGAGCACAAACCATAGGAGTCTTTTTCGATCTAGAAAAGGCATATGACACCACCTGGCGTGGTGGCATTCTAAAACAACTTGCCGAATGGGGTGTAGGAGGAAATGTGTTCTTTGCAATTAAAGATTTTCTTACTGATCGTATCCTAAAAGTAAGGGTAGATTCATCTCTCTCTTCACCTTACACCCAGGAGGAAGGCATACCCCAAGGAAGTGTCCTCAGCCCAACACTGTTAAACATAGCCATCAATGGACTACTAGAATAAGTACCGATCGAAGTGCATAGCTTGGCATATGCAGACGACATTGTTCTAATCTGTAGCAGACCATCAGCACTGGAGGCAAGCCAGAAAATACAGACTGCCATTAACTCTACCACCGCATGGGCGGAAAAAAGAGGCTTTAAATTCTCCCCGGAGAAAACTAAAGCAGTCCGCTTCTGCCGAAGAAAGATAAGAGAAGAAATCCCAACACTAATGCTGGAAGACTATTCTTCCATACAAGGATCAGATCAAGTGCCTAGGACTAAGCCTCGACAAAAAACTAAACTTTAATACACACATTAATGAAATAATACACAACGTGAAACAACTCTTCAACATCTTAAAAGTAGTTTCACGTTTCAACTGGGGAGCTGACAGAACAACTCTGTTACAAATATACCAAGCTTTGTGCCTAAGCAAAATAGATTATGGATGCCAAATCTATGGGGCCGCCTGTAAAACCACCTTAGAAAAACTAGATATCATCCGAAACATCGCTATACGCATCTGCACAGGTGTGTATAAAACGTCACCCATAGACAGTCTAAATGTTGAAGCCAGCATTCCTCCTCTCCCAATTAGAAGGCAGGAACTAGGATTGAGATACCTAACAAGAGTACTGTCATCCAAAAACAACCCCAACTACAAGTTTGTTAGAACACCCAAAGACAGAGCTCCAACTCGACCTAAGCTCTCCAAACCGCTGGAATTTAGACTGGAAAATAGTGCCAAGAACATAGACCTGATCCCTCTACACGTCGAAGAAAGTTTACCAGCTAAATACCCTCCCTGGTGTAGACCCGAAATCAACATTTGCACTTTCTGGTGTAAGAAAAATAGCTGCCCAGAGTCCGAACTTAGAAGTAAATTCCTTGAACACAGCAGAACCCACACAGATGCAACTAATCTATACACTGATGGATCAAAAACTGCAGACAGAGTGGGTTTCTCCAGTGATTACCCCTCAATCTATTATAAAAAAGAGAGCTCATTTTAACATCTCTACTTTTACCGCAGAACTGCTGGCAGTTCTTAATGCATTAATTTATATTTTTAACAATGCATCTGACAAAAAAAATTCATATATACAGACTGTAAGAGCATTTTAACATCAATAAAATCAATATTTCCAGTCAACCCCATTATCGGACAAATACAAGATTGGCTGGTCCTCCTCAGTAACAGAAAGAAAATAACTGTGAACTTCTGCTGGGTTCCTTCCCATGTGGGAATAAAAGGAAACGAGTTAGCCGATACTGCAGCTAAAGAAGCAGCTGGGCTGGCACATATCTCCCAACTCAAAATCCCCAAAATGGATTTTAAAATTCGCATTAGAAGTTACACCAGAGAACAGTGGCAACTTCAATGGAATAATGGAAATGACAATCTAAAGCTCAGATCCATCAAACCTTCTGTCATCCCTTGGAGTCATTTCCAGGGAGACAGGAGGACAGGTATCGTCATGACTCGCCTTAGAATCGGGCACACCTTTTTAACCCACAAGTACCTGTTGACGACTGGAGCGGAGAGACAGGCTCCCCTCTGCCCCACTTGTCGAAAGAATATTACAGTAAAACACATTTTAAAGGAATGCCCACGATTCAGGTCTGCTAGAAGAAACAATCTTCTAGAGGGGCTTACCATCACTAAAGTTTTAGGAGAGGACGCTCCCATAGATCGGATCAAATGTTTTTTAAAGGAAATAGATTTGTTCTACCATATTTAAATTTTTACAGAAATTGAGTGGATGAATTGAAACAAGTAAATGTTTTAAAGAATAAGTAGATATATATGCGCTGAATGGCCCCAGGCTCCGGCGCTTGGCATACTAGCCAAAAACTTCATAACATAAACCAACCGTGCGAGACAGAAGAAAATATTTAAAGAAGTCAAGCGTGAATCCTGGAAGAAATATGTTTCGGAATTAACCATCGCTACCCCTACGACTCAGATTTGGAATAAAATCCGTATATTACAAGGTAAATTTGTACCGGCTGCCTTGCCCGTTTTAGAATCTAACGGTACTCAACCCGAAGAGGGTTGCTGACATCTTGGGTGCCCACTTCGCTAGTGTTTCAAGTGCAGCTAATTATGCTCCTGAATTTCAAATACATCGTGACTCGGCAACAGTTCTCCCTCCGCCTTCAAACAATACAGAGTCCTTTAATCTACCTTTCACCTTCGATGAAATGAAACAAGCTTTATCAAGCTCAGCCTTCACTTCCCCTGGTGATGATGACATCAGATATGAGATGATTTCCAACCTTCCCCAGTGCTCACAGCTGTTCCTGCTTACGGTATATAACGGTCTATGGACCACACACTCTTCACCTGATACCTGGGATCTGTCGATACTAATCCCCTGTCATAAGCCAGGGAAAAACCCAGAACTTCCAGGAAGCTATAGACCTATTGCCCTCACTAGCTGTCTTTGTAAACTCTTTGAGAGAATGGTTAATAACAGACCTGTCTGGTATCTAGAATCCAGAGAGTTACTGTCAAAGAGGCAGTTTGGATTCCGGAAGAATCGCAGCACACTTGACCCTTTGCTAATACTGTCAAGAGAAATCCAAAATGCCTTAGCTAGAAGACATCATACCATTGGTGTGTTCTTTGATTTAGAGAAGGCCTATGACACAACCTGGCGGGGTGGCATCTTGAATCAGCTGGCATCATGGGGCATTGGAGGCCACATGTTTGCATTTGTACAGAACTTCTTATCAAACCGACGACTAAAAGTCCGAGTTGGATCTGTATTTTCATCATCTTATCTGCAGGAAGAGGGGGTCCCCCAGGGTAGCGTGTTAAGTGTTACGCTATTTGCAGTGGCCATTAATAGCCTCATGGACCAAATACCACCGACAGTTCAGGGTACCCTATTTGTTGATGACCATGCTATTTACTGTAGTGCCCCAACAGCCCTTGAAGCTGGTAGAAAAATACAAGCTACGATAAATGCAATCACTAAATGGGCTGACGGGAGAGGTTTCAAGTTCTCACCTCAAAAAACTAAGGCCATCAGATTTACAAGGTGTAGGAAACGAGAAGAGATACCAACTCTATTTTTGAAGGGAGTTATCCTCCCATATGAGAGTGAGGTGAAGTTCCTTGGTGTGATTTTTGACAAGGGCCTCATATTCGTTTCCCATGTTAACGACTTATGTGTTAGAGTACGACAGTCCACCAACATTCTGAAAGTTGTCTCACATTATGATTGGGGAGCCGATCGTACTATTTTATTAAGGCTCTATAAAACTCTCTGCCTCAGCAAAATTGATTATGCTTGCCAGATATATGGCTCTGCTGCTAAAACCACCCTTGAAAAATTAGATGTTGTGCACAATCTGGGTCTGAGAATCTGCGCGGGTGCCTATTGTACCTCCCCTGTGGACAGCCAATATGTGGACTCAGGTGTACCACCTCTTTCCTTACGCAGAGAGGAGCTGGGACTACGATATTTGGCCAAATATTTGACATCAAAGGATAACTCCAACTTTGAATTTGTTATGAACCCTTACGACGTCTCTCCAAATAGGCCCCGTATCCCTAAGCCACTGGAGGTTCGATTGGAGAAGGAATCTAGAGAGATCGGTCTCTATGACTCTACTATAGCCAAATTAGGCCCAACAAAGTATCCTCCTTGGTGTAAACCCCCTGTGGAGATTTGCATTTGTACCGGTGGTAAACAACACCACGACTCTCAGGCTGTCAAGGCGCAATTCTTAGAACACTCCTCTAAACACAACACCTCTATCTCTGTCTATACCGATGGCTCTAAATCTAAGCAAGGTGTAGGCTCTGCTGCAGTTTTTAACGGAAAAATTATCAAACGTAAATTACCCTCTCTTCGCTCAAATTTCACTGCAGAAGCTTATGCAATACTCCTGGCAGTGAAAGAGATCTACTACAGTTGCTCAAACGAGCAAAGTTTCATTATTTATACAGACTCCAACAGTGTCTTAGCTTCTATTCAGCAACTTTTGCCCACTCACCCACTGGTGCAAGAAGTGCAAGATTGGCTGGTCCTCCTGCACTCACGAAAACGTACCAAGGTGAACTTTTGTTGGGTACTTGGTCACACTGGCGTCATGGGGAATGAAACGGCAGATAAAGCTTCAAAGTCGGCAGTAGCTGATCTACAGCTGACTACTGCCGTCCATATACCACATGGCGACCTTAAGGAGATTATACACACTCATATACAAAATAAGTGGCAGCATAGATGGAGCACCTTAACTGACAACTTGAAGCTAAAAAATATCCGTCCCTTCATAAAGAAATGGGAATCATCCAATTGCCCAAATAGAAGGAACAGCATCATCTTGACCAGATTGCGAATCGGACATATACATCTGACTCACAGTTTTTTAATGACAGGTGGCGACGAGCGGCAGGTACCATTCTGCCGTACATGTCAGGCTCACATTACTGTACAGCACTTTTTAACGGAGTGCATGTGTTTTCAACGTGAACGACGAGCATGTTCAATCACAGGCAAGTCCATGACGGACTTGCTTGATGATAGCTGTGAAGTAGCCCGTGTGGTCAGATTTTTAAAGCTTATCAAGTTTTATCACCTATTATAACTCACTGTAATTTTCAATTTTATTATTATTATCTTTTTAATGAAATCACTGAACTTTTAGCTTTCATCCGCCTTTTAGCTTTCATAGCGCTGAATAGCCCTTGATGCTCCAGTGCTTGGCTTTTGAGCATAAAACTCATAAACCAACCAACCAACCCAGGTATTACAATTAAAACATAGGATTCTAGCATCCCTGGATGGACTTCTAACATGCCGTCTATGTCCTACTTCTGTTTTCTTAAATTCTCTAGAGTTCCTATGTTGGCTTTGTTGGCTTACGGGCATTACATATGGGTTTATTGTTCTGGTCTCACTGTATCCTTGAAGAAGATAATCTACTTCTCCTAAACTTATGTTTGACTTTAAGTCTTTGTACAGCTTTTCTGCTGTTAAGTCATCAGAATTTTTGGCTAGTAAGCCAAAGGTGAACAATTTGATTACCTGAGAAATTTTCATTTTGTCACTAGATCTTTCTATCCTGTCACCTCCTGTCACCACTGTCCCACCACGACTCACAACACTTCAATTAGTCTCGTAATTCACTCGTTACAAGACCCCCATGCCTTTGTTCCGTCAGTTTCACTAACTTCCAAGTTCATCTTATTCAGTAGGCCCCATGCCTTGTACTTCTCATACTTCAGTCAAGCCCTTAGGTTAAATAAAGTTATTTTTTTTCCTTTTCTTCTCACTAAATTTACATTGTATTAGGTTACACACAGAGTCTCTCTCTTTTCCCGTCTGTCGAGATCTCCATATCATACGCCAAGCCACCTCGTCTGACGTCACTAATTTTTCTCATCCAATCTCCTCTTACTTCTCAAATAAGTGTCACACCTTATGGGCGTGACTTTAAATCCATCCACCAATAATTTTTCTCCTTCTCCACCTTTTCCTCCAATCCGGAAGGCTGTTACATTGTCACAAGCAATATCGTTTACCTCAGCATTTGTCAAACGGAAAAAAGCTTAGCGCTTACACATTGTTACATTAGCATATTTCATCACTGCTTGTCGGCTGTTGTTTACCTAGACAGGACGGCGACTAAACAAATCCCCGACTCAGCACTTCGCAGTCATAACAACTGATATTGAATTAGCATTCGTGTTTTCCATCTACCTCTCCATCTACCTAATTGTCTACCTCCATCTACCGGCCTCTTACAGGGCTCGGCAGCTACCGTTGGTCGTCCCGACCAATTTCTTATTTCCCTCTTACAGGGTTTGCTAATATATATTTAGAATTCATCCTAATCTACCATTGCGTAAAATTGTTTATCAAAGATATAAGCAACCCTCCAAAATGCACAAAATAGTTCAAACAGATTAAATGTAAATAACATGCATGCAAACTATATAAGGCATAATTCAAAATAATTGCAGGTAAAATAATTTGCAAAATTCAATCAGAACACTATTTTCAATTGTGAATAATACATAAATCAAGCAGACACATGGTTAATATGGTTAATGGGTTTTGACAGAGTCAACCTCCGGAATACAACAAAGGCAATCAGTGCAGACAAAAACATTGAAAGAAAAGGTATAAGAATAATTGTTGTAATAGGAAAATCATTTGAGGGAGATCTTGACAATGATCTTCTCTTAATTTTCAAAGGAGGTGAGTTTTCAGGCAATGTGAAGTTGAAGGTATTAAGGGTATTAGAAATGGTGGAAATAGTGTCTCCATGCAATTCACAGGTATCAATTACAGAGATAAGACCTTCAACCAAATCCAATTTAGGACTCAACCCGGGACAATTAATTGATATTTTTGTCTTGTTAGGGAAAACAGATAATGAGATCCTTTTATGTTACAATGAGGAATTTGGTCTACAGAAATTTTTTGATAATGGCAATTGTTCATAACAGACACATTCCTAACCAGAGAAGCTTCACATGAATTTTTCAAAGCTTCACGGAACACAAAAAGAGAAGAATGACAAAGATAAAGATTCTTATTAACTCTTTTACAATCATTTAATTTATCATTAGAGACCATGCTTTCTTTTAGATTGTCTACAGAAAGGTTGTAATTGATTGGATCTACAACTGGAATATCTACTTCATATAATGAACCATTTACCTTCAATGGGAAAGGTATCAATTTGAATAAGTTAATTTTATGCTTGATGAAAAAGGAATTTCTATTATCACTGAGGTTATATTTAAGTATGAGGTCAATAATGGGTAATATAAGGCCTAGATTGCAAATTTGCAAAATTCACTATTTTAGAGTTTTAAGTGTCTCTTCTTGTTCAATATTCATCATTATTGATTTTTCTTTTCAACACACTTTCAAAAGACAGTCTTAATATCACAATACTTATGTGAGGTCCTTAAGGTTCGAAGTCTGACCACAGCTGATCCTAGGTCTCCATGTATCTGCTTGACACCAAGTTCCAGTTGTTTAGGTTTCCCATCCCAAGTACATACAAATAGTCAAAGCAATACTATCTGTAAAATACATGAAGATTAATATTCAATTCATACAGAATACAGTCAAAATATTCCCTATACTCCTCAGGGCTCTCAACATTGATACACAGGGTATCACTATAATCATCTTCATAGATCTGCAACCTTATTTTCCTCATGTCATCTAAATGTCCTATCAATTCTTCCATTGTTTCTAAATGTTTAAGTCTAAATTTGTTCCCACCTGCAGAATCAATTACCCGATATGGACCATTGTACCTTGGTGAAAGTTTATTATTGGGTGAAGTTAGGTTGACAATTACTAAATCTCCAATTTTCAATTCTAGTTTGTGAGCTTTTTTGTGTTGTTGTTTTTTCATCTCTTGTGAATACACCTGCATATGTTCCCTAACTCTTTGATGAATACTTTGAAAAGTATTTATCCTATTTGATATATAATCATCAATATTATATATGAGTTTCTGGTCTGCAGTCAACATTTCATATGGCAGAGTTTTGTCCTCCCCAAAAATTATAAAATGAGGTGTATCACCTGTTGCTACATTAATTTGATTGTTCAGGGTACACTTAACACAAGGAATCCAAGTATCCCAAGTTACACTATGAGGACTTATCAGAGTTCTAAGACATATGATTATTTATTTATTTAACCTTTCTACTACTCCATTACTTTGGGGATGATTCACTAATATATTGACTTTCTTTACATGGAATACCCTACATAAATTTTCCAAGATTTTGTTATTAAATTCAGTTCCATTATCTGAAACTAAGATATTAGGTGTAGTGAAATTACAGATTATCAGATCATAGATTACTGAAGCAATAGTTTCAGCTTTCTTATTGACTATGGGTTGTAATATACAGAATCTTGAAAAATAATCAATAGCAACAAATAAATATTTATATCCATTCTCAGACATAGGTAATTCCAATGTGTCAATGTGAACTCTTTCCCAAGGTTTCTGTGGAATGGGATAGGTGAGTATAGGAGTAGGTTTTGGTGTGCTTCCTTGCACCGTAACACATTTTACACACTTTTCTATATAATCATATATAGATTTCTTCATACCTGGCCAAAAGTATTTAAGTTGTGCTTGCCTATAAGTTTTATCCTTTCCTGGATGTGAACTAACAATCACTATCATGAAGTAACTTCAATATCTCATTTACAGGAGTTTGTGGTATAACCAACTGATTTACTTGGCCTCTAGAAATGTCTTTCCCACTTACAACTGTTTTCCTATACAAAATTCATTAATCAAATGAAATTCCTCTATCTTATACCCCTTTGGTAGCTTTGGAGGATCTCCTCTTGGGTTCATCAAATGCTTAATTAATTAATCGCATGTCTCATCGTCTCTCTGTTCTCTTATTAGCATTTCCTCATCTTAAGTTACTAATTCCTCTATACTACAAATAAAACTAACCAGCTCAGTCATTGGTTGACTAATGTTTCTAGAAAATGCATCTGCCGCAGCATTCTTTCTACCAGGTATATATTCAAATTGAACTTCATAGCATTGAAGTATTACAAACCACCTAGCAAGTCTGCCCCGAAGATTCTAATGCTTAAATAAGTTCTGAATAGCTGTATGATTAGTCCAAACTCTGATTGGATATCCTAGTATCATATCCCTAAAACTTTCTAAAGAATAAATTACTGCTAAAGTTTCTCTTTCTGTTATAGAGTAGTTTCTCTCCGCACTATTACAAAGTCTTGATGTGTAAGCTATCGGCTTCAAAGTTCCATTTCTCTCTTGCATCAGTATGCCTCCTAATCCTATGTCAGATGCATCAGTACAAAGAATGAATTCTTTTTCATAATCAGGGAAAATTAGGATGGGTGAACTCGTGAGCTTATCTTTTAACTTGTCAAAAGCTTCTTGCTGTGCAGGTCCCCATATGAACTTTGAGTCCTTTCTCAACAAAGAACTTATTGGATTAGCAATGTCAGCATATCGCTGAATGAATTTTCTATAATAACCTGTCAATCCTAAAAAGGTCCTAACCTTGTCTACATTGGTCGGAACCGGAAAATTCTTGACAGCGTCAACCTTTGGATTCACTGTACTAAGTCCATGTCTGTCTATCTTATGTCCTAAATAAATGACACTGTCTTGCAAGAACTTACATTTTTCAAGTTTTACTTTCAACCCTGCTTCTCCTAGTCTTGAGAATATCAAATCTAATTTCTTAAAGTGCTCCGCTGCTGTCTGAGAAACTATTAAAATGTCA
This sequence comes from Oratosquilla oratoria, assembly GCF_046742065.1. Taxonomy (NCBI): domain Eukaryota; kingdom Metazoa; phylum Arthropoda; class Malacostraca; order Stomatopoda; family Squillidae; genus Oratosquilla; species Oratosquilla oratoria. The sequence goes on from NW_027467711.1 coordinate 333,016, forward strand.
TCTAGAAATACACTGGCAGTGTTTCCTAACAATCCATCTAGAATAGTATTCATTAATCTCATGTAAGTTAATGGACTATTACATAACCCAAATGGCATTCTCTTGAACTCATAATGTCCTGTTGAAGTAGAAAATGCTGTGAACTCTCTTGAGTCTTCATGCAACTCTATTTGCCAAAAAGCTGATTTGATATCTATTGTGCTAAAATATCTATTCTCATTTCCCAAACTTTTCAAAATGTCACCGATAATGGGTAATGGTAACCTATCACGAATGGTGTGCTTATTTAATTCCCTATAATCTATCACTGGGCGCATAGTACCATCAGACTTTGGCACCAAAATCGAAGGAAAGTTCCACTCACTTTTACTATGTTCAATAATATCCTGTGATAACATTTCAGTGATCAGTTTATCTACTATTGCTAATTTAGAGTGAGGAACTCTGTAGGCGCGTATGTAGATAGGTTGTGTTCCTGGTTTTAACTTAATGTGATGTTTTAAAACACTTGTTTTGCCTAAGGCGTCCCCCCGCAAAGCAATTGCTTTATTGTGCTTCACAAGCAAAGCAAGTAAACTTTCATCCAACTCAGGGCAATTAGTTGATTGTAATAATTCTTTATATCTATTTCTTAAGTCTATTCCTTCTTGAACTGAACAGATTGATGAAGTTGGTAAATCTATCTCCTCACTACTCTCATTTAAAATCTTAATGGGCTTAGTACACACCTGAAAACATCCTATTTGTGTACCTTTCCTTAAAACTATCTCCTTATTCATAGTGTTAATTACTAGTACTTCTACTCTATTCTTATTTGACTTATAAATCCCTGAGTCCCACTTCAATCCTTTAATTTTAACTGATTCTGGGACTGTAATTATTTCAGAGTCTACATTGACTCCTTTCACACTTCAACCTCATAAATTGACATGGGATGTAACAATGTCGACCTTGTTACGCCACCCTCTACAATTAGCAAGGCTTCAGTCGTTCATAATTTAGTAATTTCTGGGATTTCCTGAACATCTGAGTTGGGTTCACAAGTTGCTTTACTTTCTGTTGGTCTGGACCGCTCGGCCCCGTTATCTAAGATAAAAATGCTATCAAGGGATTCATTGATTCCTGTCACTGGTCTTAAGTCTGGTTGATTAAAAAATGGGATTAACTGTGACTTCACTAAAATTCCTAAGTCAGCAGGACATATTACCATTTTTTCTTTTCTCATAGTTGCAAATCCTATTAATAAATCTCCTGTAAAACAGATTCTTCTACCACTATCACTGGAATGTACAAATGTTCATTTGTATATAAGATAACTTCTAGTTCAACCTTACCTAATGTTTTTAACTAATTTCCAGTTACTCCTTGCAATGAGTAACGGATTGGTTCCAACATTTTCACTCCTGGGTTCAACTGGTTTAAAACTTTACTAGTAATTACATTAACTACAGACCCTGTATCAATAGATATTTGAATAGGCTTATTGAATACTCTACCCGCAATGAGAGGTCCTACAGAAGTTTTACCAACAGTAATGATCAGTTTGTCAGTTTCTTTCATCTCTCTTGCATTCCCATAATTAACACAATACCGCCTATCGGTATATATATGGGGAGTTCTGAAATTGTTTATTCTGTGTCGGGGGTTTTCCTCTTAGCCCTGGGGGTACCCGAAAATTTCGGCATTCATGAGTCCTATGACCTATCTTATTATGATAAATACAGAATGGTGGGTTCCTACATTGATATTCTGTATGACCCTCATATTTGCAATTTCTGCAAATGGTTCCATAAAAACATTCATGTGCTTTGTGTCCCCGGGTATTACAATTAAAACATAGGATTCTGGCATCCCTGGATGGACTTCTAGCATGCCGTCTATGTCCTACTTCTGTTTTCTTAAACTCTCTAGAGTTCCTATATTGGCTTTGTTGGCTTACGGGCATTACATATGGGTTTATTGTTCTGGTCTCACTGTATCCTTGAAGAAGATAATCTACTTCTCCTAAACTTCTGTTTGATTTTAAATCTCTGTACATTTTTTCTGCTGTTAAGTCATCAGAATTTTTTGCTAATAAGCCAAATGTAATCAATTTGATTACCCGAGAAATTTTCATTTTGTCACTAGATCTTTCTATCCAGTCTGAATCTTTCAAGATAGAATTCTTGTCTTTTGACCATCTATCTAATCTAGCTAAGTACTCTGTGTCAGTATCATTTGTCCTAACTTCATTTATCATCTTGACTAACGACCTAATAGGATCCTGGTCACATTTGGACATAAAATGTTTAATGAAGGCTTTCTTATAATCTTCATACTGGTTGATATCTTCCATTTGCTGGAAATTAATGATAAACCTAGCCCTTCCATTTTCAGGGTCGATATTCTCCTTCAGAACCTCTATTTTTTCTTTTTTCATCAGTAATGTTTTTACTTACAATAAGAGTGTCTATCAAATTAAGATATTTGTTGACCCCATAGGTATTTGCTTCTCAAGTGAATTTTGGGATATTAATGTTGGAGGTATGAACCTCATGTCTCAACACGTTAGAATTCTGGGTGGTACTCATACCTTGCTTTAACCTGGCTGCCTCCACGTATTTTGCTTGCGATGTCACTTCGCGATGTCAACTTTTATCTTGACGTCCTTCTTCAGCCTTGTCATTCGCCAGCGACGTTGTTCCTCAGTTGAAGACCGTCTTGTAGATGGATCACCTTGAAGATTGCTGGTTCCACTCGTCTCCACTCGTAATAGTAGTTGCTCGTAGTTGTAGATCCCTCGTTCCTCGTCTCTTGAAACCAACACACTCTTGGTTGTGGTTGCCGTATTCCCGTAGACTTTCTCGCACCAATTCGCACCCGTCTATCTTGCTTGCACCACTTCACGCACCAGACTATCTATTGTTCTCTTCGGAAGGATACGTCCCTAGCTGCCACCACGGTTCCTCCATGACTCATGACACTTCAATTTCCTTCTATAATGTTAGTCTCGCAATTTACTCGTCACAAGGCCCCATGCCTTCGTTACGTCAGTTTCACTAACTTCCAAGTTCATCTTATTCAGTAGGCCCCATGCCTTGTACTTCTCATACTTCAGTCAAGTCCTTAGGTTAAGTAAGGTTCTTTAATTTTTCCTCTTTTTTCTTACTAAATTTACGCTGTCTTAGGTTACACCCAGAGTCTCTCTCTTTCTCCGTCTGTCGAGATCTCCATATCATACGCCAAGCCACCTTCGTCTGACGTCACTAATTTTTCTCATCCGATCTCCTCTTACTTTTCAAATAAGTGCCACTCCTTATGGGCGTGACTTTAAATCCATGCACCAATAATTTTTCTCCTCCGCCTTTTCCTCCAATCCGGAAGACTGTTACATTGTCACAAACAATATCGTTTACCTCAGCATTTGTCAAACGGAAATAGCTTTGCGTTCACACATTGTTACATTAGCATATTTCATCGCCGCTCAAATTTTTTATTACATTAGCATTATTACAATCAGCAACCCCTGTATCAACATGCAACAACCTCGTTGGTCGTTTGTTTACCTAGACTGGACGGCGACTAAACAAATCCCCGACTCAGCACTTCGCAGTCGGCTGTCGGCCGTTGTTTCATAACAACTGATCTTGAATTAGCATTCGTCCTCCATCTACCTCTCCATCTACCTAATTGTCTACCTCCATCTACCGGCCTCTTACACTGAACTTCCTCAATAATACAGTCATACTAAATATTTTCTGAGTAATGTACCGTATATTTCATAATGCTAAAATTAAAAGAAAAATTAAAACGCATTTTCTCAATAATCTACTGAACTTCCTCAATAATAAAGTCATACTGAATATTTTCTTAGTAATGTACCGAATATTTTACAGCCAGTTCTTAAAGTGTAGATTCACCACCGTCAACAAGGGTTTCAGTTGGAACTTCGGTAAAGAATGTGGGAGGGGGGCTGGTGATTCTCGTAGCTGAATTAAATCGTCTGGCGAATAGCCAGAATAAAATCGTCTGGCGAATAGCCAGAACAAAACCTATAACATGATTTTAGCGGCGCCAAAGTGCTCCGCGTATCGAGGTAGATTCAACACCGTCAACAAAGGTTTCAGTCGGAAGTTCGGGAAAGAGAGAGGGGGGGGGGGACAGGTCATTCCCGTAGCTGAATAAAATCGTCTGGCGAATAGCCAGAATAAAATCTATAAGATGATTTTTGCGGCGCCAAAGTGCTCCGCGTATCGAGGTAGATTCAACACCGTCAACAAGGGTTTCAGTAGGAAATTTGAGAAAGAAAATGAGAGGGGGGAGGGTCATTCCCGTAGCTGAATAAAATCGTCTGGCGAATAGCCAGAATAAAATCTATAAGATGATTTTTGCGGCGCCAAAGTGCTCCGCGTATCGAGGTAGATTCAACACCGTCAACAAGGGTTTCAGTCGGAAGTTCGGGAGAGAGAGGGGGGGGGGGGAGAGGTCATTCCCGTAGCTGAATAAAATCGTCTGGCGAATAGCCAGAATAAAATCTATAAGATGATTTTTGCGGCGCCAAAGTGCTCCGCGTATCGAGGTAGATTCAACACCGTCAACAAGGGTTTCAGTCGGAAGTTCGGGAGAGAGGGGAGGGGGGGAAGGGGTCATTCCCGTAGCTGAATAAAATCGTCTGGCGAATAGCCAGAATAAAATCTATAAGATGATTTTTGCGGCGCCAAAGTGCTCCGCGTATCGAGGTAGATTCAACACCGTCAACAAGGGTTTCAGTCGGAAGTTCGGAAGAAGGGGGGGGGGGGGGGGTCATTCCCGTAGCTGAATAAAATCGTCTGGCGAATAGCCAGAATAAAATCTATAAGATGATTTTTGCGGCGCCAAAGTGCTCCGCGTATCGAGGTAGATTCAACACCGTCAACAAGGGTTTCAGTCGGAAGTTCGGGAGAGAGAGAGGGGGGGGGGGAGAGGTCATTCCCGTAGCTGAATAAAATCGTCTGGCGAATAGCCAGAATAAAATCTATAAGATGATTTTTGCGGCGCCAAAGTGCTCCGCGTATCGAGGTAGATTCAACACCGTCAACAAGGGTTTCAGTCGGAAGTTCGGAAAGAAAATGAGAGGGGGGAGGGTCATTCCCGTAGCTGAATAAAATCGTCTGGCGAATAGCCAGAATAAAATCTATAAGATGATTTTTGCGGCGCCAAAGTGCTCCGCGTATCGAGGTAGATTCAACACCGTCAACAAGGGTTTCAGTCGGAAGTTCGGGAGAAGGGGGGGGGGGGGGGAGGTCATTCCCGTAGCTGAATAAAATCGTCTGGCGAATAGCCAGAATAAAATCTATAAGATGATTTTTGCGGCGCCAAAGTGCTCCGCGTATCGAGGTAGATTCAACACCGTCAACAAGGGTTTCAGTCGGAAGTTCGGGAGAGGGGGGGGGGGAGAGGTCATTCCCGTAGCTGAATAAAATCGTCTGGCGAATAGCCAGAATAAAATCTATAAGATGATTTTTGCGGCGCCAAAGTGCTCCGCGTATCGAGGTAGATTCAACACCGTCAACAAGGGTTTCAGTCGGAAGTTCGGGAGAGGGTGGGGGGGGGGGAGAGGTCATTCCCGTAGCTGAATAAAATCGTCTGGCGAATAGCCAGAATAAAATCTATAAGATGATTTTTGCGGCGCCAAAGTGCTCCGCGTATCGAGGTAGATTCAACACCGTCAACAAGGGTTTCAGTCGGAAGTTCGGGAGAAGGGGGGGGGGGGGGAGGTCATTCCCGTAGCTGAATAAAATCGTCTGGCGAATAGCCAGAATAAAATCTATAAGATGATTTTTGCGGCGCCAAAGTGCTCCGCGTATCGAGGTAGATTCAACACCGTCAACAAGGGTTTCAGTCGGAAGTTCGGGAGAAGGGGGGGGGGGGGGGGAGGTCATTCCCGTAGCTGAATAAAATCGTCTGGCGAATAGCCAGAATAAAATCTATAAGATGATTTTTGCGGCGCCAAAGTGCTCCGCGTATCGAGGTAGATTCAACACCGTCAACAAGGGTTTCAGTCGGAAGTTCGGGAGAAGGGGGGGGGGGGGGGAGGTCATTCCCGTAGCTGAATAAAATCGTCTGGCGAATAGCCAGAATAAAATCTATAAGATGATTTTTGCGGCGCCAAAGTGCTCCGCGTATCGAGGTAGATTCAACACCGTCAACAAGGGTTTCAGTCGGAAGTTCGGGAGAAGGGGGGGGGGGGGGAGGTCATTCCCGTAGCTGAATAAAATCGTCTGGCGAATAGCCAGAATAAAATCTATAAGATGATTTTTGCGGCGCCAAAGTGCTCCGCGTATCGAGGTAGATTCAACACCGTCAACAAGGGTTTCAGTCGGAAGTTCGGGAGAAGGGGGGGGGGGGGAGGTCATTCCCGTAGCTGAATAAAATCGTCTGGCGAATAGCCAGAATAAAATCTATAAGATGATTTTTGCGGCGCCAAAGTGCTCCGCGTATCGAGGTAGATTCAACACCGTCAACAAGGGTTTCAGTCGGAAGTTCGGGAGAAGGGGGGGGGGGGGGAGGTCATTCCCGTAGCTGAATAAAATCGTCTGGCGAATAGCCAGAATAAAATCGTCTGGCGAATAGCCAGAATAAAATCTATAAGATGATTTTTGCGGCGCCAAAGTGCTCCGCGTATCGAGGTAGATTCAACACCGTCAACAAGGGTTTCAGTCGGAAGTTCGGGAGAAGGGGGGGGGGGGGAGGTCATTCCCGTAGCTGAATAAAATCGTCTGGCGAATAGCCAGAATAAAATCTATAAGATGATTTTTGCGGCGCCAAAGTGCTCCGCGTATCGAGGTAGATTCAACACCGTCAACAAGGGTTTCAGTCGGAAGTTCGGGAGAAGGGGGGGGGGGGGGGAGGTCATTCCCGTAGCTGAATAAAATCGTCTGGCGAATAGCCAGAATAAAATCTATAAGATGATTTTTGCGGCGCCAAAGTGCTCCGCGTATCGAGGTAGATTCAACACCGTCAACAAGGGTTTCAGTCGGAAGTTCGGGAGAAGGGGGGGGGGGGGGGGAGGTCATTCCCGTAGCTGAATAAAATCGTCTGGCGAATAGCCAGAATAAAATCTATAAGATGATTTTTGCGGCGCCAAAGTGCTCCGCGTATCGAGGTAGATTCAACACCGTCAACAAGGGTTTCAGTCGGAAGTTCGGGAGAAGGGGGGGGGGGGGGAGGTCATTCCCGTAGCTGAATAAAATCGTCTGGCGAATAGCCAGAATAAAATCTATAAGATGATTTTTGCGGCGCCAAAGTGCTCCGCGTATCGAGGTAGATTCAACACCGTCAACAAGGGTTTCAGTCGGAAGTTCGGGAGAAGGGGGGGGGGGGGAGGTCATTCCCGTAGCTGAATAAAATCGTCTGGCGAATAGCCAGAATAAAATCTATAAGATGATTTTTGCGGCGCCAAAGTGCTCCGCGTATCGAGGTAGATTCAACACCGTCAACAAGGGTTTCAGTCGGAAGTTCGGGAGAAGGGGGGGGGGGGAGGTCATTCCCGTAGCTGAATAAAATCGTCTGGCGAATAGCCAGAATAAAATCTATAAGATGATTTTTGCGGCGCCAAAGTGCTCCGCGTATCGAGGTAGATTCAACACCGTCAACAAGGGTTTCAGTCGGAAGTTCGGGAGAAGGGGGGGGGGGGGAGGTCATTCCCGTAGCTGAATAAAATCGTCTGGCGAATAGCCAGAATAAAATCTATAAGATGATTTTTGCGGCGCCAAAGTGCTCCGCGTATCGAGGTAGATTCAACACCGTCAACAAGGGTTTCAGTCGGAAGTTCGGGAGAAGGGGGGGGGGGGGAGGTCATTCCCGTAGCTGAATAAAATCGTCTGGCGAATAGCCAGAATAAAATCTATAAGATGATTTTTGCGGCGCCAAAGTGCTCCGCGTATCGAGGTAGATTCAACACCGTCAACAAGGGTTTCAGTCGGAAGTTCGGGAGAAGGGGGGGGGGGGAGGTCATTCCCGTAGCTGAATAAAATCGTCTGGCGAATAGCCAGAATAAAATCGTCTGGCGAATAGCCAGAATAAAATCTATAAGATGATTTTTGCGGCGCCAAAGTGCTCCGCGTATCGAGGTAGATTCAACACCGTCAACAAGGGTTTCAGTCGGAAGTTCGGGAGAAGGGGGGGGGGGGAGGTCATTCCCGTAGCTGAATAAAATCGTCTGGCGAATAGCCAGAATAAAATCTATAAGATGATTTTTGCGGCGCCAAAGTGCTCCGCGTATCGAGGTAGATTCAACACCGTCAACAAGGGTTTCAGTCGGAAGTTCGGGAGAAGGGGGGGGGGGGGGGGAGGTCATTCCCGTAGCTGAATAAAATCGTCTGGCGAATAGCCAGAATAAAATCTATAAGATGATTTTTGCGGCGCCAAAGTGCTCCGCGTATCGAGGTAGATTCAACACCGTCAACAAGGGTTTCAGTCGGAAGTTCGGGAGAAGGGGGGGGGGGGAGGTCATTCCCGTAGCTGAATAAAATCGTCTGGCGAATAGCCAGAATAAAATCTATAAGATGATTTTTGCGGCGCCAAAGTGCTCCGCGTATCGAGGTAGATTCAACACCGTCAACAAGGGTTTCAGTCGGAAGTTCGGGAGAAGGGGGGGGGGGGGAGGTCATTCCCGTAGCTGAATAAAATCGTCTGGCGAATAGCCAGAATAAAATCTATAAGATGATTTTTGCGGCGCCAAAGTGCTCCGCGTATCGAGGTAGATTCAACACCGTCAACAAGGGTTTCAGTCGGAAGTTCGGGAGAAGGGGGGGGGGGGAGGTCATTCCCGTAGCTGAATAAAATCGTCTGGCGAATAGCCAGAATAAAATCTATAAGATGATTTTTGCGGCGCCAAAGTGCTCCGCGTATCGAGGTAGATTCAACACCGTCAACAAGGGTTTCAGTCGGAAGTTCGGGAGAAGGGGGGGGGGGGGGGGAGGTCATTCCCGTAGCTGAATAAAATCGTCTGGCGAATAGCCAGAATAAAATCTATAAGATGATTTTTGCGGCGCCAAAGTGCTCCGCGTATCGAGGTAGATTCAACACCGTCAACAAGGGTTTCAGTCGGAAGTTCGGGAGAAGGGAGGGAGGGGGGGGGAGGTCATTCCCGTAGCTGAATAAAATCGTCTGGCGAATAGCCAGAATAAAATCTATAAGATGATTTTTGCGGCGCCAAAGTGCTCCGCGTATCGAGGTAGATTCAACACCGTCAACAAGGGTTTCAGTCGGAAGTTCGGGAGAAGGGGGGGGGGGGGGGAGGTCATTCCCGTAGCTGAATAAAATCGTCTGGCGAATAGCCAGAATAAAATCTATAAGATGATTTTTGCGGCGCCAAAGTGCTCCGCGTATCGAGGTAGATTCAACACCGTCAACAAGGGTTTCAGTCGGAAGTTCGGGAGAAGGGGGGGGGGAGGTCATTCCCGTAGCTGAATAAAATCGTCTGGCGAATAGCCAGAATAAAATCTATAAGATGATTTTTGCGGCGCCAAAGTGCTCCGCGTATCGAGGTAGATTCAACACCGTCAACAAGGGTTTCAGTCGGAAGTTCGGGAGAAGGGGGGGGGGGAGGTCATTCCCGTAGCTGAATAAAATCGTCTGGCGAATAGCCAGAATAAAATCTATAAGATGATTTTTGCGGCGCCAAAGTGCTCCGCGTATCGAGGTAGATTCAACACCGTCAACAAGGGTTTCAGTCGGAAGTTCGGGAGAAGGGGGGGGGGGGGAGGTCATTCCCGTAGCTGAATAAAATCGTCTGGCGAATAGCCAGAATAAAATCTATAAGATGATTTTTGCGGCGCCAAAGTGCTCCGCGTATCGAGGTAGATTCAACACCGTCAACAAGGGTTTCAGTCGGAAGTTCGGGAGAAGGGGGGGGGGGGGGAGGTCATTCCCGTAGCTGAATAAAATCGTCTGGCGAATAGCCAGAATAAAATCTATAAGATGATTTTTGCGGCGCCAAAGTGCTCCGCGTATCGAGGTAGATTCAACACCGTCAACAAGGGTTTCAGTCGGAAGTTCGGGAGAAGGGGGGGGAGGGGGGGGGAGGTCATTCCCGTAGCTGAATAAAATCGTCTGGCGAATAGCCAGAATAAAATCTATAAGATGATTTTTGCGGCGCCAAAGTGCTCCGCGTATCGAGGTAGATTCAACACCGTCAACAAGGGTTTCAGTCGGAAGTTCGGGAGAAGGGGGGGGGGGGGGTCATTCCCGTAGCTGAATAAAATCGTCTGGCGAATAGCCAGAATAAAATCTATAAGATTTTTGCGGCGCCAAAGTGCTCCGCGTATCGAGGTAGATTCAACACCGTCAACAAGGGTTTCAGTCGGAAGTTCGGGAGAAGGGGGGGGGGGGAGGTCATTCCCGTAGCTGAATAAAATCGTCTGGCGAATAGCCAGAATAAAATCTATAAGATGATTTTTGCGGCGCCAAAGTGCTCCGCGTATCGAGGTAGATTCAACACCGTCAACAAGGGTTTCAGTCGGAAGTTCGGGAGAAGGGGGGGGGGGGGGGAGGTCATTCCCGTAGCTGAATAAAATCGTCTGGCGAATAGCCAGAATAAAATCTATAAGATGATTTTTGCGGCGCCAAAGTGCTCCGCGTATCGAGGTAGATTCAACACCGTCAACAAGGGTTTCAGTCGGAAGTTCGGGAGAAGGGGGGGGGGGGGAGGTCATTCCCGTAGCTGAATAAAATCGTCTGGCGAATAGCCAGAATAAAATCTATAAGATGATTTTTGCGGCGCCAAAGTGCTCCGCGTATCGAGGTAGATTCAACACCGTCAACAAGGGTTTCAGTCGGAAGTTCGGGAGAAGGGGGGGGGGGGGAGGTCATTCCCGTAGCTGAATAAAATCGTCTGGCGAATAGCCAGAATAAAATCTATAAGATGATTTTTGCGGCGCCAAAGTGCTCCGCGTATCGAGGTAGATTCAACACCGTCAACAAGGGTTTCAGTCGGAAGTTCGGGAGAAGGGGGGGGGGGGGAGGTCATTCCCGTAGCTGAATAAAATCGTCTGGCGAATAGCCAGAATAAAATCTATAAGATGATTTTTGCGGCGCCAAAGTGCTCCGCGTATCGAGGTAGATTCAACACCGTCAACAAGGGTTTCAGTCGGAAGTTCGGGAGAAGGGGGGGGGGGGAGGTCATTCCCGTAGCTGAATAAAATCGTCTGGCGAATAGCCAGAATAAAATCTATAAGATGATTTTTGCGGCGCCAAAGTGCTCCGCGTATCGAGGTAGATTCAACACCGTCAACAAGGGTTTCAGTCGGAAGTTCGGGAGAAGGGGGGGGGGGGGAGGTCATTCCCGTAGCTGAATAAAATCGTCTGGCGAATAGCCAGAATAAAATCTATAAGATGATTTTTGCGGCGCCAAAGTGCTCCGCGTATCGAGGTAGATTCAACACCGTCAACAAGGGTTTCAGTCGGAAGTTCGGGAGAAGGGGGGGGGGGGAGGTCATTCCCGTAGCTGAATAAAATCGTCTGGCGAATAGCCAGAATAAAATCTATAAGATGATTTTTGCGGCGCCAAAGTGCTCCGCGTATCGAGGTAGATTCAACACCGTCAACAAGGGTTTCAGTCGGAAGTTCGGGAGAAGGGGGGGGGGGGAGGTCATTCCCGTAGCTGAATAAAATCGTCTGGCGAATAGCCAGAATAAAATCTATAAGATGATTTTTGCGGCGCCAAAGTGCTCCGCGTATCGAGGTAGATTCAACACCGTCAACAAGGGTTTCAGTCGGAAGTTCGGGAGAAGGGGGGGGAGGGGGGGGGGAGGTCATTCCCGTAGCTGAATAAAATCGTCTGGCGAATAGCCAGAATAAAATCTATAAGATGATTTTTGCGGCGCCAAAGTGCTCCGCGTATCGAGGTAGATTCAACACCGTCAACAAGGGTTTCAGTCGGAAGTTCGGGAGAAGGGGGGGGAGGGGGGGGGGAGGTCATTCCCGTAGCTGAATAAAATCGTCTGGCGAATAGCCAGAATAAAATCTATAAGATGATTTTTGCGGCGCCAAAGTGCTCCGCGTATCGAGGTAGATTCAACACCGTCAACAAGGGTTTCAGTCGGAAGTTCGGGAGAAGGGGGGGGGGGGGGAGGTCATTCCCGTAGCTGAATAAAATCGTCTGGCGAATAGCCAGAATAAAATCTATAAGATGATTTTTGCGGCGCCAAAGTGCTCCGCGTATCGAGGTAGATTCAACACCGTCAACAAGGGTTTCAGTCGGAAGTTCGGGAGAAGGGGGGGGGGGGAGGTCATTCCCGTAGCTGAATAAAATCGTCTGGCGAATAGCCAGAATAAAATCTATAAGATGATTTTTGCGGCGCCAAAGTGCTCCGCGTATCGAGGTAGATTCAACACCGTCAACAAGGGTTTCAGTCGGAAGTTCGGGAGAAGGGGGGGGGGGGAGGTCATTCCCGTAGCTGAATAAAATCGTCTGGCGAATAGCCAGAATAAAATCTATAAGATGATTTTTGCGGCGCCAAAGTGCTCCGCGTATCGAGGTAGATTCAACACCGTCAACAAGGGTTTCAGTCGGAAGTTCGGGAGAAGGGGGGGGGGGGAGGTCATTCCCGTAGCTGAATAAAATCGTCTGGCGAATAGCCAGAATAAAATCTATAAGATGATTTTTGCGGCGCCAAAGTGCTCCGCGTATCGAGGTAGATTCAACACCGTCAACAAGGGTTTCAGTCGGAAGTTCGGGAGAAGGGGGGGGGGGGGGAGGTCATTCCCGTAGCTGAATAAAATCGTCTGGCGAATAGCCAGAATAAAATCTATAAGATGATTTTTGCGGCGCCAAAGTGCTCCGCGTATCGAGGTAGATTCAACACCGTCAACAAGGGTTTCAGTCGGAAGTTCGGGAGAAGGGGGGGGGGGGAGGTCATTCCCGTAGCTGAATAAAATCGTCTGGCGAATAGCCAGAATAAAATCTATAAGATGATTTTTGCGGCGCCAAAGTGCTCCGCGTATCGAGGTAGATTCAACACCGTCAACAAGGGTTTCAGTCGGAAGTTCGGGAGAAGGGGGGGGGGGGAGGTCATTCCCGTAGCTGAATAAAATCGTCTGGCGAATAGCCAGAATAAAATCTATAAGATGATTTTTGCGGCGCCAAAGTGCTCCGCGTATCGAGGTAGATTCAACACCGTCAACAAGGGTTTCAGTCGGAAGTTCGGGAGAAGGGGGGGGGGGGAGGTCATTCCCGTAGCTGAATAAAATCGTCTGGCGAATAGCCAGAATAAAATCTATAAGATGATTTTTGCGGCGCCAAAGTGCTCCGCGTATCGAGGTAGATTCAACACCGTCAACAAGGGTTTCAGTCGGAAGTTCGGGAGAAGGGGGGGGGGGGGGGAGGTCATTCCCGTAGCTGAATAAAATCGTCTGGCGAATAGCCAGAATAAAATCTATAAGATGATTTTTGCGGCGCCAAAGTGCTCCGCGTATCGAGGTAGATTCAACACCGTCAACAAGGGTTTCAGTCGGAAGTTCGGGAGAAGGGAGGGGGGGGGGGGAGGTCATTCCCGTAGCTGAATAAAATCGTCTGGCGAATAGCCAGAATAAAATCTATAAGATGATTTTTGCGGCGCCAAAGTGCTCCGCGTATCGAGGTAGATTCAACACCGTCAACAAGGGTTTCAGTCGGAAGTTCGGGAGAAGGGGGGGGGGGGGGAGGTCATTCCCGTAGCTGAATAAAATCGTCTGGCGAATAGCCAGAATAAAATCTATAAGATGATTTTTGCGGCGCCAAAGTGCTCCGCGTATCGAGGTAGATTCAACACCGTCAACAAGGGTTTCAGTCGGAAGTTCGGGAGAGGGGAGGGGGGGGGGAGAGGTCATTCCCGTAGCTGAATAAAATCGTCTGGCGAATAGCCAGAATAAAATCTATAAGATGATTTTTGCGGCGCCAAAGTGCTCCGCGTATCGAGGTAGATTCAACACCGTCAACAAGGGTTTCAGTCGGAAGTTCGGGAGAAGGGGGGGGGGGGAGGTCATTCCCGTAGCTGAATAAAATCGTCTGGCGAATAGCCAGAATAAAATCTATAAGATGATTTTTGCGGCGCCAAAGTGCTCCGCGTATCGAGGTAGATTCAACACCGTCAACAAGGGTTTCAGTCGGAAGTTCGGGAGAAGGGGGGGGGGGGGGAGGTCATTCCCGTAGCTGAATAAAATCGTCTGGCGAATAGCCAGAATAAAATCTATAAGATGATTTTTGCGGCGCCAAAGTGCTCCGCGTATCGAGGTAGATTCAACACCGTCAACAAGGGTTTCAGTCGGAAGTTCGGGAGAAGGGGGGGGGGGGGAGGTCATTCCCGTAGCTGAATAAAATCGTCTGGCGAATAGCCAGAATAAAATCTATAAGATGATTTTTGCGGCGCCAAAGTGCTCCGCGTATCGAGGTAGATTCAACACCGTCAACAAGGGTTTCAGTCGGAAGTTCGGGAGAAGGGGGGGGGGGGGGAGGTCATTCCCGTAGCTGAATAAAATCGTCTGGCGAATAGCCAGAATAAAATCTATAAGATGATTTTTGCGGCGCCAAAGTGCTCCGCGTATCGAGGTAGATTCAACACCGTCAACAAGGGTTTCAGTCGGAAGTTCGGGAGAAGGGGGGGGGGGGGGAGGTCATTCCCGTAGCTGAATAAAATCGTCTGGCGAATAGCCAGAATAAAATCTATAAGATGATTTTTGCGGCGCCAAAGTGCTCCGCGTATCGAGGTAGATTCAACACCGTCAACAAGGGTTTCAGTCGGAAGTTCGGGAGAAGGGGGGGGGGGGGGAGGTCATTCCCGTAGCTGAATAAAATCGTCTGGCGAATAGCCAGAATAAAATCTATAAGATGATTTTTGCGGCGCCAAAGTGCTCCGCGTATCGAGGTAGATTCAACACCGTCAACAAGGGTTTCAGTCGGAAGTTCGGGAGAAGGGGGGGGGGGGGAGGTCATTCCCGTAGCTGAATAAAATCGTCTGGCGAATAGCCAGAATAAAATCTATAAGATGATTTTTGCGGCGCCAAAGTGCTCCGCGTATCGAGGTAGATTCAACACCGTCAACAAGGGTTTCAGTCGGAAGTTCGGGAGAGGGGGGGGGGGGGGAGAGGTCATTCCCGTAGCTGAATAAAATCGTCTGGCGAATAGCCAGAATAAAATCTATAAGATGATTTTTGCGGCGCCAAAGTGCTCCGCGTATCGAGGTAGATTCAACACCGTCAACAAGGGTTTCAGTCGGAAGTTCGGGAGAAGGGGGGGGGGGGAGGTCATTCCCGTAGCTGAATAAAATCGTCTGGCGAATAGCCAGAATAAAATCTATAAGATGATTTTTGCGGCGCCAAAGTGCTCCGCGTATCGAGGTAGATTCAACACCGTCAACAAGGGTTTCAGTCGGAAGTTCGGGAGAAGGGGGGGGGGGGGAGGTCATTCCCGTAGCTGAATAAAATCGTCTGGCGAATAGCCAGAATAAAATCTATAAGATGATTTTTGCGGCGCCAAAGTGCTCCGCGTATCGAGGTAGATTCAACACCGTCAACAAGGGTTTCAGTCGGAAGTTCGGGAGAAGGGGGGGGGGGGGGAGGTCATTCCCGTAGCTGAATAAAATCGTCTGGCGAATAGCCAGAATAAAATCTATAAGATGATTTTTGCGGCGCCAAAGTGCTCCGCGTATCGAGGTAGATTCAACACCGTCAACAAGGGTTTCAGTCGGAAGTTCGGGAGAAGGGGGGGGGGGGGGGGGTCATTCCCGTAGCTGAATAAAATCGTCTTCGTCTGGCGAATAGCCAGAATAAAATCTATAAGATGATTTTTGCGGCGCCAAAGTGCTCCGCGTATCGAGGTAGATTCAACACCGTCAACAAGGGTTTCAGTCGGAAGTTCGGGAGAAGGGGGGGGGGGGGGGAGGTCATTCCCGTAGCTGAATAAAATCGTCTGGCGAATAGCCAGAATAAAATCTATAAGATGATTTTTGCGGCGCCAAAGTGCTCCGCGTATCGAGGTAGATTCAACACCGTCAACAAGGGTTTCAGTCGGAAGTTCGGGAGAAGGGGGGGGGGGGAGGTCATTCCCGTAGCTGAATAAAATCGTCTGGCGAATAGCCAGAATAAAATCTATAAGATGATTTTTGCGGCGCCAAAGTGCTCCGCGTATCGAGGTAGATTCAACACCGTCAACAAGGGTTTCAGTCGGAAGTTCGGGAGAAGGGGGGGGGGGGGGGAGGTCATTCCCGTAGCTGAATAAAATCGTCTGGCGAATAAAATCGTCTGGCGAATAGCCAGAATAAAATCTATAAGATGATTTTTGCGGCGCCAAAGTGCTCCGCGTATCGAGGTAGATTCAACACCGTCAACAAGGGTTTCAGTCGGAAGTTCGGGAGAAGGGGGGGGGGGGGAGGTCATTCCCGTAGCTGAATAAAATCGTCTGGCGAATAGCCAGAATAAAATCGTCTGGCGAATAGCCAGAATAAAATCTATAAGATGATTTTTGCGGCGCCAAAGTGCTCCGCGTATCGAGGTAGATTCAACACCGTCAACAAGGGTTTCAGTCGGAAGTTCGGGAGAAGGGGGGGGGGGGGGAGGTCATTCCCGTAGCTGAATAAAATCGTCTGGCGAATAGCCAGAATAAAATCTATAAGATGATTTTTGCGGCGCCAAAGTGCTCCGCGTATCGAGGTAGATTCAACACCGTCAACAAGGGTTTCAGTCGGAAGTTCGGGAGAAGGGGGGGGGGGGAGGTCATTCCCGTAGCTGAATAAAATCGTCTGGCGAATAGCCAGAATAAAATCTATAAGATGATTTTTGCGGCGCCAAAGTGCTCCGCGTATCGAGGTAGATTCAACACCGTCAACAAGGGTTTCAGTCGGAAGTTCGGGAGAAGGGGGGGGGGGGGAGGTCATTCCCGTAGCTGAATAAAATCGTCTGGCGAATAGCCAGAATAAAATCTATAAGATGATTTTTGCGGCGCCAAAGTGCTCCGCGTATCGAGGTAGATTCAACACCGTCAACAAGGGTTTCAGTCGGAAGTTCGGGAGAAGGGGGGGGGGGGGGAGGTCATTCCCGTAGCTGAATAAAATCGTCTGGCGAATAGCCAGAATAAAATCTATAAGATGATTTTTGCGGCGCCAAAGTGCTCCGCGTATCGAGGTAGATTCAACACCGTCAACAAGGGTTTCAGTCGGAAGTTCGGGAGAAGGGAGGAGGGGGGGGGGGAGGTCATTCCCGTAGCTGAAAAAAAAAGTAAGGCGAATAGCCAGAATAAAATCTATAAGATGATTTTTGCGGCGCCAAAGTGCTCCGCGTATCGAGGTAGATTCAACACCGTCAACAAGGGTTTCAGTCGGAAGTTCGGGAGAAGGGAGGGAGGGGGGGGGAGGTCATTCCCGTAGCTGAATAAAATCGTCTGGCGAATAGCCAGAATAAAATCTATAAGATGATTTTTGCGGCGCCAAAGTGCTCCGCGTATCGAGGTAGATTCAACACCGTCAACAAGGGTTTCAGTCGGAAGTTCGGGAGAAGGGGGGGGAGGGGGGGGGGAGGTCATTCCCGTAGCTGAATAAAATCGTCTGGCGAATAGCCAGAATAAAATCTATAAGATGATTTTTGCGGCGCCAAAGTGCTCCGCGTATCGAGGTAGATTCAACACCGTCAACAAGGGTTTCAGTCGGAAGTTCGGGAGAAGGGGGGGGAGGGGGGGGGAGGTCATTCCCGTAGCTGAATAAAATCGTCTGGCGAATAGCCAGAATAAAATCTATAAGATGATTTTTGCGGCGCCAAAGTGCTCCGCGTATCGAGGTAGATTCAACACCGTCAACAAGGGTTTCAGTCGGAAGTTCGGGAGAAGGGGGGGGGGGGGAGGTCATTCCCGTAGCTGAATAAAATCGTCTGGCGAATAGCCAGAATAAAATCTATAAGAATAAATTTGCTGCGCCAAAGTGCTCCGCGTATCGAGGTAGATTCAACACCGTCAACAAGGGTTTCAGTCGGAAGTTCGGGAGAAGGGGGGGGGGGGAGGTCATTCCCGTAGCTGAATAAAATCGTCTGGCGAATAGCCAGAATAAAATCTATAAGATGATTTTTGCGGCGCCAAAGTGCTCCGCGTATCGAGGTAGATTCAACACCGTCAACAAGGGTTTCAGTCGGAAGTTCGGGAGAGGGTGGGGGGGGGGGGAGAGGTCATTCCCGTAGCTGAATAAAATCGTCTGGCGAATAGCCAGAATAAAATCTATAAGATGATTTTTGCGGCGCCAAAGTGCTCCGCGTATCGAGGTAGATTCAACACCGTCAACAAGGGTTTCAGTCGGAAGTTCGGGAGAAGGGGGGGGGGGGGAGGTCATTCCCGTAGCTGAATAAAATCGTCTGGCGAATAGCCAGAATAAAATCTATAAGATGATTTTTGCGGCGCCAAAGTGCTCCGCGTATCGAGGTAGATTCAACACCGTCAACAAGGGTTTCAGTCGGAAGTTCGGGAGAAGGGGGGGGGGGGAGGTCATTCCCGTAGCTGAATAAAATCGTCTGGCGAATAGCCAGAATAAAATCTATAAGATGATTTTTGCGGCGCCAAAGTGCTCCGCGTATCGAGGTAGATTCAACACCGTCAACAAGGGTTTCAGTCGGAAGTTCGGGAGAAGGGGGGGGGGGGGAGGTCATTCCCGTAGCTGAATAAAATCGTCTGGCGAATAGCCAGAATAAAATCTATAAGATGATTTTTGCGGCGCCAAAGTGCTCCGCGTATCGAGGTAGATTCAACACCGTCAACAAGGGTTTCAGTCGGAAGTTCGGGAGAAGGGGGGGGGGGGGAGGTCATTCCCGTAGCTGAATAAAATCGTCTGGCGAATAGCCAGAATAAAATCTATAAGATGATTTTTGCGGCGCCAAAGTGCTCCGCGTATCGAGGTAGATTCAACACCGTCAACAAGGGTTTCAGTCGGAAGTTCGGGAGAAGGGGGGGGGGGGAGGTCATTCCCGTAGCTGAATAAAATCGTCTGGCGAATAGCCAGAATAAAATCTATAAGATGATTTTTGCGGCGCCAAAGTGCTCCGCGTATCGAGGTAGATTCAACACCGTCAACAAGGGTTTCAGTCGGAAGTTCGGGAGAAGGGGGGGGGGGGGAGGTCATTCCCGTAGCTGAATAAAATCGTCTGGCGAATAGCCAGAATAAAATCTATAAGATGATTTTTGCGGCGCCAAAGTGCTCCGCGTATCGAGGTAGATTCAACACCGTCAACAAGGGTTTCAGTCGGAAGTTCGGGAGAAGGGGGGGGGGGGGAGGTCATTCCCGTAGCTGAATAAAATCGTCTGGCGAATAGCCAGAATAAAATCTATAAGATGATTTTTGCGGCGCCAAAGTGCTCCGCGTATCGAGGTAGATTCAACACCGTCAACAAGGGTTTCAGTCGGAAGTTCGGGAGAAGGGGGGGGGGGGAGGTCATTCCCGTAGCTGAATAAAATCGTCTGGCGAATAGCCAGAATAAAATCGTCTGGCGAATAGCCAGAATAAAATCTATAAGATGATTTTTGCGGCGCCAAAGTGCTCCGCGTATCGAGGTAGATTCAACACCGTCAACAAGGGTTTCAGTCGGAAGTTCGGGAGAAGGGGGGGGGGGGGGAGGTCATTCCCGTAGCTGAATAAAATCGTCTGGCGAATAGCCAGAATAAAATCGTCTGGCGAATAGCCAGAATAAAATCTATAAGATGATTTTTGCGGCGCCAAAGTGCTCCGCGTATCGAGGTAGATTCAACACCGTCAACAAGGGTTTCAGTCGGAAGTTCGGGAGAAGGGGGGGGGGGGGGGGAGGTCATTCCCGTAGCTGAATAAAATCGTCTGGCGAATAGCCAGAATAAAATCTATAAGATGATTTTTGCGGCGCCAAAGTGCTCCGCGTATCGAGGTAGATTCAACACCGTCAACAAGGGTTTCAGTCGGAAGTTCGGGAGAAGGGGGGGGGGGGAGGTCATTCCCGTAGCTGAATAAAATCGTCTGGCGAATAGCCAGAATAAAATCTATAAGATGATTTTTGCGGCGCCAAAGTGCTCCGCGTATCGAGGTAGATTCAACACCGTCAACAAGGGTTTCAGTCGGAAGTTCGGGAGAAGGGGGGGGGGGGAGGTCATTCCCGTAGCTGAATAAAATCGTCTGGCGAATAGCCAGAATAAAATCTATAAGATGATTTTTGCGGCGCCAAAGTGCTCCGCGTATCGAGGTAGATTCAACACCGTCAACAAGGGTTTCAGTCGGAAGTTCGGGAGAAGGGGGGGGGGGGAGGTCATTCCCGTAGCTGAATAAAATCGTCTGGCGAATAGCCAGAATAAAATCTATAAGATGATTTTTGCGGCGCCAAAGTGCTCCGCGTATCGAGGTAGATTCAACACCGTCAACAAGGGTTTCAGTCGGAAGTTCGGGAGAAGGGGGGGGGGGGAGGTCATTCCCGTAGCTGAATAAAATCGTCTGGCGAATAGCCAGAATAAAATCTATAAGATGATTTTTGCGGCGCCAAAGTGCTCCGCGTATCGAGGTAGATTCAACACCGTCAACAAGGGTTTCAGTCGGAAGTTCGGGAGAGAGAGGGGGGGGGGGGGAGAGGTCATTCCCGTAGCTGAATAAAATCGTCTGGCGAATAGCCAGAATAAAATCTATAAGATGATTTTTGCGGCGCCAAAGTGCTCCGCGTATCGAGGTAGATTCAACACCGTCAACAAGGGTTTCAGTCGGAAGTTCGGGAGAAGGGGGGGGGGGGAGGTCATTCCCGTAGCTGAATAAAATCGTCTGGCGAATAGCCAGAATAAAATCTATAAGATGATTTTTGCGGCGCCAAAGTGCTCCGCGTATCGAGGTAGATTCAACACCGTCAACAAGGGTTTCAGTCGGAAGTTCGGGAGAAGGGGGGGGGGGGAGGTCATTCCCGTAGCTGAATAAAATCGTCTGGCGAATAGCCAGAATAAAATCTATAAGATGATTTTTGCGGCGCCAAAGTGCTCCGCGTATCGAGGTAGATTCAACACCGTCAACAAGGGTTTCAGTCGGAAGTTCGGGAGAAGGGGGGGGGGGGAGGTCATTCCCGTAGCTGAATAAAATCGTCTGGCGAATAGCCAGAATAAAATCTATAAGATGATTTTTGCGGCGCCAAAGTGCTCCGCGTATCGAGGTAGATTCAACACCGTCAACAAGGGTTTCAGTCGGAAGTTCGGGAGAAGGGGGGGGGGGGGAGGTCATTCCCGTAGCTGAATAAAATCGTCTGGCGAATAGCCAGAATAAAATCTATAAGATGATTTTTGCGGCGCCAAAGTGCTCCGCGTATCGAGGTAGATTCAACACCGTCAACAAGGGTTTCAGTCGGAAGTTCGGGAGAAGGGGGGGGGGGGGAGGTCATTCCCGTAGCTGAATAAAATCGTCTGGCGAATAGCCAGAATAAAATCTATAAGATGATTTTTGCGGCGCCAAAGTGCTCCGCGTATCGAGGTAGATTCAACACCGTCAACAAGGGTTTCAGTCGGAAGTTCGGGAGAAGGGGGGGGGGGGGGGGGAGGTCATTCCCGTAGCTGAATAAAATCGTCTGGCGAATAGCCAGAATAAAATCTATAAGATGATTTTTGCGGCGCCAAAGTGCTCCGCGTATCGAGGTAGATTCAACACCGTCAACAAGGGTTTCAGTCGGAAGTTCGGGAGAAGGGGGGGGGGGGAGGTCATTCCCGTAGCTGAATAAAATCGTCTGGCGAATAGCCAGAATAAAATCTATAAGATGATTTTGCGGCGCCTATGTGCTCCGCGTATCGAGTTAGATTCAACACCGTCAACAAGGGTTTCAGTCGGAAGTTCGGGAGAAGGGGGTGGGGGGGGGGGGGGGGAGGTCATTCCCGTAGCTGAATAAAATCGTCTGGCGAAATGCCAGAATAAAATCTATAAGGAATGATTTTGCGGCCGCCAAGAGTCCGTCGTTAGCGAGGTAGATTCACACCGTCAACAAGGGTTTTCAGTCGGAAGTTCGGGGAGAAGGGGGGGGGGGGGGGGGGGGGGGAGGTCATTCCCGTAGCTGAATAAAATCGTCTGGCGAATAGCCAGAATAAAATCTATAAGATGATATTTGCGGCGCCCAAGTGCTCCGCGGATCGAGGTAGATTCAACACCGTCAACTAGGGTTTCAGTCGGAAGTTCGGGAGAAGGGGGGGGGGGGGGGGGGGGGGGAGGGGTCATTCCCGTAGCTGAATAAAATCGTCTGGCGAATAGGCCAGAATTAAAATCTATAAGATTGATTTTTGGCGGCGCCTAAGTTGCTTCCCGCCCGTTACGAGGGTCGATTCAACACCGTCAACAAGGGGTTCAGTCGGAAGTTCGGGGGAAGGGGGGGGGGGGGGGGGAGGTCATCCGTAGCTGGAATTAAAATGTTCTGTGCGATTAGCCAGAAATAAAATCGTCGGCGAATAGCAAGATTAAAATTCTATAAGTTGATTTTTTGCGGCGGCCAAAAGTGCTCGCGTTTATTCATGGTAAGATTCAACACGGTCAACAAGGGTTTCAGTCGGAAGTTCGGGAGAAGGGGTCGGTGGGGGGGAGGTCATCCCGTAGTGAATAAAATCGTCTGGCGACTAGCCAGAATAAAATCTATAAGTTGATTTTTGCGGCGCCAAAGTGCTCCGCGTATCGAGGTAGATTAAACACCGACAACAAGGGGTGCAGTCGGACGGTCGGGGGATGGGGGGGGGGGGGGGAGTCATTCCGAGCTGAATTAAATCGTTCTGGCGAATAGCCAGATAAATCGTCTGGCGAATAGCCAGAATAAAACTATAAGATGAATTTTTGCGGGCAAAGTGCTCCGAGTATAGAGTTAGATTCAACACCGTCAACATGGTTTCAGTCGGAAGTTAGGGCGAAGGGGGGGGGGGGGGGGTGGGAGGTCATTCCCGTAGCTGAATAAAATCGTTCTGGGACGACTAGCCAGCATAAAATCGTCTGGCGAATCGCCGGAATAAAATCTATAAGATGATTTTTGCGGCGCCAATAAGTGCCTCCGGCGTTATCGAGGTAGATTCAACACCGTTCAACAAGGGTTTAGTCGGAAGTTCGGGGTGAAGGGCGGGGGGGGGGAGGTCATTCCAGTAGCAGAATAAAAACGTCTGGCGAATTGCCAGAAAAAAATCGTATGGCGAATAGCCAGAATAAAATCTATAAGATGATTTTTGCGGCGCCAAAGTGCTCCGCGTATCGTGGTAGATTCAACACCGTCAACACGGGTTTCAGTCGGAGTTTGGGGAGAAGGGGGGGGGGGGGGAGTTCATTCCAGTTGCTGTATAAAATGTTCTGGCGAATAGCCAGAATAAAATCGGTCTGGCGAATTGCCAGAATAAAATCGTTTTCTGGCGGAATAGCCCTGAATAAAATCTATAAGATGATTTTGCGGGCGCCAAAGAGCTCGCGTATCGAGGTAGATTCAACACCGTCAACAAGGGTTTCAGTCGGAAGTTCGGGAGAAGGGGGGGGGGAGGTCATTCCCGTAGCTGAATAAAATCGTCTGGCGAATAGCCAGAATAAAATCGTCTGGCGAATAGCCAGAATAAAATCTATAAGATGATTTTTGCGGCGCCAAAGTGCTCCGCGTATCGAAGTAGATTCAACACCAAGGGTTTCTGTCGGAACTACGGGAAAGAATGTGGGAGGGGGGTCATTCCAGTAGCTGAATAAAATCGTCTGGCGAATAGCCAGAATAAAATAGTCTTGAGAATATCCAGAATAAAATCGTCTGGCGAATAGCCAGAATAAAATCGTCTGGCGAGTAACCAGAAGAAAATCTATAAGATAATTTTGCGGCACGAAAGTACTCCGCGTATTGAGGTAGATTCAGCAACGTCAACAAGTACCGTACACTTCACGTAACAGAATTTTATACAGTACACAGATTAACTTTTTTTAATACAAAAGATTATTAGACAGTCTATAAGAGTGTAGGAAAAGGTAATACAGATATAAAGTTGTTTAATATCTGTATGGGGAGGGTTCATAAACGTTTAAATTATACGTAAATAATAAAATAAATATTATGTCGCTATTTAGTGGATTTCCACCTTTCGACGGTGGCCCTGGAACACATTAACTGCGAGTAACAAGGGATTACTGTATTGGTACAATGTTAGTATTTTTCCAGTTTGGGAGGCACCAAGATACCAGAACCTTCCTTAATAAGTATTAGAGAAAGATGGTGAGAAAAGGAGAGCAGGGTAGCAAATATGAAGGATATGGATAGGGGAATTTATAAGGAAAAGGGTGGGGGATCCCCTATCTACTTACTACCCCAAGAACCTCATCCTAAAACAAGTGTCATAGGGTGAGGGCAGCAAATCATATGAACATTCCGGTCCATAGTCAAAAACAAGCCAAGGTCGTCAACAAAAGTACATTGGCCAAGATTTTGTTTGGCAGCTTAAGGCTGACCTCTCCAGTATGGTTGCACCTGGCTGGTACAGCTCAGCTACACGCAAGCCCCACCCCCCACTACTTCTAAGTACTGGGACCGGGGGGGGGGGGGGGGCTTTAGACATAACTTAATCTGATAATACTCCAGTCTTGGACGGATAAAGGTTTCCATGAGTTTTTTCATCATCTCTTCAACCATACAATGGAATGCCACTTTGATCTTCTGTAGCAGTCCATATATCTGTCCAACAATCCTACTGATACGTGTCTGTCAGTTGACACGTCTTTTACCATTGGATAGTGTGATGCTGATGAGCGTCTTGTACACAATTTGCTTATTTTTGATTTGTGATTGTGTTGACAAATGTTTGCCAATTCAGTGCTTTTTGTTAATGTTCCTTATTGTTAACTTCAGTGTTAAGTACTTGTATTTGGTCTGTTATTTTCTGAGGGATGGGTGTGGGAGTGTTGTGTTTGAATGTGTCACTTTGTCTGACAAGGCCTTGGATTTCTGGTGTGAAATTTGGGTTGTGTGATCTTCTGTTGCCACTGGGGATGTATTTCTTGTTTGCATTTTGTATGGCTGTGTTGAAGGTGTGCACAACAGTGTCTATGTCTGTGACTGGTGTACTGTTTAGCACCTCAAATTGTTGTTCTGTCTCTTTGGCGAAAGCTTCCCAGTTAGCTCTTTTGTAATTGGTGTACGTGTGTCTGAACCCAACTGGGGTGTACCATGTTTTACCCTATAAAGGTACACCTGTGCCATATGGAATCATGCTAGGCTTTCTTCAAATTGTGCAGTCATTAGTATCTTTAACCATTATTTATTTTTTATTTTTATTTTTTATTTTTTTTGCTTCCCCATCCCAGTACAGCTTGCGCTTTGTAGTGAGAGGACACTGAGACCTGTCGCCGAACTTCTCCCACCCAAGACATTGTCTGTGTAACCAGCTGGTACATGTCATCAGATAATTTTTTTGGTGGCAGGTAAGTTGAGAGTGTACGATAGATGGAGAAAGAGGAAAAGGGCAGAAGGTAGGGAGGTGCTTAGAGTGAACTGTTTAAATGAGAAAGAAAAGGAGGAGTATAAGAAGAAGCTGAGAGAGGAGTGGGAGGGAGTGGAGGAGGAATGGGGATGCTTCAAGGAGGGATTCACAAGGTGTGCAAAGATGGTGTTTGGAAAAAGGAAAATGTGAGGAAATAGAAAGAAGGGTAGTGAGTGGTGGGATGAGGAAGCAAAGAAAGTTGTAGAAGAGAAGAAGTGAGCTTTCACAGATTGGTTACAAAATAGGACGAGGGAATCATATGGGATGTACAAAGCAAAGAGAAGAGAAGTAAAGCATAAGATAAAGGAGGCAAAGAGGAGAGCATACGTAATATGGTGTAAAAGGATGACAGAAAATTTTGAAAGTAATAAAAAGACGTTTCCGAAAGAGATTCAGAGAGGAAGTGGAAGCGAATCAAGCAGAGAAGGAGAAAAGGTAAAAGGTTGAAATGAGAGATGATAATAGAAGAGAAGGCAGTCACAGTAAGAGCAAGATGGGCAGATTATTTTAGGGAGTTTGCTTAATGTGAAGGAGCATAAGGAGAGAAAGGTGTTGCCAGTGGGGGAGTGATTGCTAAGAAAATGACATCATGAGCAAGATTAATGGAGGAGGAGGAGATAAAGAAGAAAGATGAAGCGAAGGCAGTTAAGATGATGAGAGCAAGTAAGGCATCTGGGTTTGAATGGATGTCATGCATAATGTCTGAAAAATGGAGATACAGTGAAGGTTGGACTGGGCTGGTGAGGTTATTTAATCTTTTGTTTAAGAGAGGGTAGAGTTACTGGAGGACTGGAAGAGTGCTGTATAGTTCCACTTTTACAAGGGGAAAAGCGGATAAGTGCAAATACTAGTAGTTTCAGAGGGATAAAGTTGTTAAGTGTAGTTAGAAGCGTTAGGGAGGGTTTGATTTGAGAGGATTAGGAGAGGAACAGAGGGAGTAAAATTGGTGAGTGGGAACAGTGTGGGTTTAGGGACAGAGTAGGGTTTGGTGGTAGATCAGATTTTTGTTGGTAAGACAGATATGTGAGGAAAGCTTTGGGAAAAGGTAAGGAGTGTTTTTTGGGCTTTTATGGATTTGGGAAAAGCCTTATGACAGTGAGTAGACAGAAGGCTCTGTAGGAGGTATTGCAGATATATGGGATAGGAGGATAAGTGTTATTATGAGCAGGTCAAGATCTTTTATGATGAGTAGTAGAGCCTGTGTTAGGATTAGGAAATGGAGAGAGAGTGAATGGTTTGAGGGTAATAGCAGGCCTTTGTCAGGGGTGTGTCATGTTGCCCTGGCCTGTTCATTTTATACGCATGGATGGTGTGGAGCAAGAGGTAAAGGCAAGGGTAGTGGGTCAAGGGATTGAGATGGTTAAAGAAAATGGAAAAAGGTAGGAGTTAGGCCAGTTGTTTGTTTAGCTGTTGACACGGCGCTGTGTAGCAGGGATCAGGGGAGGGGATTGACGAAGTTAGTGAAAGAATTTCGGGAAGGTGGGAGTTGGGATCAGTGTGCGAAACAAGGAACTGAAGATAAAACGTTGGTAAAGTAAGGTGGATGAGGATGAACAAGGGGAGAAGAAAGTGCAGCAGACTGGAAGTGGAGTATAAAAGTAGAGAGACTGGAGAAGTGGATAGTTTTAGATACTTTGGGTGTGAAAGTGGCGGAAAGGGAAAGAGTGGAGCTGGAGGTAAGGAAAGTCGATTGATAGAAGCGAGTGAGTAGATGCCTTGGTGGAATTTACAAAGTGTAATGAGAAATAGACATTTGGGAATGGATGCTAAGAGGAGATTGTATTGAAGGAGTGATTGTGCTGACCACACTGTATGGCGGCAGAAACATGGAAACACCAGAAAGGAAGAGAGGAGTTTGAAGTTGTTTGAGATGAGGTTGCCTGAGAAGTATGAGTAGGGATTTACTAGCCTATATAGAGAGGTGAGGAGGAGAGAACTGGGGTGGAAAAAGGAGTGGGAGTTAGGTTTGATGAAAAAGTATTGGGGTGGTTTGGACACATGGATAAGAAGGAGAGATGAGGTTAGTAAAGAGATGTGGAAGCAGAGGCGGGAGGAGAGTGAACAGAGGTGGGGCAACCTGGATGGGGATGGATGGATGGGGTTAAAAGAGGCATTGGGGGGAAAGAGGGGATGTATGTTGAGGAAGGATGGTGTCGAGGGACAGAAGATAGGGGTGAATGGAGGAAAGTAACTGTGGAGAGCGAGTGATGTATATGAAGATTCAGATCCTCCAAATTGATCCACAATACTTACAGTGTTTTGATGGTCCCTCTTGTCATCCGCTGTGGCCAGTCACCAGACCCAACTTCCTACTCACAAACATCTACCAATCTTTATTTTTTGCTCTTATACACACCGTATCCAATGTGCACTGACAACCCACAATCAGTAGGACTCTGGAGTCCTCCAAGACCTCCCTTGGAATTGATATTCTATAAGAGAAAAATACAACCAGTTAGAGGATCTTGCTCCCCTCGTCCGCCCATTTAGTTCTATTCTATGTCTGCCATGGGAACATGGTTGCTGCATTCCACACCACACTACCATAGGGAATCAGAGTTCAGGTAGAGCCAAAGTGTTATACAACTGAGTTTAGGGGACGCGCTGTCATACGGTAACTCTCATCATTATTTTTTTAGTAAAGAGGTTGTACTCTTAACATAGACTGCTGATGTGTGCCTCTGGTCCATATAAGCACCCCAAAACAATTCTTAAGTGCTGATTACATGTCACCATGCAGTCAACATCCCAATAGCTGAAGCAAACATGAAAATGCATGTGACATTACATTTGGATTATTCTCACCTGGTGTAGTTTACAAAATCCTTCACAGCCTTAGTGGGCCACTGCTGTAGTCCCAGATGCCATATATAGCACCCTAAAAGTGAATCAGAGAGTTGGTATGGTAGATGGAAACCCATGTAATATATACATTGAACATAGAGAAGAAACTGTAAGACACTTTATAAACAAACTTAAGAAACGGTGAAAATTTTTAGTCATTAAGTGAGCTGTGAGTATGTGTCCAGGTGTTTCACTTACACGTCATATTCAAAGAACTACTTTGATGTTTATATACTGCTTATAAAATGTGATTTTAAATGGTCATAATAAAATTACAAATATGATGGACAATCATGGAGGAGAATAGATTAAAAACTCAATATAACAAAGTACTGTAAATACAGGGATGGCGGTGGCCTATACCTCCTGGACCTGAAAAATCCTGTTGGTGGAAATGAGTGTAGAGCATGTGCGCAACACCCACGTCACAAGCACAGGGTAAAAAGTTCCTTGAGGCCAGGGTCAAAGGCCATCAAGTGGGCCCTGTATGCCCTGCTATCTTCTGCAATTTAATCCAGATTTTGGACCAAGTCAAACAATTCCTAAAGTTTTATGGCAATGAATCAAATGTGATGCGAGTCAATGTTCATATACTTACATTCACCACAAGGCTCTTTCCCCCTTGTAAGAAGGGGTGGCCAAGTCAAAGCTACACCCACATTACAACCATCCCATACTCCTCTTCTAGAAGATTTATTTGCTGTCTCTCCTATCTTGACTCCCTGTGGATGAAAGGTAACTTCTGTTTCCGACCCACTGCTTGGGTCAGAGGCAAATGCAGAAGGGCACTTGGAATAGCTTGGGTGATATATCCCAAGCTGGAATAATGCATGAATTCAAATCTAAATATGATAAGTAGAAATCACGGACTTAGTTGGAACTATAAACACATATGAGGATTCAAATTGAGAGTACGGGACAGGGCTCAACGAACTTTGCACCTTTCTCATATACAGTCACACCTCATCTTAAGTCGTTTCGAGGTAAGTCATTTTCAAAGTTCTTTTCTTACACACAAAAAATATCAAATTCAACTCAAGTCTATTTACTCAAAAATATGTAGCTACAGCAAAAATCATCTGAAAAGCAAAAACATTAAAACATATTACAGAAGGAGAGAACAATGTGGAATTGATTATGATAAGAACTGAGGCTAGTGATATGAAAAATAGAAAATATGGAGTGATTTATGTACCAACCAAAACTCGCGCATGGAATGAAAGTGAACACTCTAAAATGCTGGAAGACACAAGAAATACACTTAATGAAATACTAAAGAAAGAAGCAAATCTGGTAATTATGGGTAATTTTAACTCGAAAGAAATATGTTGGGAAGAGATGACTGTGAAAGGGGAAGAAGATCACTGGAGAAACATATTACTGGAAATGACAATTGATTACACATTGATGCAATGGGTCAAGGAAAACACCAAACATAGAAATAACAATGAACCCTCAAAATTGGATTTGATATTCACTTCAGAACCCGAAATTGTTGATAAAATTGAATGCAAGACACCAATTGGAAAAAGTGATCACATTCTAATGGAACTAGAATTAAATGAAAAAACGAATATAGTATTAAATGAAAAACACAGAAAAGGAAGACTAATGTACAACAAAACAGATTTTGAGAAACTTAGAAAATTCTTTCAAGAAGCAAACTGGAATAACTTTAATAATGATGAAACAAAGGTGGAAGAGAAATGGACAATTTGGAAGGAAATTTATATTGAGGGTGTGAATAAGTATGTACCTTGACAAAAACATGATAGGGTAAATATAAAATCCTGGTATAATAAAAAGTGCAGTGAGGCAAAAGACAGAAGAGATAAAGCCTGGAAAAGATGGAAAAGGGAAAAAATATCTGAGAAATGGAAAATATACACCAAACTAAGAAATGAATATGTAAAAATACTTAGAGAAGAAAAAAGAAATTATGAAAAGGACATAATAGATAAATGTAAATATCAACCCAAACTATTTTACAGATATGTAAATGGCAATCTAAAAAATAAACAGGAAATACACAAATTACATCAAGGTAATAGAGAATACACAGAAGATATAGAGATGGCAGATATCATGAACAAACATTTCAAATCTGTATTCACCAAAGAGGAAAAGAATCTAAAAAAAAACTGGGATAAAAAAAAATTAAATAAGATTTCCTCCACTAAAGAAAATAAACATTACTCAGAATGAAATAAGGAATCAAATACTAAAGCTCGACGTTAACATGTCACATGGACCAGACGGAGCTGCAAACTGGATACTGAAGGAATGTATAGACGAACTAACAGGAAAAATATTCAAAACACTGGTCTAAAGTTTTTGGTGTTCAGGAAATAAAAGTCATTCCTATAGGAAATTGGTCTCCTGAATCCAAAAATAACCTTCATTTTAACCAATCAGGTCTAGTTTTGAAGTTCCTGAATTTCCGTATAATCACAATGTGCGTACGCCCACTCTTATTTTCTTTGCCATATCTAATTCTAATTTTCTATTTTTCCAGATTTTTTGAGATGTGGTGAATTCAGCAACAGAAAATGAGCAAGATGTCTTCCAGATGGTTTTGCGTAAATTCTCCAAATGTGTTTTGTTACGTTTGCCTGAAAATCGGAAAAACATCACGGAATTTGTTGAAAGAGCTTATATGGCATATTTTGGGGTCAAGCTGGGAGACCAAGATAAATACTGGGCACCGCATAGTATTTGCAAACAATGTACATAGCATATGCGACAGTGGACTAAAGGGATAAGGAAAAGTATGAGATTCAATGTACCAATGGTGTGGCGGGAGCCCAAAAATCACCTAGACGACTGCTACTTTTGTGCCCTAAATTTGAAGGGTATTAACAGGAAAAACCGACAAACGCTTGTCTATCTTAATCTTGCCTCAGCTATCAGACCGGTTCCACACAGTGAAGAGCTTCCTATTCCTGTCTTCAGTGTCTTGCCTCAGATAACTTTGCCCTCAACTGAAGAAATCTAATCACCTGAAGATGACACTGGAGATGAAGACTTTTCAGGTACGACTTTACCTCAGCTTTTCTCCCAGGAGCTGAATGATCTAGTTCATGACTTGAACCTCCCCAAAAACTAAGCAGAACTGTTGACTTCCCAACTGAAAGAAAAGAAACTTCTAGAGAATGGTGTCCATATAACCTTTTATCAGAGTCAGCATGAAGAGTTCCTTTCTTTCTTTATAAAAGAGGGAGAGTTGGTTTATTGCAGAGATACTAGTGGGCTTCTTAAAAAACTTGGTACTGAGGAATATAAACCAGATGAATGGTGTCTTTTCATAGACAGTTCTAAGCGCAGTTTAAAAAGTGTATTGTTGCACAACGGGAATTCGTATGGCTCTGTCCCACTTACCCACTCAACAACTCTTACTGAAAAATATGAAGAAATTAAGTTAGTTTTAAAGAAGATACGGTACCATGATCATAAATGGGTCATCTGTGTTGACTTGAAGATGGTGAATTTTCTCATGGGACAGCAATCTGGTTATACCAAATAGCCATGCTTTCTTTGCATGTGGGACAGCAGAGACCGAGTAAACCACTATGTTAAGAAAGACTGGCTGCCTCAAACAAATATGGTTCCATGTAGAGCTGTCAATATATTGGAAGAACCTTTAGTTGAGCGAGATAAGATCATTTTCCCCCCTTTGCACATCAAACTCAGACTGATCAAGCAGTTCGTCAAAGCTCTTGACAAAAATGGGGAGTGTTTCAAATATATCTGCTATGTATTTCCAGAACTGATGACTGAAAAACTGAAAGCAGGGATTTTTGATGGACCACAAATCTGTAAGCTCTTGAAGGACACAAACTTCATGAAAACGATGAGTGAACCTGAAGCATCAGCATGGCGCGCATTTGTTGAAGTAGTGCAAAATTTCCTTGGGAACCACAAAAGTGACGACTATAAGGATCTTGTTGCCAACTTAATATCAACTTTTGATGAAATTGGTGCAAATATGAGCATCAAAATGCATTTTCTTTTCAGTCACCTTGATCGTTTTCCTGAATATCGGAGATGTTAGCGATGAACAAGGCAAACGATTTCATCAGGACATCAAGGAGATGGAAACTCGGTACCAAGGACGTTGGGACTCTGATGATGGCAGACTACTGCTGGTGTTTAAAACGAGATTCACTAGCGCCTCAACATTCACGGCGCACAAAGAAACGTAAATTTATTCATTTATTTTTCTGCTATAAAGCTTTTATTTCATTTTTCTATTTGTGCTCTTTTCTGTATAATGGCCTTGCTATTTCTTCCTATGTTTTGCTCATGTATGAATAAAATACTTTGTTAAGGAAACAGTCTTGTTTAATTCCAAAACCCACCAAATATCAATTCTCGTATACTGTTCGAAAAGATTTTATAAGGATTTTCATCATCCAACGTAACTAAAATGGAAATAAGAAGTCAGAAAACTAGACCTGATAAGAGGAAAACTGAAGTCATTTTTTAATTCACCAGGCAAAATCACATAAGAATTCGCTGAAATATTTCAAACACCAGGCAAAAAAAAAATTGTTGCCCAGTGAAATAATAGAATGCTCTCTCAAAGAGAGAAAACTACCAGGAGACTGGAAAAATGCCAATATAGTGCTGATATATAAAGGGGGAAATAAGGAAGACCCAGCAAATTATAGACTGGTGTCCCTAACAAGTACAATAGTCAAAATTTGTGAGAGAATCGTCAAAGACAGATGGACAAAATATCTGGAGAATAATATACTGAACCCGGGGCAATTTGGATTCAGACAAAAAATATCATGTACCACCAATTTAATTTGTTTCTATTCAAGATTGATAGATATACTGCAGGAAAGAGATGGCTGGGCAGACTGTGCATTCCTAGACCTACAAAAGGCATTTGATAAGGTACCACACAGAAAATTACTATATAAACTCTAAACAATAGGAGGCATACATGGTAAACTATTGAATTGGATGGAGGACTTTCTACATGGAAGAAAAATGAGAGTGATGCTCAGAGACATATATTCAAAATGGGAAGAAATGAGTAGTGGCATCCCACAGGGGTCAGTACTGTAGGATAGTATATTTCCATTGCTGTAGATATTTACGCGCAGTGTTTCCACTCGCATTACTCCATGCATCTGTGTATACTCAATGGCGAGTCTGTTCTGCTGCACCTGCGCGTGCTTCAGTTAGTGGGCACACGTGCGATGTAGAGGGAGGTCAGTGTTCTCTACACGCCCAATCATTTAATTTCTCTATACCCAATAAACCAAGGAATCACTGCATACGGCCTCTCCTTATCCAAGAGGACGTCCCACATGGCGCAGTCACGTAGGCGCTGAATCTAGTGGACAATAGAGTGTTTCACCCGAGACCGGCTTCCCTCGCAATTCGCCATTTCCGGCTCCCAAGTAGTGCTGGGCAAATACCGCTAATTTCAATATCGAAATTATTGGTGAACAACAATACAGTTACCGAAATTACCGACAGTTTACCGGTAAAAGACTCGAGGTAGTAGTGACGTCACAAGTTCGAGTCGAGTTCGAAAAATCAATGTTTTTGTCCTTTAATAAACTATATCTCTGGTTCTATTTTACATATTGTTTTTATTGTTATGTCATTGTAAAGGGAAAAGGTCATACTTTAATTGGTGTTACTATAGTATGCTATCTACCGCGCGAGTGAGTGAATGGAGGGTGTCTGAGGGTGGGTGTGGTGTAAACATTTTCGTTCGCGTCTGTGTGCATGCATGGGTTCATGTTTGGAGGTGGTAGTGGTACAGCTACCGGTAAAGTTACAGGTTTTATCCAACAACCTTAACGATAGCTTACCGGCAAACATTCTGCTACCGTTAAAGCTTCGTTAACCGATAACTCGATAAGCTATACCATAACATTCAGAGAGCGGTAAGCACGTCTCGGCTTGGTGGTACTGAGTGACGGTAGTGACGGGCCCAGTGCCCCGCTAATTTTACCGGTTAAACTTTTACCATTAAGCAAGTATGTACCGCTAAGGTCTCGGTCATTTTTTTACCATTAAAACCGTTTTTTGTTTTTTTTTTTGGCACTTTTTTAATTTCTCGATAGAATTAATGTTATTTCTGTGATCAGCATACGAAACTGTATTAATTGTGAAAGTTTCATAAAAAAAAAAAAAAAATCCGCGTGTCGCCAAACGAAGACCCATATTATAATATGTGGGTCTTCGTTTGGCGACACGCGGATTTTTTTTTTTTTTTTTTTATGAAACTTTCACAATTAATACAGCTTCGTATGCTGATCACAGAAATAACATTAATTCTAGAGAGAAATTAAAAAGTGCCGAAAAAAAAACGGTTTAAATTATAAAAACTTACCGAGACCTTAGCGGTACATACTTGCTTAATGATAAAAGTTTAACCGGTAAAATTAGCGGGGCACTGGGCCTGTCACCACCGTCACTCAGTACCACCAAGCCGAGACGTGCTTACCGCTCTCTGAGTGTTATGGTATAGCTTATCGAGTTATCGGTTAACGAAGCTTTACCGGTTAACGAAGCTTTACCGGTTAACGAAGCTTTACCGGTAGCAGAATTTTTGTCGGTAAGCTATCATTAAGTTTGTTGCCGATAAAACAGGTAATTTCACCGGTAGCTGCCCACCACTACTCCCAAGCATAGTGTGCCGTGACGTGCAGACACCTAGGATGGTATGTGATGTGAACTATTCGGCTGTGTTATGCCGGTGTTGTGCTGTGTATGCGTCTTTATCACATGACAGTGTTGTGCAGTGTTAGTGTCATAGTGGAGTGTTATTCTACGTTTGTGGTAAGTGTAGTGCTTATCCCCACGAATGGACTCAACGCTATCCTCCTTTTCCCTCGGAGTTTCGTGAGACACTGCTGCCTGCAGCCTAGCACACAGAACACCCATGCAGTAGTGCTGGGCAAATACCGCTAATTTCAGAACCGGAATTACCGGTAAACAACAATGCCGTTACCGGAATTACCGGTATTTTACCGGTAAAAGACTCGTGAAGTAGTAGTGACTTCCCAAGTTCGAGTCGCCTTTATGACTTTAATCTTTAAATAAATTTCATCCTACTATGGTGTATAGTCACAACTCAAGTTTTGTAACGTTGTCACTATAAAAATCCTGCCTGCATCACAAACGAAGGAAGCACTAACCTATCCTACATGCCTACCGGTGCTATAGGCAAAATGTAAAGAGAAATACACACACATAT
Source organism: Oratosquilla oratoria (assembly GCF_046742065.1). Taxonomy (NCBI): domain Eukaryota; kingdom Metazoa; phylum Arthropoda; class Malacostraca; order Stomatopoda; family Squillidae; genus Oratosquilla; species Oratosquilla oratoria. The sequence goes on from NW_027467711.1 coordinate 368,508, forward strand.
ATATATATATATGTATATATATATATATATATATATATATATATATATATATATATATATATGGGTCTTTTCCGTTTGGCGACGCGGAATTCTTCGATGAAACTTTCACAATTAATATAGTTTCGTATGCTGATCACAGAAATAACCATTTTTTTTAGAATTCAAAGAAAGTGCCGAAAAAAACTGTTTTAATTGTTAAAAATTACCGAGACCTTAGATCCAAAAACCAAGGTGACCAAGGTGAATCACACACGCACACACACACATCTGTCCAGGGTTGAAATAATTTCAGTATCGCTTCGCTCCGAGTCGTTACTCCAACTCTCGTGGGCGGGTAGTTGGGAGGGGGTGCGTGTAAGGTCACAGCATTACCCATAGATCAGTCATACGAGCTCTGAGCTCTCTTCCCAGAGGGAAATAGATGTCGATCACGAGCCCAGCACATGATCCAAAGACCAAGGTGAATACTCAAGGATATAATAGATTTCATTGTCAGTATGTTTTTTTATTTCCTCAATTATTTTTTCATACAAATTAGTTCATATTCTTATTTAGAAACAGAAAATATTGGCATTTTCATCACTTAAGCATATATATATACATATATATACATATATATATACACATATATAAATACATATTTATATACATATATATATGTATACATATATAAATATATATAAATATATGGGTCTTCGTTTGGCGACACGCGGAATTTTTCGATGAAACTTTCACAATATAGTTCCGTATGCAGATCACAGAAATAACATTAATTCTAATGAGAAATTAGCAAAAGTGCCGAAAAAAACGGTTTTAATGGTAAAAAATTACCGAGACCTTAGCGGTACATACTTGCTTAATGGTAAAAGTTTAACCGGTAAGATTAGCGGGACACTGGGCCCGTCAGTACCGTCACTCAGTACCACCAAGCCGAGACGTGCTTACCGCTCTCTGAGTGTTATGGTAAAGCTTATCGGTTAACGGAGCCTTAACGGTAGTAGAATTTTTGCTGGTAAGCTACCGTCAAGGTTGTTACCGATAAAACCCGTAACTACCGGTAGCTGCCCACCTCTACCGTCAGTACCGTCACTCACTACCACCAAGCCGAGACGTGCTTACCGCTCTCCGAGTGTTATGGTATAGCTTATCGGTTAACGGAGCCTTAACGGTAGCAGAATTTTTGCCGGTAAGCTACCGTTAAGGTTGTTACCGATAAAACCGGTAACTTTACCGGTAGCTGCCCACCACTACCATGCAGCAACGTCACTCGCCCGCGTTTGCTTACACGTAGCATACTCGTAACTCGTACATGATTGCTAGCGCACGGCGTTTTCATTATGCCCAACGGTGATAGTCCAAAGCCCTCCACTGCAGCTTCGTCCGACGAGGAAGAGCGCTCGCCCTCTACATCTTCAATGGACATACGAACCTTATTAGAATGGTTCACAGCTAGGAAAGCGGAAGCTCGAGCTGAAAGGGATCTTCAGAGACGGGAAGATGCAACTCGCTTCGAAGCCCTCCTTACGAGGCTGGTATCCCATAACCCGGACCAGCGGAACCAACCAACCCCTTCGGGGAACGACCCTTCACGTCCACCCACAACCCCACCTGCTCCGAAGGCAGCTGCACAGCTGCCACCCCCTCTCCTTTCGGACGTTACATTCCGATCATTTAGGGAATGGAGGCGAAAGTGGGATGATTACGCGACTATGGTGGATTTAACGAGTCTATCCCTCTCTAAACAGCTGATACAGCAACGCATGTGCCTATCTCAGGAAACTCAGCAAGTATTGGAGCATACACTGCAAATACCTCCAGACTCCACTTCGTCTGTGGCAAAGGATTACAAAGGATTACAAAGGCGGAGCATACTGACAGGAGACCTTTTGATCCATATCTAGGTCGGATGCGAAAAAAATCATATTAATAATAAAATAATAAATAAAAACTATAATAATGTAAATAACAAATAAAATACATAAATAAATGCATATGTATAGTTAAATAATAAACAAACAGGTAAATAGTAAATAATAATAAATTGACATATAACTAATAATAAATGAAAATCAGACAGACAAAAGATAAAACAAAAAATATAAGATAAATTATAATCATTACAGCATCTTACTTAGGTATTTATCTAAATGATTCTTAAAGCTTCGAACTGAACTACATTGCACTACCTGTGCAGGAAGTTTATTCCATTCATTAACTACACGGTTGGCAAAGTTGTTTCTACCTACTTCCAAATTGAATCTATTTCCGGACAGTTTGAGACCATTGTTTCTTGTCTGATTCTCATTCAATGTGAACATTTTGTCACTTTTGATGCTGTCAATTCCCTTTAAAATCTTAAAGACCTGTATCAAGTCCCCTCTGAGTCTACGCTTTTTTAGGGAAAACAGATTCATGTGTTTTAGTCGATTTTCGTATGATTTATTTTTATATTTGGAATCAGTTTTGTGGCCCGCCGTTGTACTTTTTCCAGTCTGTCAATGTCTTTAATGAGATTCGGTGACCATACGGAAACAGCATATTCCAAATGTGGACGAACTAACGATTTATATAGCTTGTTAATGAGTGATGGACTTTTGAAATCAAAAGATCTCGCAATCAGTCCCAGAATCTTATTTGCTTTCTCAGAGGCTGAAATACACTGCTTGGATGATTTGAGGTCGTTACTGATAATTACGCCGAGATCTTTTTCACAATCCACTTTTGTTAACGAATTTCCAAATAACTTGTAATCGTACTTACTGTTATTTCTACCTATGTGCATTACCTTGCATTTACTTGTGTTAAATTTCATTAGCCACTTTTCAGACCATTGCTGTAATTTATCTAAATCTTCTTGAATATCTAATTGGTTTGAGTGATCATTTGCCACTCCGCACAGTTTTGTATCATCAGCAAATTTGGAAACAGTAGATTTTAGCCCATAGTCTATATCATTTATATATACTATAAATAGAAGTAGCCCAAGAACGGAACCCTGAGGAACTCCACTTGTAACATTTTTCCATCCAGAAGTTTTTCCATTTAAAACAACTCTTTGTTTTCGACCATTCAACCAATTACTAGTCCAACTTAATAGGCTACCACTTATTCCGTGTAAAGCTAATTTAGTAAGTAGTCTTTCGTGTGGGACGGTATCAAAAGCTTTTGCAAAGTCTAGATATAATAAATCTATATTGTTTCTTTTGTCATAATTCGAGATAACTGTGTTGTAGAATTCCAGGAAGTTAGTCACGCAAGAACGTTTCCGTCTGAAACCATGCTGGCTATCATTTATCAAACGGTTACTTTCTAAATGATGTTCGATAGCATCTCTGATGATAGTTTCCATTATTTTTCCTACGATTGAAGTCAAACTTATAGGCCTATAGTTATTTGGTTTCATTCTGTCACCTTTTTTGAATATGGGAGTAACGTTAGCTAGCTTCCATTCTCTTGGGACATCTCCGGATATGATGGATTTCTTGAAAATAATTTGTAATGGAACAACAATCTCATTTTTAATTTCCTTTAAGATTCTTGGATGCCAACCGTCAGGCCCTGGTGTTTTATTAACTTTGAGTTTGTCTATACACCTTTTAATTTTTTCTTTTGTTATATTTACCGTAGTAAGTTTACCCCAGACTTTTCACAGGTTTCAGTTTGGAATTCACTTTGAGGTGTTTCGTTTACGAATACCGAGCTAAAATAATTAAGATATTACACATTCCTTCATTTGAATATTCAAGTTGACCGTCAGCAGATAATAGTGGACCAATGTGATTCCTAACAACCTTTTTATCTCTAATGTAACTATAGAATTCTTTGGGATTCTCTTTGGATTTATCAGCGATGTTCATTTCGTATTGTCGTTTTCTTTTTATTATTGTCTTTTTTAAATCTCTCTGTGTTGATACATAACTTTCATAGTCATTAGATGCACCCGAGCACTTATATTTCTTATAAGCCTGTCTCTTTTTAGAAATACTTTTTTCAGTTTCTTTGTCGAGCCACTTTGGGCGAGCCTGATTTGGGGGACGTCTGTCCTTAAAAGGAATGCAAGTTTGGATCATCTTAGTGAGCGTATTTTGAAATATTTCCCACATCTGATCTACAGGTCTTTCGTTTAATTTTGCCTCCCAATCTGTAAGCTGAAACTCCTGACGGAGTCCTATGAACTGAGCTTTACTGAAATCGGGTATTTTAGAAACACAAGTATCTATTCTAAAATTGTTTAGGAGTTTGAATCTAACTAAGTTATGGGCTCGACGCTCTTCAGAAGCACTTCAAGGAATCAAGCAACGAAGCGCTTCGACGACGGGCATTTACTTCATGCAAACAGGCTGCCGGCGAATCGTTTGCAGACTTCTTCGTGCGGCTCAAAGAGCTCTCGGAAGAGGTAGACGTCTGCAAAGCCAACAACACAACCTGCATAGAGGCTTGGCTGAAGCATGGAATTCTCACTGGCGTGCAGGACGAGGAATTGGCACTGAAGATCGTCGCACTCGACGCTGCATCGACACTCACTGACGTCATGACCCTATGCCGCTCATACGAGGCTACCAGGACGACAGACTCCGCTCTACGTGCTCCTCCCACAGTCCGTGCAGTCTCTCAATACAGGAAAGGCAAGAAGACGGACCATAAGGCCAAGGCAGGCGCACGTTCCACTGCACCCCCACTGCTATCTCCTTGCAGCAATTGTGGTCGTCAGCAGCATGACCATAAAGGCTGCCCTGCTTCGGAGGCAGTTTGCCATGGATGCGGTGATAAAGGGCACTGGTCACACACGAGTGCTTGTCCAGCCAAGTCTACACAGTGCAAGGCTTGCAGTCGGTACGGGCACTTCGACAAACTCTGCAGGTCTTCCAAACCCAAGACCCAGCGTCATTCGAAGTCCAAGCCCCCGAAGACCAGGACCGACGATCGTTCGACCATCCCCGTAGTGAGGACGCATTCACCGCCACCAGACCCCAGCACTTCTACACAGCCAGCAAGTGGTGTGCGCAGCATTCAGTCCACTACCCGGGACAAGCCTTCGCCTACCATCTCAGTCGTCGTTACTTACGGTGGAAGGTCAGGCTGTATTGACATGATTCCAGATACAGGGGCCGATACTACGGTGATGGGCCCTCAACATCTTCAGCAACTGGGCATCACAAGGAACGACTTGCAACCGCCCCCATCTCTGGAGTACTACAACGCCGACGGGTCCAAGATGCCTGCAGCATTAGGTTCTATGCAGGCGGAGCTCACCTACGGCAGTTTGACATGCTCGGGGTGGATCGATGTGCAAGGTGCCCTGACCACTCCATTGCTCTCGTGGAAGCATTGCAGGGCTCTAGGACTTATCCCGAAGGAGTTCCCACGGCAGATTTCATACGACGGTAGCACCCTCGGAGCGATTAGGGAGTCGACGAGTGCTGCGCTTGTGGCCACTGCACAGTGCCACGTGCAACCAGCTGTCACAGCTGTCCCACCTCCAGCACCGTCGTCGCCGTTCCCGTTGCGTGCCGACACCTCGCCGTCAGAGGCCAGGAAATACTTCCTCCGGGAATATACAGACGTTCTTGTTAAGAAAGCCGATTTGCACAGGGCACCTCTGCAACCCATGTCCGGACCTCCTATGCGCATTTACCTCAGGGAGAACGCGCAGCCCTTCGCGATCCACACACCCCGATTGATCCATCGAGTATACCAGGACCAGGTGCGGGCCGAATTGGAATCCATGGTGGCACAAGGTATTATCGCCCCAGCTGGCGAGGATCCGTCTCCTTGGTGCCACCCCATGGTTGTCGTCTAGAAGCCAGGAGGAGGTATACGCATCATCACTGACCTCTCCAAGCTTAACAGCCAGGTTTCCCGCCCCGCCCACCCGTCACCGACTCCTTTTGCAGCCACCAGGAGCGTCGACCCACAGGCCAAATACTTCACCACGATTGACGCCTTGTGTGGATACTGGCAGATCCCTCTGGCCGAGGAAGATCAGCGGCTCACCACTTTCATCACTCCATACGGCCGCTTCCGCTACCTCCGTGCCCCAATGGGTTTCGCAGCCATGGGGTACGCCTTCTGTCTACGAGGCGACCTGGCGCTCCAGGGAGTGATGCATTGTGTAAAGGTAGTGGACGACCTTCTTCTATACGACGAAGACTACCTTTCCCACCTCCGCCGTGTCGACGACGTCCTGGCTAGATGCAGGAAACATGGCATCACCTTGAACGCCGAGAAGTTCGTACTCGCAGCGGACACGGTTTCCTTCTGCGGCTATCGGCTCTCTCATGACGGCATAGCAGCAGACCCAGGCAAGGTTCGTGCCATCATAGACTTCGTCAAGCCGGCTAACATCACAGACCTGCGGTCCTTCATGGTTCTTGTGAATCAGTTAGCTGACTTCTCGCCTGACGTAGCCTCAGCTGCTGCCCCGCTTCGCCCACTAATGAGCCCCAAGAGATCATTCGTGTGGACCCAGGACCACGACCAGGCTTTTGAACGCGTCAAGAGGGCCTTGTCCAGTCCACCGGTGCTTGCGGCCTTCGATCCTGCCCTCTCGACCGTACTCCAAACAGATGCTTCGCGCTTGTATGGCCTAGGATACGCCCTCCTCCAAGACCACGGGGGAGGACAGTACCGTCTCGTCCAGTGTGGCTCACGCTTCTTGACGGATACGGAGACACGCTACGCCACAATCGAGCTCGAGTTACTGGCAGTAGTCTGGGCAATGAGGAAATGCAAGTTTTACCTCACTGGTCTCCAGCATTTCAGCCTCGTGACGGACCATCGCCCACTAGTCCCGATCCTCAATAGCTACACGCTAGATGCCATCGATAACCCCCGTCTACAGCGCCTGAAGGAGAAAATTGCAGCTTTCACCTTCACGGCAACGTGGCGCCCTGGGAAGGAGTTGTGCATCCCGGATGCCCTGTCACGTTTCCCAGTGAACCAGCCGACTGCCGACGACGAAGCTCTAGACACCGAGACCAATTTTTCGGTCAGGAGCATCGTCACATTGCGAGCAGTCGAGTCCCTGGCCACCACACCCACGGACTGCGACCCAGCGATGGAGGAACTTAGGCGTGCAGCCAGGGACGACCCTGCATACATCGAACTTCTTCAGTGCGTCAGACAGGGATTCCCAAGCGACCGCTACGCCCTGCCTAACACTCTGCGCCCGTACTGGAAGGTGCGAGAGGACCTGTATTGCGAGGAGGACCTCGTTCTGTACGGAGCCAGAGTAGTCGTCCCGGCCGCTCTTCGCCGTCAAGTCCTGGCCCGCTTGCATGATAGCCATCGTGGAGCCGAGGCTACGAAACGTCGTGCCCGTCAAGCGGTGTACTGGCCCGGCATCGCCGCAGACATCGTGAACACGGTCCGTGCTTGTGAGCCGTGTCAAGTTCTGCAACCAAGCCAGCAACAAGAGCCCTACCGATGTGATGACCACCCTGCCAGGCCATTCGAGTCAGTGTCAGCTGACTTCTTCTCCATCGCAGGGAAGTTCTTCCTCGTGTTCGCTGACCGACTGTCTGGCTGGCCCGTCGTGGTATCATGCGGCTCCAACACGACCACTTCAGCGACCATTCGTCACTTCAGGCAGCTATTTCGCGATCTCGGTGTCCCAGTTCGCTTGCGTACGGACGGCGGCCCGCAGTTCGCCAGCAGCGAATTCGCCGCTTTCCTCGAGCGTTGGGGAGTTCGCCACATGTCAATGCCCCATTATCCTCATCGAACGGACACGCAGAGTCGGCCGTGAAGGCGGTTAAGTACCTTATTCAGAAGGTGGCTCCGTCTGGCAACTTGGACTGTGAGGCGTTCGACAGGGGTCTTCTCGAGCTTCGCAACACCCCGAACCACACCGGTCGATCTCCGGCGCAGACTCTTTACGGTCACCCTCTTCGCTCCTGCGTCCCAGCGCACGCCAAGGCCTTTCAGAAACAGTGGCAGGCCAGAGACGAGAGTTGTGATCGTCGAGCTGTGGCTCGCCTGCGCGACGATACGGCCCGTTACGACGCCCACGCCCGACCACTCCCATCACTCCAGCGCGGCGATGTAGTCCGTATCCAGGACCCGACTACTAAGCGATGGGACAAGGTTGGCACCATCATGGACGTTGGAAGGTCCAGGGACTACTTGATCAGGTTGCCCAGTGGTCGGACCTGGTGGAGGAACCGTCGTTTCCTTCGCCCATCCCCGCCCCCGCCCGTCGACATGACGCCCATGGAGGCCACCCAATCGGGAGTACAGCCTCCACCGCCTGATCTGCCCCGTCGGTCAGCACGCCTTAGGGACAAACGTCACGCTCAAGACACCTAGTGCTATGAGCGTTAAGGAGGGAGGGAGATGTAGGATAGTATATTTCCATTACTGTAGATATTTACGCGCAGTGTTTCCACTCGCATTACTCCATGTATCTGTGTATACTCCATGGCGAGTCTGTTCTGCTGCACCTGCGCGTGCTTCAGTTAGTAGGCACACGTGCGATGTAGAGGGAGGTCAGTGTTCTCTACACGCCCAATCATTTAATTTCTCTATACCCAATAAACCAAGGAATCACTGCATACGGCCTCTCCTTATCCAAGAGGACGTCCCACAAGTACTAGCTCCGATAATGTTTGCTATCTATGTAAATGACATGGATGAGGGCATTGATAGTTACATGAACTGCTTTGCAGATGACGCAAAATTATTAAAGAGAATAAACTCCGAAATAGACTGTGACTCATTGCAGACAGATCTGAACAAAGTCCCAGAGTGGAGCAAAAGATGGGAAGTAGAATTCAACATCAAGAAGTGCAGTGTAATTGAATTTGGAAAAGGCAAGAAGAGAATAACAGGACAGTATAAAATTTATGGAAAAGGAGTAAAGAAAGTGAATTCTGAAAGGGACCTTTGAGTAATCGTCACCAAAGACATGTCGCCGGATAAACATATAAATAAAATAGTTGGAGAAACATACAATTTGTTGAGATCGATAAAGGTGACCTTTAAATACCTGGATAAGGAAATGATCAAGAAAATATTACCAAGACTGATAAGGCCAAAAGTGGAGTATGCAGCACTGATATGATTACCCAGTACAAAAAAGAATATAAGAAAATTAGAAAGAATACAAAGAGCAACATTTGCAAACCTAACATACGAACAAAGACTAGCCAAACTGGAATTACCAACTCTGGAACAAAGAGAATGATGGGACCTAATAACCATCTACAGAATTATGAAAGAAAAAGAATGCCTTGATAGAGAGGACCTATTAAAACTGGACAAAGGAAAAACAAGAGGACATGCAATGAAACTCAAAAAGGATAACTACAGAAGAGACCTGAAAAAGAACAGCTTTCCACATAGAGTGATAGATGTATGGAACAAATTGGATGAAGAAATAGTGTGTGCAAACACAATACAACATTTTAAGAACAAACTTGATCTTGTGAGATACAAAAACGGGTCACCATGAGCATAGCTCCCCTTCCCGTATAATACAACTAGGTAAATATATAATCACATTAAAACTAATGTTAAAACATACATCAGAAATTATTGTATTGAATTATGATTTGAAATATGGGGTCCCAATTTCAGGTAGTTGCTGATGCTCAAATCTACTGCTGTGATTAAGAATTCAAATGAGGTTTACTGCCTCCCACCAGCTCATTCACTTGGGAAATATGCAGAGTAGACAAGAAGAAAGTCCTCCATTTCAGTTTTCCATTCATTTACATCAACTCTTCATTCATATCAATACAATTGCCTTGAAAAACTATTGATGAAATAATACTTACTTTTGGTACACCAAGGAGCCCCTATTAATCAACATCTGGATTCAAAATGTTGTGAAAGAGTCCATGAAGGTCCAGGATTCAAGGGAAGCAGCAGAAGACCAACAGGGTTTTTTTTTTCTTCTTCTTCTTTTCATCTCACAAATGGTTGATTGATTTATGAAATTTCTGGCTTGAAGGCCATGCGCTGGAGCCAGTAGGCCATTCAGCGCATATCAATCATATACAAATAAATTAATACATAGATATACCAAGGCTTTTTCCCCCTTACCAGGGAAACAGTAAAGCAATAAGCACTCACTCACAAAAACACATCAAAACAAGAGACACACACAAGCAATCATATATACAATTTTAAATTCCATACAACAAATTTATGTCTTTTAAAAACTTAACATTCTCCACATGAGCATCCCCCCCTAAAACTTCTTCAAGAGATAAATTTATTAAAAAGTTTGCCCAGCGCTTATTACAGTATGCAGGGCACTGAATAAAAATGTGTTTAACTGTAAAAGCAACTTGGCAAGTGGGCCATTGGGGGGCCAGCCTTTCTGCTCCACTTGCTATCACAAATTTATGGGTAATGTAGGAATGGCCAATTCTTAACCTTGTTAAAACAATATTTGATCTCCTGTCTAAAGAATGAGACTTCCAAGGGCTCACCAAGGGGTGAATCTCTTTCAACTTGTAACTACCATCCAGCCTTGTCCATTGTTCCTGCCACTTGTCCATTGCATAACAATGAATTACTTGCTTGAAGTCTGTATGTGGGATTTTAGTGTCTGTTATGTGACTGAGCCTAGTAGCAGCTTTGGCTACAACATCAGCCTGCTCATTTCCAGTGACACCCACATGGAACAGCACCCAGCAAAAGTTTATTTTCATTTTCTTGCGGCTGTTAATAAGAATCAGTCAGTCCTGTATTTCTTGGACTAAATAGTGAAGAGGCAATAATTTACTTAGGACAGAATGCTCATAGAGTCTGTAAAAATAACAATGCTCATATTAGATGAAACAAAATTAAAAACAAATTTCAGGTTCACTGTAGACTGCCAGCAGTTCAGCATTAGAATAAAAACAGAGCTAAAAGTAGGCAACTTCCTCTTAAAAACCGTGCTATCAGACACAACAGCACAACCAACACCATCTTGGGATTTTGACCCATCAGTATAAATAAAAGGATGCTCGCTGGCTGAGCGGGTTAGGGTGTCATTACTTGTGGCGAAGGTCGAGGCGAGGGCGGTTTGAATCCTGCCATTGGCAAAGTTGCACCAAGGGCATGGTTCATCAAATTCCATGCTACAAAGCCCTCTGTGAGGGGCACTGTCCTATCCTCCCAATAGGGGGTGTGTGTGTGACATTAAACCATACCATCATCATCAGTATAAATAAAAACTGAATCAGCATGTACCGATAAGTGTTCTAAAAATTCACTCTTTAGTTCTACAGCAGTTCTATTTTCCTTATTTTTAAATGGACAAGTTACAATGGAAGATCGGTTCCAAGGAGGGAATTTGGGAGGCTTAAACTCAGCAATTGTAGCAGGATCAAATCCTACCTCCCCTGCCCCAACTTCACATCTCACTTCTAAAGGTTTCGGCAGAGTACCTTTTCTTGGAGCTCGGTCTACCGGCTGCTTTACATATTTGAAGTTTTTATTTTGTTTTGATGATAACACACGAGATATATATCTAAGGCTTAATTCCTCCCTGCGAATATAAAGGGGAGGAATTCCTGTGTCCGCATACAAGCTATCCACTGGAGATGTTCCATAAGCTCCAGAACATATCCACAAAGCCATATTGTGGACTACATCAAGCTTCTTTAATAAAGTTTTACATGCCGATCCATAAATTTTACATCCATAATCGTTTTTCCTAAGGCACAATGCCTGGTAAAGCCTTGTTAGGATTATACGATCTGCCTCCCAGTTGACGTGAGACACTACCTTCAGTATATTATGTCTCTGTTTAACATTACATATGACCTCATTTATATGATGAGTAAATGTCAACCTTTTGTCCAAAAACAGACCCAAGTATTTACCGTGATCTTCATACATTAATATAACACCCTTTAAGAATAATGTTGGAATCTCTTCCCTATGTCTCAGTCTAGAAAACTTAATGGCTTTTGTTTTTTCAGCAGAGAATCTGAAGCCCCAACAATTAGCCCATGCTGTTACTAAGTTAATAACCTCTTGAATCTTTTAGCCTGTTTCTAATGTTGTCGATCTACTGCACACAATAGCCAAGTCATCAGCAAAAGCCAATCCATGAACTCATGCAGGAACTTGTTCTAACAAACTATTAATGGCTATGCTGAAGAGTGTAGGACTCAGAACACTTCCTTGGGGAATCCCTTCCTCTTGAAGATATGCACAAGAGAAAGAAGAGCCCACTCGGACTTTTAGATAACGGTCAGACAAGAAATCCTTTAAACAATTAAACATATTACCCCCAATACCCCACTCTGCAAATTGCTTCAGAATGCCTCCCCGCCAGGTAGTATCGTAGTCATTTTTCAAGTCAAAAAACACAGCAATGCTCGAGTTCTGAATTGCAAAGGCATTCTAATTCTCACGAGGGATAAAAATAAAGGGATCCAGAGTGCACTTATTTCTTCTAAATCCAAATGGGAGGTTAGATAAAAGATTTTTTTACTCTAAAAACCAGACTAAATGCATATTAACCATTCTTTCATAGATCTTACTGATGCAGCTAGTGAGAGCAATAGGTCTGTAGCTTTGTGGGAGATTAGAATCTTTTCCAGCCTTTAAAATTGCTACGATAACTGAAGTCCATGTGTCCAAACCATCTTAATGCTCTTTCATCACCCCTATCTCCCAACTCCCTTTCCACCCCTGTTCTCCTCCTCACCTCCTCATTTCTCACTCTATCTAGCCTAGTAATCCCCATCATTTCCTCTTCCAAATAGGCAAATGCCACTTTTATTTATCTCAATAAATTATAGGTTTCTCTAACTATTTTATTAATATGCTTATCCGGTGTCATGTCTGTGCTGGTCATCACTCCAAGGTCTTTTTCAGTTTACTTTTTTTACCTTTCCTTCACCAATTTTCCAAATTCCATTATACTACATTTCTTGATATTGAATTTCACTTCCCATTTTTGAGTCCATTTCCAGATCTTGTCCAAGTCTTGTTGTAATGAGTTGCAATCCTCCTCTGTTTTTACTTTCTTTAGTATTTTTGCATCTGCAAAGAAATTCATATAACATTCTACTCCTTCGTCCATGTCATTTATGTATATAGCAAACATGATTGGGGCCAGTACTGATCTCTGCAGGACACCACTTATCATTTCTTCCCAATTTGAGAATTTATCTCTAATTACTACTCTCATTTTCCTCCAAGTCAGGAAGTCTTTCATCCATTCCAATAATTTTCCTCTGATGCCACCTATTGATTTTATCTTTCTTATTAGTTTTTTGTGTGGTACCTTATCAAATGCCTTTTGTAGGTCCAGAAAGGCACAGTCTGCCCAACCATTTCTGTCTTGTATTATGTCTATTAATTTTGAGTAGAAGCAGATAAATCTTATGTAGAAGCAGATCTAATCTTAAGGATGATGAACAGACAGTTAGGTCTATAGCAGAACTTGAATTGTGAAAGGCATCAAACCTATTTTAAGAACCATTATTCATCAAAATGACATTGGTATTATCAATAAATTCTTCAATTATATTACCCCAGGGGTCACATCTTGATTCACCCCATAGAGAATGCTTAGCATTAAAATAAAAGGCTGAGGAAGCTGGTCAACCAAAGATTGTAGGTCATTTAACTCAAACTGACGGGAGTGGTTAAATACGTCTAGAAGTCAATCTTCCAGATCAGGTTCCAAATACAAAGAACACAATGTGATCCATTTAGTGGTAAAAATTTGTACTGCACAAGCCTGCAACACTGAATGAAGGTGGACAATTCTGTGGTTTACAGACTTGTTAACAATGATACCAGTACCTCCATGAGCACAACCCCTAATCATAGATCTATAAAAATTACAATCAAGTCCAACATTAGGGGAAAAATTGCCAAGTATAGACTCTTGGAGACAAATAGCATGCATTTCATGTTCTTTAAGGAGAATCTGAACCTGCTCTCATTGAGAATTAAAACCTTGAATATTCCACTGAATTAGAGACATTATACAGTGTTCTTTTTCTGTTTTGGTTCTCCTGGCCTGGGAAGAGAAGGCCGGGAGAGAGAGGGTTTACAAGATGGGTTCTTATCTAATTTCTTAGTTTTCAGGGGTGTCATCCTCCTCTCTGATAATGATCCAACAGATGTTGATATAGAGTCTGAATTACTGGTTCCTTTCTTAGATTGCATATCACAATATGTGGAGGAAGTTGAAGATGAGGATGGACTGTATTTACCTAGTTGTATTTTGCGGGAATAGGAACTACGTTCGTGGAGTCCCGCCTTTGCTCTTAAATTCATGAATGGTTTTTGCGCACATTATTTTTTTGTCCAGTTTGTTCCAAGAGTCCACCACTCTATATGGAAAACTGTTTTTCTTCAGATCTCTTCTGTAGCTATGTTTTTTTTTTTTCTTTCCATGTCCTCTTGTGTTTCTCTTGTCCCAGTTTAACAAGTCCTCTCTATCGAGTATTTCTGTGCCCTTCATGATTCTGTACATGGTCAGTAGGTCACCTCTCTCTCTTCTCTCAGTTTAGCCAATCTCTCCTCATATGACAAGTTTGCAAGTGCAAGTGCCATTTTTGTGGCTGCTCTCTGGATTCTTTTTATTTTCTTTATACAGCAAGTCCTCATTATTTGGTACATATGCATTCCTGAAAACCTTACCGCAAATTGAAATTACCGTATACCAAACCCATTATAACATGTAATAATAGGATATGGTAGATGTACCTTCTCCCTGCTCTTTCCTCTTCAAAATATCTAGCGGATACTGTATCTGTGAATTTTTCTTACCGTAAATAGAATCGAGGATAGCAATTACCAAATACTGTAACTGTGAATTTACTGGATAAAGAATTACTGTATAAGGAGGACTCACTGTATTCTTTTTGGTACAGGGTGACCACAGTGTCGCCGCATATTCTATTCTAGGCCTTATCAGTGTGACCAATATTCTTTTAATCATTTCTCCATCCAAATATGTAAATGCCACTTTTATTGATCTTAGCAAGTTGTAGCATTCTCCGACAATTATGTTTATCTGTTTATCATAGGACAAGTCGTTTGAGATAATTACACACAAATCTTTTATGGATCTCTCCTTCTTTACCTCCTTGGTTCCAATTTCATATTGTCTTGATGGTCTATTTTTCATTTTTCCTTAATGCTAGGGTAGGAAATGAACCAATTGACAGAGTTGTTGTTGTTGTTGTTGTCGTTCCCTAGACTGTCTGTCCGAGCAGTCCCGTCTCCCCAAGGAAGGCCACAGCCGAAACTGGGTTTTCCCACAAATCCTTTATAGAGTGTATGTTGTGTTGTTTGCGTGCATGATTGTGTATAATGCAGTCTTCCATTATGTGTTGTATGGTATGGGGTGAAGTGTTACATCCTGGGCAGCTGTTCACAACACGGTCGTCCAGCCTCTTCTGGTAGCTTAGAAGTGCTGGGTGGTGACCGCATCGCAGTCTGGCCAAGTGGACTCTGTCCTTTCGTGGGAGAGAGGATTCAGAAGGGTGGATATCAGGGGGTCTGGCATGCAGCAGTGTGTTGTCTTTCAGTGTGTTAATGGAGCGGTGAGTGATGTGATTATGAATATGTTTCCGGAGGCTGGTATTTGGTGGTTGTGGAGGAAGAGAAGAGAGTATCTGTGCGTAATAAAGGTCTTTGGGTGTAGTTTTAATGTTTCTTGGTGTGTGTGGGTGTTCTGCTATGTAGTGTAGCGGGTGTGATGTGTTTGTGGTGGCTGCAGCAAGTGTTTGTGTGCCTCTCATGTCGAGGTGGTCCTTGACTTTGAGGACTTTTGTTTCATGGTGTAAATGGTCTGTAGGTGATGTATTTGTGCAGCCTGTAATTGTTTTTAGGGCTTTGTTTTGTATGATTTGAAGGGTGTTGTGGTGTGTCTCACTGAGATTAGGAGCCCATGCAGGACTCGCATAATTCATCACTGAGCGTATGCATTGTTTGTATATTGTTATATTAGTTTCTTTGTTTTGTCCAAATGTTGTTCCTGTGATTGACTTAAGTGCATTAAGTCTAGGTGTGCATTTGTTTTTTATGTTTGTGAGGTGTTGTTTGAAAGACATGGATGTATCGTATGTTACACCAAGAATTTTCGGTGTGTTTGTGTGTGGTATTAGAGTGTTGTTGATGTAGAGATGAGATAAGTATTTGTGTTATTTTGTCCAGTTGGGAAATGTGGAGTTCCAGGAAAGAATCATAGTGGAGAGTTGATGATAGCAAATAAAGTATTTCGGAAGAAAGTCAAGCATAAGTACACATGGGAGAGGGTGGTGGATGGAAGGGTGGTATATAGAGCGTTAATTGACTATGTAGTGATAGACAGGAGCAGAATAGGAAGAGTTAAGGATGTGTATGTGCTAAGGGGAGAGAGTGGGGGAATATCAGACCATTTTTTGGTGGAACCTAAGTTGAGAGTGGAGGATAGATGGAGAAAGAGGAAAAGGACAAAAGGTAGGGAGGTCCTTAGAGTGAATTCTTTACATGAAAAGGAAAAGAAGGAGTTCAAGAAGCTGAAAGAGGAGTGGGAGGGAGTGAAGGATAGAGGAGCTAGGAGTGGAGGAATGGGGATGGTTCACGAAGGGAGTCACAAAGTGTGCAAATATGGTGTGTGGAACAAGAAGGACGGGAGAAAATAGAAGGAAGGGTTGTGAATGGCGGGATGAGGAAACAAAGAAGGTTGTAGAAGAGAAGAAGCGAGCTTTCACAGATTGGTTACAAAATAGGATGAGGGAGTCATATGAGAGGTACAAAGAAAAGAAAATAGAAGTAAAGTACAAGGTAAATGAGGCAAAGAGGAGAGCAGATGTGAAATGGGGTAAGAGTATGACAGAAAATTTTGAAAGCAATAAAAAGATGTTTTGGAAAGAAATTAAGAGAGGAAGAGGAGGTGAACCAAGTAGAAAAGAAAAGGTAAAAGGTGCAGATGGAGAGATGGTAATGGAAGAGAAGGCAGTAAGGGGAAGATGGGCAGAATATTTTAGGGAGTTGCTGAATGTGAAAGATGATAGGGAGAGAAAGATAATTGCAATGGGAAGCGCTAAGAAAATGAGAGTGATGAGTGAGGAAAATGGAGGAGAAATAGGGAAGGATGAAGTGAAAGCAGCTGTTAAGATGGTGAGAGCAGGTAAGGCACCTGGTCTAGATGGATGCCATGCAGAATGTCTGAAGAAAGGAGGTACAGTGGTGGTGGACTGGCTGGTGAGGTTGTTTAATGTTTGTTTGAGAAAGGGTAGAGTGCCAGAGGACTGGAGGAGTGCCTGTATAGTTCCGCTTTACAAGGGAAAGGGGGACAAGTGTGAGTGTAGTAGTTACAGAGGGATCAGCTTGTTGAGTGTAGTTGGGAAGGCTCATGGGAGGGTCTTGATTGAGAGGATTAGGAGAGGAACAGAGGGAGTAATTGGTGAGGAACAGTGTGGGTTTAGGACAGGTAGGGGTTGTGTAGATCAGATCTTTGTGGTAAGACAGATATGTGAGAAAGCTATAGGAAAAGGTAAGGATGTTTTTTGGGCTTTTATGGATCTGGAAAAGGCTTATGATAGGGTAGACAGGAAGGCACTGTGGGAGGTACTGCAGATATATGGGATAGGAGGAAAGCTGTTAAGAGCAGTCAAGAGTTTTTACGAGAGTAGTAGAGCTTGTGTTAGGATTAGAAATGGAGAGAGTGAATGGTTTGAGGTAAAGGTGGGACTTCATCAGGGATGTGTTATGTCGCCCTGGCTGTTCAATCTTTACATGGATGGAGTGGTGCGAGAGGTGAATGCAAGGGTAGTGGGTCAGGGGTTGGAGATGATTAAAGAAAATGGAGAAAAGTGGGAGGTGAGCCAGTTGTTGTTTGCTGATGACACTGCGCTTGTAGCAGGATCAGAGGAGGGATTGAGGAAGTTAGTGACAGAGTTTGAGGTGTGTGTAAGAAGCTGAAGATAAATGTGGGTAAAAGTAAGGTGATGAGATGTACAAGGGGAGAGAGTGACAGCAGGCTGGAGGTGAGCATTAAGGGTGAAAGACTGGAGGAAGTGGATAGTTTTAGATACTTGGGTGTGAATGTGGCAGGAAAGGGAGGAGTGGGGGTGGAGGTAGAATGTAGATTGAGAGAAGCAAGTAAATGCCTTGGTAGATTGAAAAGTGTAATGAGAAATAGACATCTGGGAATGGATGCTAAGAGGTTATACGAAGGAGTGATTGTGCCAACAGCTTTGTATGGGGCAGAAACATGGAACATGAGAGAGGAAGAAAGAAGGAGTTTGAATGTTTTTGAGATGAGGTGTCTGAGAAGTATGATAGGGGTTACTAGGCTGGATAGAGTGAGAAATGAGGAGGTGAGGAGGAGAATAGGGGTGGAAAGGGAACTGGGAGATAGGGTTGATGAAAGGGTATTAGGATGGTTTGGACACATGGAAAGAATGAGTGAAGAAAGATTAGTAAAAGAGGTGTGGAAGGCAGAGGTGGAAGGAGTGAATATGAGGGGGCATCCTAGGATGAGATGGATGGATGGGGTGCAGGGGCATTACAAAAGAGAGGAATGTCTGTGGAGGAAGGACAGGAAAGGACAGAAGATAGGGGTGAATGGAGAGGGGTTGTGTATAGATGATGTTGTGATGCATGAGGGGGAGTGGGTGGGGGATGGGGGGGGTGAGGAAGTATGTATGAGAAAAAAAATTGACGCAGCCCGAGGGGATTTCTCCTCGTCTTTTCCTTTTCTTCATGGGGGGACGGAGAGGGGGGGTTGCCGAATTTATGAAGCGGCCTTGCTGTGGATGTGCTGTGTCTTGCGACACTGCTTCTGACCCAGGGCAGTGGACAGGATGCAGGGATGACCTGTCATCCAGGAGGTGCCAAGATAAGAGGGAGGGTGGAGGAGAGTGGAATATATAGGAAATGGAATGGGTGGGAGTGGTTTTTATGCCTTTTTCTTTTTGGCTACCCCCCCATGTAGAGGGAAAAAGCCTTTGGTATATGTATGTAAGAATTTAATGACTCCCTCATAATCATACTGCAGTTCTTTTCCCAATATCTTGGCCAAATTATAATTATAGTTACCATCTCTCTCTTTCTTATTTGGGAAGTGACGCTATCTCAGTTCTCTGTGACTAGGGCATTCAACCAGCAAATGTTGAATAGTTATGGGGATTAAGCAATCTTCACAGTAAGGTTGATTTTCACCACTCATGAGATACCCATGGGTCAGCCTTGAATGTCCTATGTGGAGACGACATACAATTACTTCCCATTTCCTTGGCATAATTTCATATTTCCAAGGGTGTATATTTGTGGTGATCTCTTTCATTTTGTTAAGTCCCACTTCACTTCACTGTTGTTTCCAGGACTTATGGATGATATTCATGATGCTAGGAGGGATGTCTCTATATGGCATTGTGCACCGTCTAGGGATCAAGCTGGTTGCTGCTGACTTTGCTAGTTGGTCAGCTTTTTCATTTCCATGTATATTCACATGTGCTGGAACCCAGCAAAAAGATATAGTGATCCCTCTAGACTGTAATAGAAACACCCACTGTGAATTTTTCATTGTTAGTGGATTATCGCCATTGAAAATTTCTAGTGCCTGTAATGCACATTTTGAATCACATAAGATTGTGAAATTGGATGTCTGTAGAGTTATGATGTGTTCTAAAGCAGTTAAAATTCCATATAGCTCTGCTGTAAAATTTGATACTGCAATTGGTAGTGCTCCTCTGCAGCTAAAATTATCGCTAAAAACTCCATATCCGACGCCAGCATCTGTTTTTGAGCCATCCGTAAAAACAAATGTGGAATCCAAATGTTCAGTAACATGTTCTAAAAACAGTCCTTTAATTTCTGCATCTGATTTATCTTTTTTAAAACCTTTAAAATATCTACAAAATTTAATTATGGGTAACTTCCATGTTGGGGTAGCTGGTAATTTAACTGGGCAGATCTGATTTATGATTTTCATAGTCTCCAGTATTTTTCTTATTCTAAAACTAAAAGGTCTAGAATATCTTGGATGATTTTCATAAAAGTTATTGAAACAATTTCTGTTGGCTGTAGTAAATGCTCTTGATTCAGGGAGTCTTTGTGTCCTAAACCAATACTGGATGATAGATGACTGTCAGTATAGTTCAAGTGGAATCTCTCCAGCATCAATTAGTAAACTGGGGATGGGGGATGATTGGAAAGCTCCTGTTGCCAAACGTATGCCATTGTGGTGTACTGAATCTAGGATCTTTAGATGTTTGGTTGATGCAGAAGTATAAATTTCACATCCATATTGTTATTTGGTAATAATCAGAGATTTATGTATTCTTAAAATTGTCTGTCTATCCAATCCCCAGTTTGTACTTGATAAAACTTTTAAAATGTTTAAAGTCTCTTGACATTTGGTCTTAATATGTTTTAGATGGGGGATCCAAGTAAGCTTTTTATCAAATATGAGACCTATTAATCTAGTCTCTTCAACACAGGGTATTCTATTGCCATATAGATAAAGGTCTGGGTCTGGGTGTATCACTCTGATGCAGCAAAAGTGCAAGATGATTGTTTTGCTAGTAGATATTTTAAATCCTTGTTTTTCTGCCCAGTTGACAATCTTGTTGATAACAAGTTGTAGTTTCCTTTCTGCTATAGGCATATAGGTAGCAGCAAAGGATATCGAGAGGTCATCTACATATAATATAATTAATACTTTATCTGGTATCATATTTGCATTGAGCGACTGGAGGAAGTGGATAGCTTTAGATACTTGGGTGCAAATGTGGCAGGAAAAGGTGAAGGTGGAGGTAGAATGTAGATTGAGAGAAGCAAGTAAATGCCTTGGTGGATTAAAAAGTGTAATGAGGAATAGACATTTGGGAATGGATGCTAAGAGGAGACTATATTTGCCTAGTTGTAATATACGGGAGGGGAGCTATGCTCATGGTGACCCGTCTTTGTATCTCTCCGCATCAAGTTTTATCTTAAAATTTTGTATAGTGTTTGCACATACTGTTTTGTTGTCTAATTTGTTCCATGTATTAATCGCTCTGTATGGGAAACTGTTCCTTTTCAAGTTTTTTCTATAACTATCTTTTTTTCAGTGTCCTCTCGTTTTACCGTTGTCCCACACTAACAGGTCGTTCCTGTCTAAAACTTCCATTCCTTTCATTATTCTGTAGATAGTCAGCAAATCTCCTCTTTCTCTTCTTTGTTCCAGGGTTGGTAGGTTCAGTTTGGATAGTCTTTGCTCATATGTTAGTTCGGCGCGTCGGTGCTAGTTTGGTTGTCGCTCTTTGTAATCTTTCTAGTTTCTTAATATTCTTTTTGGTGTTGGGTGTCCAAAGTGATGCTGCGTACACAAGTTTTGGTCTTATTAGTGTAGTTAGTATGTTCTTTATCATTTCTTCATCCATATAGGTAAATGCCACTTTAATTGACCTCAATTAATTGTAGGTTTCTCCGAATATTTTATTTATATGCTTATCAGGTTTCATGTCCTTTCCAATCATCACTCCAAGATCTTTTTCAGAGTTTGCTTTTTTATTTTTTCTTCTCCAATTCTGTATTCTTTTGATATTCTGTTTTTACTCTTTCCAAACTCCATTATACTGCATCTCTTTATATCAAATTTCACTTCCCACTTTTGAGTCCAATTCCATATCATGTCCAGATCTTGTTGCAATGAGTTGCAGTCCTCTTCCATTTTTACCTTCTTAAAGTAACTTTGCATCATCTGCAAAAAAATTAATTTAAGCACTCCACACCTTCATTCATGTCATTAATGTATACGGCGAACATGATCGGGGCCAGTACCAATCCTTGCGGGACACCGCTTTTTACTTCTTCCCAGTTGGAGAATTTTTTTCTAATTACAACTCTCATTTTCCTCCCAATCAGGAAGTCTTCCATCCATTCCAATAATTTTCCTCTGATGCCACCCTTTGATTCTATCTTATTTATTAATTTCCTATGAGGTACCTTATCGAATGCCTTTTGCAGGTCCAGAAAAGCACAGTCTGCCCATCCATCTCTTTCTTGTATTATGTCTACTAATCTTGAGTAAAAGCAGATCAGATTTGTTGTACATGATCTCCCTTGTCTGAATCCAAATTGATTTGGGTTCAGTATAGATTTTTCTTCCAGGTATTTAACCCATCTGTTTTTGACAACTCTTTCACAAATTTTTGCTGTTGTGCTTGTTAGTGAGACCAGTCTATAGTTAGATGGATCTTCTTTATCACCTCCCTTATAAATTGGTACAATGTTTGCCTTTTTCCAGTCCAATGGTACTTTTCCTTCTTTAAGTGAGGATTTAATTATATTATATATTTTGTCAGTTAATTCTTCCATACATTCCTTCAGTATCCAGTTTGCAATTCCCTCTGGGCCATGTGATTTTCTGACATCAAGGGTTTTAATTTGATCACTGATTTCTTTTTGTGTTACGTTTATTTCTTTCATTGCTGGGGATAATTCTCTCTCTCTATCTACACTGTTAGGCGAGTTTTCTATTGTGAATACTGATCTGAAGTGGTTGTTCATAATTTCAGCCATTTCCAGTTCTTCTGTATATTCCTTTTTATCTTGGCACAGTTTTTCTATTTCTTGTTTGTTTTTCAGTTTTCCATTTACATATTTGTAAAATAGTTTGGGTTCTTCCTTACATTTGTCTATTATCTTTTTTTCATAATTCCTCTTTTCATCTCTGCATATTTTTACATATTCATTTCTTAGTTTGATGTACATTTGCCAACAGCACTGTATGGGGCAGAAACATGGAACATAAGAGAGGAAGAGAGAAGGAGTTTGAATGTGTTTGAGATGAGGTGTCTGAGAAGTATGATGGGGGTTACTAGGCTGGATAGAGTGAGAAATGAGGAGGTGAGGAGGAGAACAGGGGTGGAAAGGGGGTTGGGAGATAGGGTTGATGAAAGAGTATTGGGATGGTTTGGACACATGGAAAGAATGAGTGAAGAAAGACTAGTAAAAGAGGTATGGAAGGTAGATGTGGAGGGAGTGAACATGAAGGGACATCCTAGGATGAGGTGGATGGATGGGGTGAAGGGTGCTTTGGGGATGAGGGGAATCTCTGTTGAGGAAGGATGGGAGAGGACAGAAGACAGGGGTGAATGGAGAATGGTTGTATATGGATGATGTGATGCATGAGGTGGAATGGGTGGGGGGATGGGGGTGAGTTAGTATGTGTGAGCAAAATTTGATGCAGCCCGAAGGGATTTCACCCCGTCTTCTCCTTTTATGCAGGGGGGACATAGAGGGGAGTTCGCTGATTTAATGAAGCGGCCTTGCTGTGGATGTGCTGTGTCTTGCAACATTGCCTTTTACCCAAGGCAGTGGACAAGGTGCAGGGATAACCCATCATCCAGGAGGTGCCAAGATAAGAGGTGAGGGTGGAGGGGAGTGGAGTGTATTTAGGGATGGAATGGGTGGCAATTTATGCCTTTTTCTTTTTGGCTACCTCCCTTGTAAGGGGGAAAAAGCCTTTGGTATATGTATGTACTTTTTCCAAACTCCATTATGCTACACTTGTTAATATTAAAGTCCACTTCCCATTTCTGACTCCAGTTCCATACATTATTTAGGTCTTCCTGCAGTGATTCGCAATCCTTTTCAGTTTTTACTTTCCTTGGAGTGAAAGTGGAGTGAAGGTGGAGGTAGAATGTAGATTGAGAGAAGCGAGTAAATGCCTTGGTGGATTAAAAAGTGTAATGAGGAATAGACATTTGGGAATGGATGCTAAGAGGAGACTGTATGAAGGAGTGATTGTGCCAACAGCACTGTATGGGGCAGAAACATGGAACATAAGAGAAGAAGAGAGAAGGAGTTTGAATGTGTTTGAGATGAGGTGTCTGAGAAGTATGATGGGGGTTACTAGGCTGGATAGAGTGAGAAATGAGGTGAGGAGGAGAACAGGGGTGGAAAAGGAGCTGGGAGATAGGGTTGATGAAAGAATATTAGGATGGTTTGGACACATGGAAAGAATGAGTGAAGAAAGACTAGTAAAAGAGGTGTGGAAGGCAGATGTGGAGGGAGTGAACATGAGGGGACATCCTAGGATGAGGTGGATGGATGGGGTGAAGGGGGCTTTGGGGAAGAGGGGAATGTCTGTTGAGGAAGGATGGGAGAGGACAGAAGACTGGGGTGAGTGGAGAATAGTTGTATATAGATGATGTTGTGATTGCATGAGGTGGAATGGGCAGGTGGATGGGGGGTGAGGTAGTATGTGTGAGCAAAATTTGACGCAGCCCGAAGGGATTTCTCCCCGTCCTCTCATTTTATGCAATGGGGGGACGGAGAGGGGGGGTCGCCGATTTAATGAAGCGGCCTTGCTGTGGATGTGCTGTGTCTTGCGACGCTGCTTCTGACCCAGGGCAGTGGACAAGGTGCAGGGATGACCCGTCATTCAGGAGGTGCTAAGATAAGAGGGAGGGTGGAGGAGTGTGGAGTGTATTCAGGGATGGAATGGGTGGGAATGATTTTGTGCCTTTTTCTTTTTGGCTAACCCCCTTGTAAGGGGGAAAAACCTTTGGTATATGTATGTACTTTCCTTAACAGTTTGGCGTCATCTGCAAAGAAGCTTATGTAACATTTCACATCATCATCCATGTCATTCACATAAACAGTAGACGTTATTGGAGCCAATACAAATCCTTGTGGTACTCCACTGATCACCTCTTTCCAATCTGAATATTTTTCTCTGAGTACTACTCTCATCTTTCTTCCAGTCAGGAAGTCCTCCATCCATTTTAGTTGTTGTTGTTGTTGTTGTCGTTCCCTAGACTGTCTGTCCGAGCAGTCCCGTCTCCCCAAGGAAGGCCACAGCCGAAACTGGGTTTTCCCACAAATCCTTTATAGAGTGTATGTTGTGTTGTTTGCGTGCATGATTGTGTATAATGCAGTCTTCCATTATGTGTTGTATGGTATGGGGTGAAGTGTTACATCCTGGGCAGCTGTTCACAACACGGTCGTCCAGCCTCTTCTGGTAGCTTAGAAGTGCTGGGTGGTGACCGCATCGCAGTCTGGCCAAGTGGACTCTGTCCTTTCGTGGGAGAGAGGATTCAGAAGGGTGGATATCAGGGGGTCTGGCATGCAGCAGTGTGTTGTCTTTCAGTGTGTTAATGGAGCGGTGAGTGATATGATTATGAATATGTTTCCGGAGGCTGGTATTTGGTGGTTGTGGAGGAAGAGAAGAGAGTATCTGTGCGTAATAAAGGTCTTTGGGTGTAGTTTTAATGTTTCTTGGTGTGTGTGGGTGTTCTGCTATGTAGTGTAGCGGGTGTGATGTGTTTGTGGTGGCTGCAGCAAGTGTTTGTGTGCCTCTCATGTCGAGGTGGTCCTTGACTTTGAGGACTTTTGTTTCATGGTGTAAATGGTCTGTAGGTGATGTATTTGTGCAGCCTGTAATTGTTTTTAGGGCTTTGTTTTGTATGATTTGAAGGGTGTTGTGGTGTGTCTCACTGAGATTAGGAGCCCATGCAGGACTCGCATAATTCATCACTGAGCGTATGCATTGTTTGTATATTGTTATATTAGTTTCTTTGTTTTGTCCAAATGTTGTTCCAGTGATTGACTTAAATGCGTTAAGTCTAGGTGTGCATTTAGTAGGTTCCCTTGTATCCCTCCTATATGTTACAGTTTTTTTTTTATATAATTTTTTGTGTTATACTTTGTCAAAAACTTTTTGTAAGTCCATGAAGGCACAATCTGCCCATCCATTTCTTTCTTGCACTGTGGAGAGTTGATGGTGGAGATGTGTCTAGAAAGAGAGTTGATGATAGCAAATACAATACTTCGGAAAAAAGTCAAGCAGAAGTACACATAGGAGAGGGTGGTGGATGGAAGGGTGGTAGATAGAGCATTAATGGACTATGTAGTGGTAGACAGGAGTATAATAAGAAGAGTTAAGAATGTACATGTGCTAAGGGGAGAGAGTGGGGGAATATCAGATAATTTTTGGTGGAAGGTAAGTTGAGAGTGGAGGATAGATGGAGAAAGAGGAAAAGAACAAAAGTTAGGGAGGTGCTTAGAGTGAACTCTTCAAATGAAAAGGAAAAGGAGTACAAGAAGAAGCTGAGAGGAGTGGGAGGGAATGAAGGATAGAGTGGAGCTAGGAGTGGAGGAGAAATGGGGATGGTTCAAGGAGGGAGTCACAAAGTGTGCAAAGATGGTGTGTGGAACAAGAAGGATGGGAAGAAATAGAAGGAAGGGTAGTGAATGGTGGGATGAGGAAACAAAGAAGGTTGTAGAAGAGAAGAAGCGAGCTTTCACAGATTGGTTACAAAATAGGATGAGGGAGTCATATGAGAGGTACAAAGAAAAGAAAAGAGAAGTAAAGTACAAGGTAAATGAGGCAAAGAGGAGAGCAGATGTAGGATATGTTGGACCCCACAGGCACCAAGCCCGAGGTAATGCACTGTAGGCGATTGGCCTTAGGCACCATTAAGGGTCCGTCAGGGGCAATTATTCGAAAAAATCTGGTACATGAACGAATTTTAGGAAAACATTTAAAAAGAATCTCTATGATGTTGGCAACACTCCTACAAAGTTATAGAGCTGTATTTCGTTTCTATCTTTTTATACAGAATAAAATAGATAAATTATTGGCAACCTCTGGCAACCCCATTGCGTATCAAATATTCTGTATATTGGAATAGCGTTAATTTTTTCTATAGCTATTTTGTTTTTTGCTACGGAATTGTGTTTATGGAGGTATTTAGCAACTCCTCCCACAAGCGTAGATCCAGAAATAGCACACATCAGGGCATCAGTACCCATCCAAACGTCAAAGTAAGGTCACGTTCTTTTGAAGCTCTCACCGTGCTTCATATTTTTTAATCCTCACTGTAATTTCTTGCGGTAATCATGGCAAGATTGACGAAAAGCCAGCGAGCAAGGAGGAAGAATGCAGTGAAGGCCCTTGCGTGCCAGATGAAGAAACGAGAAGGAAAAAAAACAAACAAACGAAGAGGACAGCATCCAACAATGTTGGTTATAAAGAAGGATTTGTTGTTCCTCTTCTTGAAGAACCCTACACCCATATTCATAAGTCTGCCCTCGAAAGAAGAGACAAGAAACGAGAGGAGAAAAAAAAAGTGAAAAGTAAAAGTGGTAAAGTGACCAAAAGCGGGGACTATGGGGCTGGGGCCTTTTAAAAATGTCGCGCAAAATTTAAATGCCTTCTCATGTACATTTAATGTTTTTGTTATTTTGTTGTTATTTCTTAGGTTGTTCTTGATGGATTTTTGTCATTTTTGTTTCATTTGAAAGATAAAATTATGCTCTTTATTTCCTATATTAAAAAATAAAAGAAATTTTATTTTATTTTTTTTTTCTATTTATGAAGCCTGAATTTTGCAGCATCTTTGAAATGTTCAGAAAAGAAAATTCACAAAAAATCAGAGGTATAAGTTTGGTCAAATGTACAATATAGCAAATATTCCCCAGAATCTAAGCTTGCAATATATACCAAGCTTAATTATGTGGAAGGATTTCCATATGATTAATTACAGCTTCATTAAACTTCATTATAACTTCATTATATCTTCACTACACTTTATATATACATGTGAGGAATACAATACCCAGGGGAATTATAGACAAATGTAAATGGTAATTATACCTAAGTTCATCAAAGAGATTCAAAAAGTTATAGGACATGCTCCCTTATAAAGCAACCTGACGGTCCCTTAAAGACACCCACACTCATGTATCACTCACCTATCACACATGGCACAGTGAGTACCCTACGGATCTACCCATTCACCATTGCTGGTCGTCGCCTCCGTCTACCAACTCAGAGCCCACGGTCCAGTCATCGGTCCCCACAAGCAGCTACAGCCTTGGAACAGGCCCATCAGCTACTACTGGCACAGACGAAGCCATCAGTCTTGCAGCAACAGGTGGCGATGAGACCCGGCCACCATTTACCAGCCCACCGGTCTGCAGCCCGAGGAATGTGACCTGGGCATGTCCTCGGCAACATTTGGCACCTGGAGGCACTCTATGGAGTACTGGTTAGGTCTCAACGGCTTTACAACAGTCAAAGCAGTCCTGCTCATTTGCCTTCTCTGCACCCCGACCCTGCAACACTCCCTGGACTCCAGGTACATCGCACAGTAGTGGGAGGTTCTCTCTATCAGTGACGCTCTGGACGCCGTAGGTCGCATGGCCTTACAGGTGACCAATCAGGCAGCAGATTGATGCAAGTTCTTCTCAGATGCACAGGAACCCTGTGAGTCCATCTGTGACTACTTTACAAGTTCAACACAGTGTGCCACAGATTGTGAATTCAATTGCCCAGAATGCGAGTGCAGCCTGAGTACGTGCTCCTCCGGAAGCTGGTGTGTGGTTTACAGTGTTAAGCATCACCCTCCACAATCATTGGCGTTTTGGCAGCGTCACCCTCTTTCAACTTCAGGACGCTTTTTTTTTTTCATTACTTTTCATTTTTTTTCATTCTTCAGAACTTGTTTGCTTTTATCATTTTTGTATTTTTCAAACAATTCATTTGTCTATTTTGACATATACATATTTAGTCAATGTTGGAATAATGACCAAATTGGGGAAAAGAAAAAATTACTTGATTTCTTTTTATTTGAAAAAAATCTAAATTCAATAACAAGAAAATGGAGAAAATGACACACACAAATGGATCAAAGCAAAAATTATAAACATAGAATAAGAAGACTAATGTACAACAAAACAAATTTTGAGAATCTCAAAAAAATCTTTCGCAATGCGAACTGGGAAAAATTCCTAAATGAAACAAACAGGGATGGAAGAGAAATATACTAAAAGATATTTATAATGAGGGAGTAAATAAATATGTACCACAACAAAAAATTGAAACATACATAAAAAGCTGGTACAACAAAAGGTGTAGTGAAGCTAAAGATAATAGAGACAAAGCTTGGAAGAAATGGAAAAGAGATAAGAAAACAAGCAAATGGCAAATATACATCAAACTAAGAAATGAGTATGTAAAAATATGCAGAGATGAAAAGAGAAACTATAAAAAGAAATAAAAAAAAAAATAGAAAAATGCAAGGAAGAACCCAAACTATTTTACAGGTGTGTAAATGGCAAACTGAAGAACAAACAAGAATTTGAAAAACTGCGCCAAGGTAAAAATGAATATACAGAAGAACTGGAAATGGCTGAAATCATGAACAACCATTTCAAGTCAGTATTCACAATAGAAAACTCACCTAACTGTGAGGAAATAGAGAGAGATATCCCCCTCAATGAAAGAAATAATCGTAACACAGAAGGAAATCAGCAACCAAATTAAAACCTTTGATGTCAGAAAATCACAAGGTCTGGACAGAATTGCAAATTGGATACTGAAAGAATGCATGGAAGAATAAACAGACAAAATATACAATATAATTGAATTCTCACTTAAAGAAGGAAAAGTGCCACAGGACTGGAAAAAGGCAAACACTGTACCAATTTATAAAGGAGGAAACAAAAAAGACCCATCAAATTACAGACGGGTCTCCCTAACAAGCGCAGTAGCAAATATTTGTGAAAAAGTAATCAAAAATAGATGGGTTAAGCATTTGGAAGAAAGAACTATACATATACCAAGGCTTTTTCCCCCTTACAAGGGAGGTAGCCAAAAAGGAAAAGGCACAAAATCATTCCCACCCATTCCATCCCTGAATACACTCCACACCCCTCCACCCTCCCTCTTATCTTAGCACCTCCTGGATGATGGGTCATCCCTGCACCTTGTCCACTGCCCTGGGTCAGAAGCAGTGTCACAAGACACAGCACATCCACAGCAAGGCCGCTTCATTCAATCGGCGACCCACCCTCTCCATCCCCCCATGCATAAAAGGAGAAGACGGGGAGAAATCCCTTCGGGCTGCATCAAAATTTGCTCACACATACTACCTCACCCCCCATCCCCCCACCCATTTCACCTCATGCATCACAACATCATCCATATACAACCATTCTCCATTCTCCCCTGTCTTGTGTCCTCTCCCGTCCTTCCTCAACAGACATTCCTCTCTTCCCCAAAGCCCCCTTCACCCCATCCATCCACCTCATCCTAGGACACCCCCTCATGTTCACTCCCTCCACATCTGCCTTCCATACCTCTTCTACTAGTCTTTCTTCACTCATTCTTTCCATGTGTCCAAACCATCCTAATACTCTTTCATCAACCCTATCTCTCAACTCCCTTTCCACCCCTGTTCTCCTCCTCACCTCATTTCTCACTCTATCTAGCCTAGTAACCCCCATCATACTTCTCAGACACCTCATCTCAAACACATTCAAACTCCTTCTCTCTTCCTCTCTTATGTTCCATGTTTCTGCCCCATATAGTGCTGTTGGCACAATCACTCCTTCATACAGTCTCCTCTTAGCATCCATTCCCAAATGTCTATTCCTCATTACACTTTTTAATCCACCAAGGCATTTACTCGCTTCTCTCAATCTACATTCTACCTCCACCTTCACTCCACCTTTTCCTGCCACATTTGCACCCAAGTATCTAAAGCTATCCACTTCCTCCAGTCGCTCTCCCTTAATGCTCACTTTCAGTCTGCTGCCACTTTCACCTCTTGTACATCTCATCACCTTACTTTTATCCATATTTATCTTCAGCTTTCTTCTATCATACACTCTCCCAAACTCTGTCACCAATTTCCTCAATCCCTCCTCCGATCCTGCCACAAGTGCAGTGTCATCTGCAAACAACAGCTGGCTCACCTCCCACTTATCTCCATTTTCTTTAACCATCTCCAATCCCTGACCCACTACTCTTGCATTTACCTCTCGCACTACCCCATCCATGTATAAGTTGAACAGCCAGGGTGACATGACGCATCCTTGACGGAGTCCCACCTTTACCTCAAACCACTCACTCTCTCCATTTCTAATCCTGACACAAGCTCTAATACTCTCATAAAAACTCTTGACAGCTCCTAGAAGCTTTTTTCCTATCCCGTATATCCACATAACCTCCCACTGTCCACCCTGTCGTACGCCTTTTCCAGATCCATAAAAGCCCAAAAGACATCCTTCCCCTTTCCTATAGCTTTCTCACATATCTGTCTTACAACAAAAATCTGATCTACACAACCTCTACCCGCCTGCATAGAGCCGGTGGCTATTAAAACAACACCCAAAGACTTGTATCACACACAGATACTCTCTTCTCTTCCACCACAACCACCAAATACCAGCCTCCAGAAACATATTCATAATCATATCACTCACCGCTCCATTAACACACTGAAAGACAACACACTGCTGCATGCCAGACCCTCTGATATCCACGAAAGGACAGAGTCCACCTGGCCAGACTGCGGTGCAGCCACCACCCAGCACTTCTTAGCTACCAGAAGAGGCTGGATGACCGCATTGTGAACAGCTGCCCAGGATGTAACATTTCACCCCATACCATACAACACATAATGGAAGACTGCATTATACACAATCATGCACGCAAACAACACAACATACACTCTATAAAGGATTTGTGGGAAAACCCAGTTTCGGCTGTGGCATTTCTTGGGGAGACGGGACTGCTCGGACAGTCTAGGGAACGACAACAACAACAACAACCTCTACCCATCCTAAATCCACACTGTTCCTCACCAATTACTCCCTCTGTTCCTCTCCTAATCCTCTCAATCAAGATCCTCTCATAAGCCTTCCCAACTGCACTTAAGCTACCCTCTGAAACTACTACATTCACACTTGTCCCCTTTTCCCTTGTAAAGTGTAACTATACAGGCACTCCTCCAGTCCTCTGGCACTCTACCCTCTCTTCAGTAAACATTAAATAACCTTACCAACCAGTCCACCATCACTGTACCTCCTTATTTTAGACATTCTGCATGGCACCCATCTAGACCAGGTGCCTTACCTGCTTTCATTATCTTAACAACTGCCTTCACTTCATCCTTCCTTATTTCTCCTCCATTTTCCTCACTCATCACGGTCATTTTCTTAGCATTTCCCACTGCAGCTATCTTTCCCTCCCTATCCTCCTTCACATTTAGCAACTCCCTAAAATATTCTGCCCATCTTCCCCTTACTGCCTTCTCTTCCATTATCATCTCTCCATCTGCACCTTTTACCTTTTCTTCTCTACTTGATTCGCCTCCTCTTCCTCTCTTAATTGATTTCCAAAACATCTTTTTATTACTTTCAAAATTTTCTGTCATACTCTTACCCCATTTCACATCTGCTCTCCTCTTTGCCTCCTTTACCTTTTGCTTTACTTCTCTTTTCTTTGTACCTCTCATATGACTCCCTCGTCTTATTTTGTAACCAATCTGTAAAAACTCGCTTCTTCTCTTCTACAACCTTCTTTGTTTCCTCATCCCACCATTCACTACCCTTCCTTCTATTTCCTCCTGTCCTTCTTGTTCCACACACCATCTTTGCACACTTTGTGACTCCCTCCTTGAACCATCCCCATTCCTCCTCCACACCTACCTCTACTCTATCCTTCACTCCCTCCCACTCCTCCTTCAGCTTCTTCTTGTACTCCTTCTCCTTTTCCTTTAAAGAGTTCACTCTAAGCATCTCCCTACCTTTTGTCCCTTTCCTCTTTCTCCATCTATCCTCCACTCTCAACTTACCTTCCACCAAAAAATTATCTGATATTCCCCCACCCTCTCCCCTTAGAACATGTACATCCTTAACTCTTCCTATCATAATCCTATTTACCACTACATAATCCATTAACGCTCTATCTACCACCCTTCCATCCACCACCCTCTCCCATGTGTACTTATGCTTGACTTTCTTCCGAAACACTGTATTTGCTATCATCAAATCTCTTTCTAGACACATCTCCAACATCAACTCTCCACTACGATTCTTTCCTGGAACTCCACATTCCCCAACCACTCCATCAATTGGATCATTTCCTACCCTAGCATTAAGGTCTCCCAGTACTATTACATTGACATTTTTCCCTAAATCCTCTATGCACTCATTTAAATCTATCCAAAAAGCCTCCCTTTCTTCTACACTCTTCTCACTGCCAGGCCCATATGCACTTACAAAAACCTACATCTCCTTTCCCAGTTTCACCTTCATCCACATTATCCTTGAGGAAACCTCCTTCCACTCCACTACATATTTACCTATCTCTTCACTTACTAGTATAGCCACCCCTTCCCTCCCTCGCCCTCTCTTCACTCCTGATAACCTCCCACTTACACTCCCAAACTTACACTCGCCCTTCCCTTTCAACTTAGTTTCACTCAAAGCCAACACATCCATCTTTCTTCTCGCAAACATACTACCTATCTCTCCCCTTTTACTCTCATCTGTACCACATCCACACACATTAAAAGACCCAAACCTTAGGGTGCTGGTCAGAAAACTCCTAGACCCTCTTATGCCTTTACTTTTTTTTTAGGAATGTCCCCTGTGGGGCTACAAGGAGAAGGATGCCTAGTCCCAATCCCCGTCCCTTTCTTCTCGCCTCTTACGATCCAAGTGGAATATACTTGGTGGTAGTATTCTTTTCCCCCACAAGGAAGATGATGTACAACAAACCTGATCTCCTTCTACTCAAGATTAATAGACATAATACAAGAGAGAGATGGGTGGGCAGACTGTGCCTTTCCAGACCTACAAAAGGCATTTGATAAGGTACCACACAAAAAACTAATAAGGAAGATAGAGTCAATAGGTGGTATCAGAGGAAAATTATTGGAATGGATAAAAGACTTTCTGACTTGGAGCAAAATGAGAGTAGTAATTAGAGACAAATTCTCAAATTGGGAAGAAGTGATAAGTGGTGTCCCGCAGGGATCAGTACTGGCCCCGACATAGATGAAGGAGTAGAGTGTTACATGAATTTCTTTGCAGATGACGCAAAAATACTAAAGAAAGTAAGAACGGAGGAAGACTGCAACTCATTACAAGACTTGGACAAGATCTGGAAATGGACTCAAAAGTGGTAAGTAAAATTCAATATCAAGAAATGTAGTATAATGGAACTTGGAAATAGTAAAAACAGAATATTGAAAGATTACAAAATTGGTGAAGAAGAGGTCAAAAAGTAAACTCGGAGAAAGATCTTAGAGTGATAATCAGCAAGGACATGACATTGGATAAGCATATTAATAAAATAGATGGAGAAACCTACAATTTATTGAGGTCAATAAAAGTGGCATTTGCGGGAGAGACACTCTGACTCCTGCGCTCCCGCTATCTGCCTCTTGTCCTCAGTGTGAAGCCAGCCCTCACAGCGTGTGGAACTCATAAACAATTTTATCAAAGTTTTGTGTTACATAAATTCGTGTACTATGGCACCCAAGATTCCTGGTACACCAAAGGAGAGTGAAGCAAAGAGGTCAAGAAAACTTATGACCATAGAAAAGAAGTTAGAAGTGTTGGATCATTATGATCGGGGTGAAAGAACTTGTTATTGTTCATGCTACCAGACTGAATGAGAGCACTTTGCGGACCATCAGGGCGAATGCTGACAAGATCAGAGCCAGTTCTGTTGCTGGTACATCAGCCTCCTCTTCACAATGTTCCTGAGCAAGATCCATGGAGAAGGAGAGGATGGAGAAGTTATTGGCACAATGGATCCAAAACCAAAACAAGCATAATGTCCCTATCAGCATGGCCACCATACAAGCTAAAGCTTTAAGTCTCTACCAGGATGTGCAAGACGAGAATGAGGAAGACAAAGACAAAGCCAAGACCTTCAATGCCAGTTCTGGGTGGTTTTCCAGGATCAAGAAATGATATGGCTTCCACAATCTCAAAATGACTGGGGAAGTTACATCTGCTGATGTGGAAACAGTCAAAACATATCCGGCTACCCTCAAGACCATCATCGAGGAAGGTGGCTACACTTCCAAGCAGATTTTTAATATAGATGAGACAGGTCTATATTGGAAAAAACTGCCTAACCGGACCTATATCTTGGTTGAGGAGATGACTGCACCTGGATTTAAGACCTCCAAGGATCGTCTTATGCTCTTGTTTGGTGCCAATGCAGAGGGAAACTGCAAGCTGAAACCTGCCCTTGTCTACCACTCGGAAAATCCACGAGCACTGAAGGTATGGATGTATAGATGTTGATTATTAGTCATGAGAGCTTTGAAATTTTTTACAGAGATTGTAAATGCTCGTATTTTTTTTTTTTCGTGCACCAAAAAAAAAAAGGAAATTGTGTCACCAATTCACAATTTACGGCACACTAATTTTGTTTGTTCTTGTGTCTTCACAGGGCTACGTCATGACCTTCCTACCCTGCTACTGGTATTCCAACAAAAAAGGATGGATGACGGGGAGCATATTCAAGGACTACTTTGGGAAATTGGAAAGAGTTAGAACTTTACTGCGAGAGGGAAGAGATTCCATTCGAGATTCTCCTGATGGTGGATAATGCTCCCAGCCATCCCCCATCAATAGAAAATCTCTCCAACAACATCCAGCTAGCTTTCTTGCCACCAAACACCACTTCCATTCTGCAGCCATGTGACCAAGGAATTATTGAAACCTTCAAGTCGTATTATTTACGTTCGACCCTGACTGACATGGTTGAGAGGACACAAAAAGACAAGATGACCGTGAAGCAATATTGGACACAGTTTACCATCAAAGACGCTCTTCACTTCATTAAAGAATCTTGGGAGAAAGTGCCAAGGAAATGCCTAAACGGGGTTTGGAAACATCTGTGTCCTCAGTTGGTGTACGATTTCGTCAGCTTTGACATCCAAGAAAATGTCTCTAAAGCTAACAAAGAAAGTCTTGACAAGGCCAGGGAAGCCGGGTTTGACCAACTTGAGCAGAAGGACATTGATGAACTGCTAGAATCGCACACAGTGGAGCTGACTCACGAAGAACTGTTAGAGATGGAGACGATACAGAATGCAGAGTTGGAGGCAGCTGCATCTCGGCCTATATCAGAGACCCCAGAGTCCAAGAGTCTTGACCAAAAGTGATCTCGAAAAAGCACTCTCGTTTATACAAGAAGGACTGGATATCTTGGAAGCCAAAGATCCAAATATAAACAGAAGTGCAACAGTGGCCAGAGAAGTTATGTCGGAGCTGAACTGTTACAAAGTGATGTTAGATCAAAAGAAGAAAAAGATGATGTAGACGAAACTCCATCATTTCTTTCAAAAAAAGACAGTCAAGGAAGAGGAGGCTGGGCAAGGCAAGGAGGGAGAGGGAGGTGAGGAGGCAGGGCGAGGCAAGGAGGGAGAGCAGAGTGAGGAGGCAGAGTGAGGAGGCAGAGCGAGGTGAGGAAGGAGAAGAGAGTGAGGTTGGGGGCGAGAGCACGGCAAGCAACGGTGATGGTAGTGATGTGTCATAATGTTTACATGCATAAAAAATGTTACTTTACTGCACAATAAATACCATATAGTAAGAATGTGTGTTTTTATTGTTTCCACAACCTTCAAATTTATTAATAGTGTGTTTGTTGAGGATTTTTAGTAATAAAATCCCAAAATAGACTGACTTTCCCATTGTCCAGGAATGCAACCCCCACTATTACCATTATTTCTTATGGAGAATTTATGTTCCGTTAACACGATTTCCATTAACATGACATCTCCAGGAATGTAAACCTTGCATTAACGGGGAGTTGACTGTAGTTCAAGAGGATGGACAATAAACAGGGAAAGAAACTGAAGAAATATATACACTAGGGAAATACAATACAGATAAGACCAGATCAATTAAGATCAAATTCAGGTCACAAACGACAGCAGAGAATATCTTAGCAAAAACGGGAAACTAGCAGACAGTGATCAATATAAACATGTATGGATATAAAGAGAAATGAATAAAGAGGAAAGAGAGGATGAGAAAACAAAAAGACTAGAAGTTAAGAAAAAAACAAGAAAAGAACAGTCAGAAAAAGAGAAACTCTTTTGGAGAGTAGTGGATATGAAAGTGAGGAAATGGTTCATAGCAGAGAAAAACTGAAATAAAAACTGAATACACGATGGAAGAAGCAGAAAATTAAAAGTGTCTTACACAAACATAGATGGCTTAATAACAGGCTTGAAGTGAATGATTACCTGAAGGAAAAAGAACCGGACATAATGGGAATTGTAGAGACAAAATTAAAGGGTCCACTACCACCCAACAGTGTAGGGCATGGTGCATATAATCATTGGATTAGAAACAGAGAGGTAAAACAAGGGGGTGGAGTTATGTTCCTGACTAAGAAGGATATAAATGTGAGGAATGTCACATATGGAAAGAATAGAGTAGAGATGATTATGGAAGTGGAGGACAGGGATGGGAAGAACAGGAAGTTTGTAGTAAATTATGTGCCTCCTAAAACGGCCTCGTGGGAAGATAGAGAACACGAAAATATGTTAGAAGACACAAGGATAACACTAGATAAGATAATGGAAGATAGAGGAAGAATAGTTATGGGTGACTTTAATTGTAAAAAAATCTGCTGGGAAGAGATGACAGTGAAATGTGGAAACTATGGGGAAATATACTACTTGATATGCTAATAGAACATAAAATTACGCAATGGATACAAGAGAATACTAGGTATAGAAATGAGGAAGAACCATCGAGACTGGACCTAATAATCACAACAGAACCTGAAATAGTGGACAAGATTGAATATAAGATGCCAATAAGTAAAAGTGACCACAAATTGGTTGAACTGGAACTAGACGAGGAAAAATACATGGAAAAAAACAATATAGAAAGGGAAGACAGATGTATGGAAAAACAAATTTTGATAAAATAAGAGAATTCTTTCAAAAAGCAGAGTGGGTAAAGATGCACAAAGAGGAAACAACAGTTGAAGAGAAATAGAATATTTTGACAAAAATTTATAAAGGTGTGGAAAAGTATGTTCCAAGACAAAAACAAGAAAAAATATATGTAAGGTGTTGGTACAACAAAAGATGTAGGGAGTTAAAATACAAAAGGGATAAAGCTTGGATAAAATGGAAAGACAAAAAACCTGAGAAATGGAAAATATATATTAGTTATAGAAATGAATATATACAAATGTGCAGAGCAGAGAAGAGAAAATAAGAAAAAGATGTCATAGAAAAATGTAAAGATCAACCAAAACTATTTTACAGATTTGTAAACAACAAACTGAAAAACAAACAAGAATTAGAGAAACTACGACAAGTAGGAGTTGAATACACAGAGGAAATAGAAATGGTAGAAATTAT
Organism: Oratosquilla oratoria; assembly: GCF_046742065.1. Taxonomy (NCBI): domain Eukaryota; kingdom Metazoa; phylum Arthropoda; class Malacostraca; order Stomatopoda; family Squillidae; genus Oratosquilla; species Oratosquilla oratoria. The sequence continues at coordinate 406,598 of NW_027467711.1, forward strand.
GAACAAGCATTTTAAATCGGTGTTTATGAGGGAGAACATACAACCTAGAGATATTGAGTGGGAGGAGAAAGTCCCCCCCTATGAAAGAGATAGAAGTTACAAGGAATGAAATAATGAATCACTTGAGTAATCTCGATGTCAGAAAATCGCATGGACCAGATGAATTGGCAAACTGGATTTTGAGAGAATGCAGGAATGAACTAACAGACAAAATACATAGTCTAATAAACAGTTCATTGAAAGAAGGAAAAATTCCAGAAGATTGAAAAAGAGCAAAGATAGTACCAATATATAAAGGAAGACCCTACTAACTATAGACCAGTCTCTCTTACAAGTAAGACAGTTAAAATTTGTGAAAGAATGATCAAAACTAGATGGGTAAGGCATTTGGAAAAAAACAACATACTAAATCCAAGGCAATTTGGATTTAGACAAGGACAATCATGCATCACAAACTTAATGTATTTCTATTCAAGGCTAATAGATGTAATACAAGAAAGAGATGGATGGGCTGATTGTGCATTTCTAGACCTGAAAAAAGCTTTTGATAAAGTGCCACATAAGAAATTACTAAAGAAATTAGAAACTGCAGGAGGAATACAGGGCAAACTGCTGAAGTGGATGGAAGACTTCTTGCATGAAAGAAAAATGAGAGTGGTGATAAGAGACAAACACTCTAATTGGGATGAAGTGATAAGTGGAGTTCCACAAGGAACAGTTTTGGCCCCAATAATGTTTGCTATATATATTAACGATATGGATAAAGGAATTGAAAGTTATATGAGCTTCTTTGTGGACGATGCAAAATTGTAGAAAAAAGTGAACACTGTCGAAGATAGTGAGTTGCTACAGTGATCTCAATAAAGTATGGGAATGGAGCAGTAAGTGGGAGATGGAATTCAATATTAAAAAGTGTAGTATAATGGAATTTGGAAAAAGCAAAAAAAGAATAATGGGATCATATAAATTGGGAGAGGAAGAAATTAAAAAAGTAGAAAATGAGAAGGACCTGGGAGTCATTATTATGAATAATATGTCCCCTGAGAAACATATAAACAAGATTTTTGGAGAAACTTATAATTCAATAAGAACAATCAAAGTGGCATTTACATACCTGGACGAAGAAATGGTGAAGAAAATACCGGTCACTTTGATAAGACCATGATTGGAGTATGCAATGACGGCATGGTCACCAAGTACAAAAAAATGTATAACAAAACCTGAAAGAATACAAAGAGCAATTACAAAATTGGCACCAACACTCTCAGAACTATCATATGAAGAGAGACTAGCAAAACTTGAGCTACAGAGATTAGAACAAAGAAGAGAGAGAGGACACTTGATAACTATTTATAGAATCATGAAAGGCATAGAAACTATTGATAGAGAGGATCTGATAAAATGGGATAGTAGAGATACAAGAGGACATGGAAAGAAAATCAAGACAGTTATAGAAGAGACCTAAAAAAGAACAGCTTTCCCCACAGGGTAATAGACATTTGGAACAAGTTAGATGAAAATGTGGTGTGTGCAAAAACAATACACGAATTTAAAAAGTCTAGATAAAATGAGATATGAAGACAGGACACCACGGGCATAGCTCCCCTTCCTATAAAATACAACCAGGTAAATACATACAAAAAATCCAGAAAAATCAAAATTAATTGTTCCTTTTTGTAATATCTCAAGGAAATATAATTCTATGATGAACGCTCACCGCGTACTGAAAACGTTTCTTTGCTACCTTCTAGCGAGCCAGCAAAAGTTGCCACAAACTTCAAGATGCACTCAGAATGTTGTCAGATGATGTTCCTATAGTTTTCTATACGTATAAACGTGATATGAAGTCAGAGACAGCTTGAAAGGAGCTTTTAAAGTTGAGAACGGTATATACCGTTGAGCGCAATTGTGGAAAGAAATTGGAAAACAGCATAAGCAGTAGCAGACGCTTAACAGGTTAAAGAGGAGGTATTTCGTCACTGTGAGTCCTTTAGTGATGTGGATTTGTTACGCAAATCCTGTGTCTCTTTTGAGGCAGCACAGAAAGATGCCCACCACAGTGCCGTGGGTGGGAATTTCGGAAGGGAAACCCTCGCTGCGGCAGCCAGGGTGGTTTTGCTGACAGACACGCAGACAAAAGTCTCCCCTCTGGCTGCCGGGGCTCGCCACCAACCGGCCACCAAACAGCCTCCAGCCCACCCACCACTGAACCTGAAACGCTGTGGCAACTGGGGTCTGAAGCACAAGCTCAGGAGAGGGTTGCATCCTGCGGAGACGCTGGCGTGTCACAGCTGTGGCAAAGTCGGACACATGCAAAAGATGTGTATAAGTAAAGGCAGACTCGCAGCAGCGGCAGCAGTTGAGGGGCTGGAGACATCTGGCATCATTGCAGTGCCAGGCGTGGCCCACAGTTAGCCACAGGATTGAGTGACCGTCAGCTGCTCTTGAGGAGGTATGAAGTAGACTAGAATCCAGGCCGTACTTGACACGAGAACACAGGTGTATGTAGCTGGTCAGGGGCTACTGTCCACTTTGGGCATCAAGACAGCATCACTAACACACCAAGGAAGCCTGCGAGATGTGGCGAACATCAACTTACAACCCTGGGCTCCTTAACCTGTCACCTACAGTATGATAAGTCTAAAACACAGGATGTGTTTGTTATGAAGACAGCCACACAGTGCTACATATCATTGCAAGCCTGCAAGGAGCTGGGGCTGAGGCATGACAATTTTCCTTATCACACGGTTGCTGTGGGAGTGGCAGTCACCGACATTGACACATTGACAATGCTGCCCTACAATCAGCTGACACCGCGCCGCCTTGCCCACTCTCATCCCCCCCCCCCCCAGAGGAAAACATCCCTCAACTGGGGGAATGGCTCTTCCGTCACTTCTCAGGATCCATATTCAACACAACCAGGATTCCCTCCTGGTGATGGCCGTCAAGCCACACACCATCCACCTGCTACCAGACTCCAAGCCCTACGCATGTCACATACCGGCCACCGTACCTAAACACTGGGAGGCAGAGGTCAAGAAACAGCTTAACGACGATGTCAGGATGGGGATCCTAGAACCAGTGCCAGTGGGAGAGGCTACAGAATGGTGTGCAAGAATGGTGGTTGTTGCCAAGAAGTCCATCCAGCACAGGTACACCATTGACTACCAGAAGCTCAATGCCGCCAGCAGGAGAGAGACCCACCACAACCCAACACTATTTGACATTGTGTCTTAGATCCCACGCTATACCTACAAGACCATCACAGACACACACTGGGGCTTCCACCAGGTTGAGCCACATGAAGCCAGCATGAAACTCACTACATTCATCACCACGCCTTGGGGCCGATACAGGTACTGCAGGACTCCAATGGGTCACTGTGCCGCCCCCAACGCTTACACCAGACAGTTTGATGATGACATCGGCAGGATCCAACAGAAGCTGAAATGCGTCAACTACACGCTGCTGTTTGACGCCAGTGTGGAAGACGCTTTCTGGCACATCTCGACTTTCTTGAGATGTGCGCTGCAAAAGGAGTGACCCTGAAGCCTGAGAAATTCAAGTTAGGGAGGAGAGAGGTGGACTTTGTGGAGTTTCATGTCGGATGGGACGGTTATGAGACCACGGAAGAAAGGTTGGCTGCCATTAGAAACTTCAACATGACCGCTGACTGACAGCTGCTCCTGACACAGATTTGTCAACCAGCTGGCAACCTTCCTTGCCACTGCACCAGTCATGGAGCCGTTCCGTGAGCTGCTATGGAAACCTCAAGGCAGGAAGGTGTACTAGGACGGTAATCTGCAAGAGAAGTTTCAGCGAGCAAAGGGTGTCATCTGTAGCCTCGCTAAAAAGGGTCTAACCTTTTATGACAAGGACAAACCCACGGCAGTAATTACTGATTGGAGTAGGGTGGGCATTGGCCTCTGCCCAATGAAAGAGTCCATTTTGCTGTAGGAGCGGGTGGCGCCTTGCACTATGTGGCAGTCATCACCTTACACCTGCTGTGGCAGGCTATACACCCGTGGAGGATGAGTCACTAGCAGTCGCTTGATGCCTCCACAAAGCCCGTCTGTTCCTGCTGAGATGCCCCAACCTCCTGATCATCACTGACCACCACCCGCTAGTCAAGCTACTGAGGGACACTGACGGACATCGTTAACCCGAGGTTGTTCTCCCTGAAGAAAAAAACCCTCCCCTACGGATTCAAAATCAAGTACCTGCCTGGGAAGCGCAACTGTGCGACGGATGTCCTCTCTTGCTACTCTGCACTCTGTGTGCTGCCAGAAACCAGGGATGAAGAGGATGCCAACGACATGGAGGCTGCTGTGGCGGCAGCGACGGTCGTCGCACTTGACAGTGGTGACTCCATCATGCTCGATAATGCAGCAATAGTGCAGGCAGCTGCAGACGATCTAGACTATCAGCTGCTACTTACCAAGGTGACTGCAGGCGATTGGCACCCGCACCGAGCACACGAGTTAACCTGCCTCCGTCAGTACTATGGAGTCAGGGGCAGGCTGGCAGTGTCACAAGGAATGGTGACACACACATATGATCAAGGGTCGATTCGAATTATCCCAGAAGCCCTACGACGACACATAGCAACCAATCTCCACGCTGGTCCCCACCTAGAGTTGGTTTCTACAGACAGAGAGATGAATCTCACCAGTGAAGAAATGTGTGTCTTCTTCAGGAAGTAGGGAGTAGAGAGGAGGATCATGTCTCCACACTTCCCACAGTCGAACAACAGAGCGAAAATTGCTGTGAAGTCTGCCAAGAGACTGCTCCGAGACAACACAGGCCCCAGGGGCTGCTTCCATATGGATAAGGCATCGATAGCCCTGTTGCAGTACCACAACACACCTCTGTGTGGGGTGGACAAATCACCAGTGCAGCTGGCCATGGGCAGGCAGCTATGAGACAGTGAACCAGTGCACTGGCAACATTACAAACGCTACGTGCAAGAGTGTGAGGTGGCAAGGCAACAGACCTGGATTGTCAAACAAGGAACAGCCAGCGGAGTGAATACTTGAACAGATTACCAAGTAATGTACGGTATAGGGAAACAAGGGATCACAAATTTTAAGGCAAGCCATGGTTGGTGTAGAAGATTTATGAAGAGAAACAATTTTGTGCTAAGACAGAAAACGAAAATATCACAGCGACTTCCGCAAGAACTGGATGAAAAGTTAATTTCATTTCATAGGTTCGTAATCAAACACTGGAAGAAGAATGCTTATAGACTTTCATGCATTGGAAACATGGATGAAACACCCATGAATTTTAATATGCCAGTCAGTTGAACAGTGAGTAATGTTGGTGAAAAACAATTTTAATTAAAACTACTGGACACGAAAAGTCAAGATTCACAGTTGTGCTAACATGTATGGTAGACGGCACAAAGCTGATGCCTATGGTGATATATAAGAGGAAAACGCTCCTAAAACAAAAGTTTCCAAAAGGCTGCATGCAATTGATACTTTAGGGTCTATATGAGGCGCCCCTATGGACCAGAGTCACACATCATTTTGTCTATGATAGAGGAAAACTCTGTTCATAGAGAAATGATGACACTTTTATACTACCACTGTCCCTCCGTTATGCTGTCCCCCAACCCCTTGTTGCTGTCCTGTACCATTTCTCTGAGTATTCATTTTCTGTTTTTGCCGACCCTGTGGTGGGGGAAGAGAATGCTACCACCAAGTTTTTCCACTTGAGTCGTAAAAGGCGACAAAAAACGGGACGGGGATGGGATTAGGAGTCCTACTACATGTAGCCCCAAAAGGGGACATTCCTAAAACGAAAAGAAAAGGCATAAGAGGGTTTGGGTCTTTTAATGTGCGTGGATGTGGCACAGATGAGAGTAAAAGGGAAGAGATAGGCAGTATGTTTGTGAGAAGAAAGATGGATGTGCTGGCTTTGAGTGAAACTAAAATGAAAGGAAAGGGCAACTGTGAGTTTGGGAGTGTAGCTGGGAGGTATTCAGGAGTGAAGAGGGGGATGAGGAAGAGAAGGGGAGTGGAGCAGGTAGTGGAGTGGAAGGAGGTTTCATCAAGGTTGATGTGGATGAAGGTGAAGCTGGAAAGGGAGATGTGGGTCTTTGTAAGTGCGTATGGACCTGGTAGTGAGAAGAGCATGGAGGAAAGGGAGGCTTTTTGGGTAGATATGAGTATATAGAGGGATTAGGGAGAAATGTCAATGTAGTTGTACTGGGAGACCTTAATGCTAGGGTAGGAAATGAACCAATAGACAGAGTGATTGTGAAGTATGGAGTTCCAGGTAAAAATCGTAGTGGAGAAATGATGGTGGAGATGTGTCTTGAAAGAGCAAATACAGTGTTTCAGAAGAAAGTCAAGCATAAGTACACATGGGAGAGGGTGGTGGATGGAAGGGTGGCAGATAGAGCATTAATGGACTATATAGTGGTGACCAGGAGTATGGTAGGAAGAGTTAAAGATGCACATGTTCTGAGGGAAGAGAGTGGGGGAATATCAGATCATTTTCTGGTGGAAGGTAAAATGAGAGTGGAGAATGGGTGGAGAAAGAGGAAAAAGGCAGAAGGTAGGGAGGTAGAGTGAACTGCTTAAATGAGGAAAAAAAGGAGAGCAAGTTTAAGAAGAAACTGAAAGAGGAGTGAGGGAGTAAAGGATAGAGTAGAACCAGGAGTGGAGGAGGAATGGGGATGGTTCAAGGAGGGAGTCATAACGTGTGCAAAGATGGTGTGTGGAACAAGGAGGGCGGGAGGAAAAAGAAGGAAGGGTAGTGAGTGGTGGGATGAGGAAGCAAAGTAATGTGTAGAAGAAAAGAAGAAGGCATTCATAGATTGGCTGCAAATTAGGACGAGGGAATCTTATGAGAGGTACAAAGTAAAGAGAAGGGAAACATAAGATAAAGGAGGCAAAGAGAACAGATATAAAATGGGGTAGGAGTATGACAGAAAAATTTGAAAATAATAAAAGGATATTTTGGAAAGAAATTAAGAGAGGAAGAGGAGGTGAATCAAGTGGAGAAGAAAAGGTAAAAGGTGCAGATGGAGAGATGATAATGGAAGAGAAGGCAGTGAGAGGAAGGTGGGCAGAGTATTTTAGGGAGTTGCTAAATGTGAAGGAGGATAGGGAGGGAAAGGTAGATGCAGTGGGAAATGCTAAGAAAATGAGAGTGATGAGTGAGGAGAATGGAGGAGAAATAGGGAAGGATGAAGTGAAAGCAGCTGTTAAGATGATGAGAGCAGGTAAGGCACCTGGTCTGAATGGATGCCATGCAGAATGTCTGAAGAAAGGAGATACAGTGATGGTGGACTGGCTGGTAAGGTTGTTTAATGTTTGTTTGAGAGAGAGTAGAGTGTCAGAGGACTGGAGGAGTGCCTGTATAGTTCTGCTTTACAAGGGAAAGGGGGACAAGTGTGAGTGTAGTAATTACAGAGGGATCAGCTTGTTAAGTGTAGTTGGGAAGGCTTATGGGAGGGTCTTGATTGAGAGGATTAGGAGAGGAACAGAGGGAGTAATTGGTGAGGAACAGTGTGGGTTTAGGACAGGTAGGGGTTGTGTAGATCAGATCTTTGTGGTAAGACAGATATGTGAGAAAGCTATAGGAAAAGGTAAGGATGTTTTTTGGGCTTTTATGGATCTGGAAAAGGGTTATGATAGGGTAGACAGGAAGGCACTGTGGGAGGTACTGCAGATATATGGGATAGGAGGAAAGCTGTTAAGAGCAGTCAAGAGTTTTTACGAGAGTAGTAGAGCTTGTGTTAGGATTAGAAATGGAGCGAGTGAATGGTTTGGGGTAAAGGTGGGACTTCGTCAGGGATGTGTTATGTCACCCTGGCTGTTCAATCTTTACATGGATGGAGTGGTGCGAGAGGTGAATGCAAGGGTAGTGGGTCAGGGGTTGGAGATGATTAAAGAAAATGGAGAAAAGTGGGAGGTGAGCCAGTTGTTGTTTGCTGACGACACTGTGCTTGTAGCAGGATCAGAGGAGGGATTGAGGAAGTTAGTGACAGAGTTTGAGAAGGTGTATGAAAGAAGGAAGCTGAAGATAAATGTGGGTAAATGTAAGGTGATGAGATGTACAAGGGGACAGAGTGACAGCAGGCTGAAGGTGAGCATTAAGGGTGAAAGACTGGAGGAAGTGGATAGTTTTAGATACTTGGGTGCGAATGTGGCAGGAAAGGGAGGAGTGGGGGTGGAGGTAGAATGTAGATTGAGAGAAGCAAATAAATGCCTTGGTGGATTAAAAAGTGTAATGAGAAATAGACATCTGGGAATGGATGCTAAGAGGAAGTTATATGAAGGAGTGATTGTGCCAACAGCTTTGTATGGGGCAGAAACATGGAACATGAGAGAGGAAGAGAGAAGGAGTTTGAATGTGTTTGAGCTGAAATGTCTGAGAAGTATGATAAGGGTTACTAGGCTAGATAGAGTGAGAAATGAGATGGTGAGGAGGAGAACAGGGGTGGAAAGGGAACTGGGAGATAGGGTTGATGAAAGGGTATTAGGATGGTTTGGACACATGGAAAGAATGAGTGAAGAAAGATTAGTAAAAGAGGTGTGGAAGGCAGAGGTGGAAGGAGTGAATATGAGGGGGCGTCCTAGGATGAGATGGATGGATGGGGTGAAAGGGGCATACAAAAGAGAGGAATGTCTGTGGAGGAAGGGCAGGAGAGGACAGAAGATAGGGGTGAATGGAGAGGGGTTAAGTATAGATGATGCTGTGATGCATGAGGGGGAGTGGGTGGGGGATGGGAGGCGAGGAAGTATGTATGAGAAAAAGAAATTGACACAGCCTGAAGGGATTCCTCCCCATCTCCTTTTCTGCGTGGGGGAACGGAGAGGGGGGGTTGCCGAATTTACAAAGCGGCCTTGTTGTGGATGTGCTGTGTCTTGCAGCAGTGCTTCTAACCCAGGGCAGTGGACAGGATGCAGGGATGACCTGTCATCCAGGAGGTGCCAAGATAAGAGGGAGGATGGAGGGGAGTGGAATATATAGGAAATGGAATGGGTGGGAGTGGTTTCTATGCCTTTTTCTTTTTGGCTACCCCCCATGTAGGGAGAAAAAGCCTTTGGTATATGTATGTATGTTATCATTCATGTACACGAGAAAGGATGGATGGACGAAGCAGGCATACAAATATGGCTTGAAAAAGTCTGGAACTTGTGACCAGGGGGACTGCGCAAAGAAAAAAGTCTTCTTATGTGGGATATGTTTTGGTCTTATCTTGTTGTTGTTGTTGTTGTCGTTCCCTAGACTGTCTGTCCGAGCAGTCCCGTCTCCCCAAGGAAGGCCACAGCCGAAACTGGGTTTTCCCACAAATCCTTTATAGAGTGTATGTTGTGTTGTTTGCGTGCATGATTGTGTATAATGCAGTCTTCCATTATGTGTTGTATGGTATGGGGTGAAGTGTTACATCCTGGGCAGCTGTTCACAACACGGTCGTCCAGCCTCTTCTGGTAGCTTAGAAGTGCTGGGTGGTGACCGCATCGCAGTCTGGCCAAGTGGACACTGTCCTTTCGTGGGAGAGAGGATTCAGAAGGGTGGATATCAGGGGGTCTGGCATGCAGCAGTGTGTTGTCTTTCAGTGTGTTAATGGAGCGGTGAGTGGTCTTATCTTGTTGACGATGTTACTGATGCAATTAGGAAGGAAAACACTGATGTAGCTGTGATTCCTGGTGGCTTAACTAGTCTTGTTCAACCTTTAGATGTTTGCATAAACAAACCATTCAAAGATGCAATGTGAGTGAAGTGGAGCAACTGGATGATAGAAGGAGAGAAAACTTATACAAAGGGAGGCAACATACAAGCTCCAGCACTAGCAACAGTGTGTGAATGGATTGTAGAGGCCTGGGATGAAATCAAACCAGAAATTGTGGTGAAATCTTTTAAGAAATTTACCTAGTTGTATTTTGCGGGAAGGGGAGCTATGCTCGTGATGTCCCGCCTTTGTATCTCGCAGTGTCTAGTTTGTTTTTAAACTCATGAATGTTTTTTGCGCATACTATTTCATTGTCCAGTTTGTTCCAAGTGTCCAAAACTCTATGAGGAAAACTGTTTTTCTTCAGTTCTCTTCTATAGCTATGTTTTTTTATTTTCTTTCCATGTCCTCTTGTGTTTCTTTTGTCCCAGTTAAGTAAGTTCTCTCTATCGAGTACCTCTGTGCCTCTCATGATTCTGTAGATGGTCAATAGGTCACCTCTCTCTCTTCTTTGCTCCAGTGTCGGTAACTCCAGTTTAGCCAATCTCTCCTCGTATGATAGGTTTGTAAGTGCAGGTGCCATTTTTGTAGCTGCTCTTTGGATTCTTTCTATTTTCTTTATATTCTTTTTGGTACTGGGGGACCACAATGTCGCCGCATACTCTAATCTAGGCCTTATCAATGTAACCAATATTTTTTTTATCATGTCTTCGTCCAAGTATGTAAACGCCACTTTTATTGATCTTAGCAAGTTGTAAGTCTCACTGAAAATTAAGTTAATCTGTATATCATAGGACAAGTCTTTCGTGAAAATAAATCACAAATCTTTTTCTGATCCTACTATCTTTACTATTTTGGTTACAATTGTTTATTTTACTGATATTTTGTTTTTGCTTTTTCCAAACTCCATTATGCTACACTTCTTAGTATTAAAGTCCACTTCCCATTTCTGACTCCAGTTCCATACCCTATTTAGGTCTTCTTGCAGTGCTTCACAGTCCTCATCAGTTTCTATTTTCCTTAGCAGTTTGGTGTCATCAGCAAAGAAGCTCATGTAGCAGTTCACGTCCTCGTCCATGTCATTCATATAGATAGCAAACATTATTGGTGCCAGCACAGATCCTTGCGGTACTCCACTGATCACCTCTTTCCAATCTGAATATTTTTCTCTGAGCACTACTCTCATCTTTCTACCAGTCAGAAAGTCCTCTATCCATTTTAGTAGGTTTCCTTGTATTCCTCCTATGTGTTCCAGTTTTTTTAGTAGTTTTCTGTGTGGTACTTTGTCAAAGGCTTTTTGCAAGTCTAGGAATGCACAATCAGCCCATCCATTTCTTTCTTGCACTATGTCTATTAGTCTTGAGTAAAAGCATATTAAGTTTGTGGAGCATGATCTTCCTTGTCTGAATCCGAATTGTCTTGGGTTTAATATGTCATTGTCTTCCAGATGTTTTACCCATCTATTCTTGATTATTTTCTCCCAAATTTTGGCTATGGTGCTTGTTAGTGATACTGGCCTATAGTTGGTGGGTTCTTCCTTGTTTCATCCTTTGTATATTAGTACAATGTTAGCGTTTTTCCAGTCCTCGGGTATCTTTCCTTCTTTGAGTGAGCTGTTTATTAAGATGTGTATTTTGTCTGTTAGTTCTTCTTTGCACTCCTTTAGAATCCAATTTGCAATACCATCCGGGCCATGTGATTTTCTGACATCCAGCCTTGATAGATGTTCTGATATTTCCTTTAGTGATGCTGTAAACTCATTCATGAGGGGAGATTTCTTGTTTTTATCTATGTCACAATTTGGTATTTTCTCTCTGGTGAAATGATTGTTCATGACTTCGGCCATCTCTAAATCTTCTGTGTATTCTATGTTTCCTTGGCATAGTTTCACCATTTCCTGTTTGTTTTTAAGTTTACCATTCACATACCGATAGAATAGTTTGGGTTGCTCTTTGCATTTGTCTATAATATCCTTCTCATGGTTCCTTTTTTCCTCTCTTCTCACATTAACATACTCATTTCTACAGTTAACATAAATTTGCCATTTGCTTTGTTTTTTGTCTTTTCTCCACTTTTTCCAAGCTTTGTCCCTTCTGTCTTTTGCCTCACTGCATCTTTTGTTGAACCAACATTTAATGTACTCTCTCTCTCGCTTTTGTCTTGGTACATGCCTGTTTACACCTTCATTGTAGTTTTCCATCAATATATTCCATTTCTCTTCCACTGTTGTCTCTTCCCTGTAAAATTTTTCCCAGTTTGCATTCCGGAAGAATGTCTTTAGTTTTGTAAAGTCTGTTTTGTTGTACATCAGTCTTCCTTTCCTATGCTTTTCGTTCCTCTCTATGTCTATTTCTTCCTTTAGTTTCGATGAGTACATGGTCACTCTTTCCAATTGGTGTCTCGTACTGGACTTTATGCACTATTTCAGGTTCTGTTGTAAATATTAGATCTAGTTTCGATGGCTCTTCATTATTTCTGTACCTTGTGTTTTCACGGACCCATTGGGTCATTGTGTACTCCATGGTCATATCTAGCAGTACATTGCCCCACGAGTCATCTCCTCCTTGCACTGTCATGCTGTCCCAACAAATTTCTTTGCAATTGAAGTCCCCCATAATTACCAGATTACCCTTACCCATTAGTATCTCATTTAGTGATTTTCTTGTATCATCTAGCATTTTTGTATGTTCATTTTCTTTCCAAGCGCTTGTTTTTGGAGGCACATAAGTCACCACAAACTTTCTACTTTTCATATTCTTGCCTTCGACTTTTATCATGATCAATTCAACATTACCTTTGCCCTCTGCAATTTTTGTCACCTTTAGGTCTTTCTTGGCCAAGAACATGATTCCCCCTCCCTGTTTCTTGTCCCTGTTTTTTATCCAGTAGTTGTATAAACCTTGTCCGATAACAGTGGATGGTATTTCACCTCTTAGTTTAGTCTCTACAATTCCCATTATGTCTGGTTTTGCTTCTAACAGATAATCATTGAGTTCGTTCAGTCCCGAAATTAGTCCGTCAATGTTGGTATAGGCCACTTTTAATTTTCTTCCTTCTCCCTGGTTTCTTCTTCCCTTGGTTTTTTTGTTTTGATGCGCCATTGTCTTAATCTCAAGTCTATTACTCTCCACTGGAATTCTTTGCATTCTGTCTCCGATCTCTTCAAGTTTTTTTCCTTTGCTTCTTCTCTTAGTGCCCTTTCTTTTTCTAATTCCTCAGTACTCATTTCTCTTTTTATCCATATCTTATTGTATTTTTCACTCTTTGCCAAGTTACCTACTTTTTCAAATATGTCTTCTACTACCATTTGTGACCTTAGTTTTATCTTTAGAGGTCGATTCCTATCCTTAGTATAGCGACCAATTCTGTAAGTCTCTTCTAGGTCTGTGCCTGAATCTCTGTCTCCCCCCTGAATTTCATTAAGGATTTCTACTGCTGTCTCTTTTTCTTCTTTTTCTCTCATGTACCTCGCCAATCCTTGTTTTTCTTTTAGTCCATAAACCACAATACATTTCTTCCTATCTACTGTATCCCTGACCCAATTTGCTTTTTCGTTAATCACTTGAATGATTGTGTCTTTTGCATTATCTTGCATTTGCTGCTTGACTATTTCTTTGAAAGCAATTTCTTTATTTTCAATATTTTCTTTCCACTTCTTAATTTCCTGGATACTGTCCCCACCTAAGTTTTCTTCGATCTTTTGTGTCAATTCTTGTAATTTGTTGTTCACTTCCTGCTTTAGATTTTCGCTATTGTTATTATCATTAGTTTTCTTCTTTTCATTATCATTCTTCAGTTCATTTATGTCTCTTTTCATTTCTTTAATTTCGTTTGTAAGATCCAAGTTAGTTTTTCTTAGGTCAGAAATTTCATGATTAGCCTTAGTTAAACAATCTATTAAACCAATGACCTCTTTTCTTAAGTCCATGATTTCATTTTCCCACCGAGTCCTATTTTTGCTCATCTCTCTCTCTATCTCTAATAATCTACTTAAGTTCTTTCTTTCATAAATGTGGGATTTCGAATGCTCTTGATGGATCTGAAGATGACTTGCTGTGGGATGATCAGGCTAATGATAATGTGGAGGAGGAAGATGATGTTGATGTTCCTATGGCTGATGAAGTTGATCCGTATGACGATACTCTACACAGAAGTGAGTGGGAGGAGCTGTTTGGTGGTGAAGATGACGACAGCAAGGAAAACAATTTTGGTGGATTTTAGTTAAAATATTTAGGATTATACCATGTGTCACTGTCAATTCAATTAGAGAATGTTTTTCTTTTGCTTAAATTTTAATTGACAAAGTTAATATTTTAGATTTATCAACAAAAAATTTATACATCTCCATAAATAAACTTGTAATCGCACAGGTCCCTATAGCGGTACCATATGTAGAGTAACATATTCATGGATATGATATTGTTTCACTTAGAGAATATGTACTTTTCTTTTGCATCACAGTTAATACAAAAAAATTATGTTTACATTTAATGTACAAAAACTTTTGTATCTGTCAATAAATAAGAAAATAAAAAATATGTGCCTTACATTTTTTCTGCTACCCTATGGTAAAATATCTGGTAACAGTAACAAGTTGGCAATACTGAACAGTTTGTTTTCGTGATGGTGAGATCCATGCATTGTTTTGGTAATGGTAACAATAATATATACCATATAGAAAGCTAAATTTGAGAATATCACAGCATTTTATTATTTTTTAAACAACTATGGGTACTATAATAGTATACATGATATAATAAGCTCCCCTGTGCTAAGAATTTTAACAAACAGGTAAAACCACATCTAGAAGGAATCTAGAAGGAATTTCACATGTTTTGGTACATACCGTGTATTATATGTCCCCATTGTTTACTGGTAGTAACTAGTAGGTAAATATTTTGATTTCTGAACCTAAAGAAAAGGTAAGAGTTCTTCCTAGCCTTTCTTGTCATGTCTGGATTTCAACCTAACAAGATTACCACCCCTAGGTTTTGGCCTAAAAAAAATTCTGTAACATTTCGACCTATATACGAGTATATACGGTACTTTGATCTTGGACCTTGGCTATGCCTGCCTCAAGAGCTATGTAGTTTTATTGTTGACGTTTTTCAAAAATGCTGCAAAATTCGGGATATTATGTCCTTGTTTTCATTGTAGCTTCCCAGAGGTTGATGCTATAGCATTGAAAGTGGTACCAAATGAAAGCTAATAAAATTTTCTTGCATATGGTGTCAAACACATGAACACCTGTGTAAATTTTAACTAATTTTAATGCACAAACATACATATTTTTGATGCTTGGAAAGGATGACATCATATGATACATAACTTTATCCCAAAAATATTACTCTATAGTCTATACAGCTTTACTCTATAAATATGTGTTGTGCAATTGAAGTTTTTTCTAAGTGATGGTTTTGATATAGCATACAAACATAATTAAGTTAGTACTAAGTACATACATACATATACCAAGGCTTCTTCCCCCTTACAAGGGAGGTAGCAAAAAAGGGAAAGGCATAAAAAAAATCCCACCCATTTCATCCCTACATACACTCCACACTCCTCCCACCCTCCCTCTCATCTGAGCACCTCCTGGATGACGGGTCATCCCTGCACCCTGCCCACCGCCCTGGGTCAGAAGCAGTGTCGCAAGACACAGCACATCCACAGCAAGGCCGCTTCATTTAATCGGCGACCCCCCCTCTCCGTCCCCCCTTGCATTTAAGTACTAAGTACCAGTAAAAATGGATCCAACTATGAGTAGAACACTATGACTTTGTCATATACACAAAAAACAATGAATGGCTCTCACTTTTTGACAAACTGAATGCAAATCATCCTGAGTACTGATAAAGATGATTACACAATGTGATGGCAAGTTATGACAGTACAATGATATGCAAATTAAATTTACTACAGGTAAAGACAACGGTGATACACATGTACAATTACGTCTGTGTCTTAAGATGGAACACTGCAAAAAATCAACATGGTAGTATGATAGCACTACACTAACATAAATATTGTGTAAGAAGATGTCAGATAGGATGTCATTTACATGTATTGTCACTTGTTTAATGTGGCTTTCTTGAAACTTTCAAATTTGTTCCTGTGGTACTCCACAACTTGTACAGTAAGTCCTCGTTATATGGTACATATACGTTCCTGAATACCTTACCACAAAGTGAAATTACCGTATACCAAACCCATTATAAGATGTAATAATAGGATATGGCAGACTTACCTTCTCCCTGCTGTTTCCTCTTCAAAATATCTAGCGAATACAGTATCTGTGAATTTTTCTTACCATAAATAGAATCGAGGGTAGTAATTACCAAATACTGTAACTGTGAATTTACCAGATAAAGAATTACCGTACAAGGAGGACTCACTGTAGTAAGCAGCTTCTCTGCTCTGGGTCAGTTGTGATCCGAGTTGCGAAGTCACTCATCAGTTTCACACCTCTCTTAGCCACATCATTGGTCACTTTCACTGACCTCACAAACTTCTGTGCATTCCTGCAGCTGTCATTGTCTTCCCAGGTGTCAGCAGGATTAGTGGGCCAGTCACATTCCACCCCAAGAGCATCAAACAGAAAGTGAGACTCTGGCCCTAGCAGGTTTGTGAGAACTGTAGCTGCGTTGATGACAGGAAACACTGGCTTGCCTTTACTGTAGCTATCAGGTTTCTCTGTTTCTGACAGCTTGACTGTGAGCTTCTCCTTTGCAGACTTGGTCATGCTGTCATGTGAGCTGAACAAGGTGAATGTCACCAGTTCCTGGGTCAGATACCAGCGGAAGTTGTTCATTTTCTTGAGAACAGAGGTCGCCAGTTCATGGTTATGCTGCTTGTATTGTAGGATATCCTTCATAAGCTGGAGATCATGGATAGGTGTGTCAGCAGCAGATGTGGTGGTCACCCAGTGTCTGGTGTAGAATAAGGCCAGGAACTTGTTCATCCCCTCCAGCTTGAAAATAGTGTCCTTGTTGTATTTGAGTTCCTTGGAAAACATGAGCATCTTCATACAGTAAATGTTCCTGGCCATCCAGCGGGCCTGGTGAATGGCACCTGGCTTGGCCCAGTGGATACCTTGAGGAGGTTCCTCACCAAGGAGGATCAGGCACAGCTCTGCCACCTCTGTAATCTGACCTTGGACTTGCTTCCTCAAGGAAATTGCTTACGACTGCAATTAAGCTTGTCTTCTTCTGTTTCAAGTCTTGTTCAACTAGGCCCAGAACTCTTGGCAAGTCCTTATCCCACTTGTCCCACTTCTCTTTCACATTGATGAACATTGGGTTGTCAGGACTCTTGACCTTGCTGAACACAGCCTTCCATGCACCTCCAATTATTACCTCTGATATGTGATGGCGACAAGCAAAGTTGAATACCTTTTGTCTAGTTTTCTTCAATCAGCTTTGCTGCACCCTTGTTAATGCCACTGTTGCTTGCTGTGGTATCAAATACCAAGACTACAATGTTGTCTGTGAGACCCCATCTTTCTATCAGCTCCAATGTAGCATTGCTCTGCTGGATTCCACTGGGTACGTTTCACAAAGAACTTCCCGCTACTGATTTAAAGACAATGGCATGGAAGTATTGTTAAAGAAGCTTGATGAATTGTTCCTGGCAGATGCAGGGCGGTGGCAATTTGGTGCTTTTTATGAATTATATAATCTTCGGAGAACCTGTGATATGAACATTCGAGAGTTTGTGTCTAAATTTGAGCATGTATATTCTACATTTATGGAACAAGGAATGACACTACCAGGTCCAGTAAAAGCATTCATGTTATTATCTTCATGTGACTTAAATGATAATGAGCGCCAATTAGCTGTGTCTGCAGTTACAGACGTGAATTATGAAAACATGAAGTCTGCTTTGTGTCGTATTTTCGGCGGAGGAATAAGTGGAGTAAATTCGACTGTGTCAAGTTCAATAAGTGATGTAAAGACTGTGAAGAGTGAGCCCATATTTATCAGCCAAGAAGAAGAGAAAAATAAAGAAGTGATGTATACAAGCAGTGGAGTGCGAGGTAGAGGAATGAGAGGTGGTATGTATATCCATGACCGTGGGAGGAGTGACAGCGGTAGATACAATTCTTCAATGAGACAGAATCCTGTGGGTCATGACAGCAGTGTTGAGGTGTGGAATATGTGGTTCCAAATTTCATTGGTCCACACACTGTCCAGATTCTTATGAGAGTAAGAATACCAGCAGTGATGAGAAGGAAGATAAGGAAGAGACAGTTCACCTGTCATTATTCATGGGTTATGCAGGTAATACTGACCGATGAGGAAAACTACAGACTCTAGTTGAAGAAGCTAAAGATTGTGCAGTGTTGGATTCAGGATGTTCAACCACAGTGTGTGGAAACAAATGGCTTGAGAATTTCTTGAGTGGACTCGGTGATTATGAACATGATAAAATTGTGGAGGAGAGGTCAACATCCACATTCACCTTTGCTGATGGTGCTACGGTTCCTTCCATTAAGCATGTCACACTGCCCTGTTCTATTGAAGGTATGTGTGGAACAACTATGACAGATGTAGTGGAGTGTAATATCCCATTGTTGATGAGCAGGAAATCCATGAAAAGGGCAAAGATGATCATAAACTTTGATACAGACCAGGTCAAAATACATGGAGTAATAAATGATTTGAAAACCTCATCGTCAGGTCACTACCTGTTGCCAATCTCAGCGTGACTAGGCCGGGTGGGCAAGACAATTGCCTTGACAGCTCTGTGGGAGGAAGGTGATGTAAATAACAAAGCATTGAAGCTTCATAGGCAATTTGGGCACCCTACGGCAGCTAAACTTATTAAGCTGATCACTGATGCTGGTCTCAAGAATTCTGAGCTAGAGCAGGCTGTCAAGAGTGTGACTGAAGGATGTATCATTTGTCTCAAACACAAGAAAGCCAGACCTAGACCAGTAGTTTGCATCCCCATGGCATCTAAATTCAATGAAGCCATTGCTATGGATTTAAAGTTGTGGGGTAAGAAAAATTTCCTTGTCATTGTCGATTTAGCCACCAGGTACTGTAGTGCAAGAATTATTGGGGATAAATGTTCCACTACAATTGTAATAGGTCTATTTCTGACCTGGATTGTTTTATTTGGAGCACCCAGAAAAATTCTCACCGACAATGGCTGTGAATTCAATAATGAAGACATGAGAGCACTAGGGGAAGCATTCAATATCAAGATAATAGCAACATCAGCGGAAAGTCCCTGGAGCAATGGAGTATGCAAAAGACAAAATGCAATGATTGGCGACAAAGTGCGTAAAATCATGGCTGATGGTGAATGTGGCTCAGAAATTGCTTTGGCTTGGGCAGTATCGGCAAGAAATGCTCTTTCTAACCACACTGGTTTCTCCCCCAATCAGCTAGGTTCTGGATTCAACCCTGGTCTACCCAATGTTTATGATAATGACCTTCCAGCATTGGAACCTACTTCAGCATCAAACATTGTGAGAACTAACTTGAATGCTCTACATTTAGAAAGACAGAAATATATGAAGTCTGAAGCACGAGAACGTCTAGCCAGGGCTTTACAACACAACATACGTTCAAACAACCAACTTGATGTTCAAAATGGTAATGAGGTCTTCTACAAAAGGAGTGACAGCCCTAGCATTGTGATAGGCAGAAATGGGAAAAAAAAATTGTGAGGCATGGAGGAGTCTATGTACGTGTTCATGAGTGTAGCCTGCCACATCTTCCGCACCAGTCTTACAAGTGAAGCTCCCCATGTTCAATCTGAAGATGCGTGAGAGGAATCTGAACCAACACCAAGAGAGTGTCTACAAGATGTAGAATCAGAATTGGAAAGCGGTGGCAAGACGCAAGATGTTGAATTGGAAAATGATGGTGAGTCAGACAATTGTGAAATGAGTGATAATTCAGGTGGTGAGATAGTTGCTCCAAACCAACCTGCAAGACTTCTGGTTGGTCAGCAGATACAAGGTGTACATTCCGAAAGTGGTGAGTTAATGGCCGGGCAAGTGGTGAGCTGTGCGGGAAAGGCCACTGGTAAATACCGGAACTGTTATAGCATCACTAGTGAGTGAAGTGAAGAAAGACTAGTAAAAGAGGTATGGAAGGCAGATGTGGAGGGAGTGAACATGAGGGGATGTCCTAGGATGAGGTGGATGGATGGGGTGAAGGGGGCTTTGGGGAAGAGGGGAATGTCTGTTGAGGAAGGAAGGGAGAGGACGGAAGACAGAGGTGAGTGGAGAATGGTTGTATATGGATGATGTTGTGACTGCATGAGGAGGAATGGGCAGGGGGGTGGGGGGTGGGGTAGTATGTGTGAGTAAATTTTGACGCAGCCCGAAGGGATTTCTCCCCGTCCTCTCCTTATATGCAAAGGGGGACGGAGAGGGGGGGTCGCCGATTAAATGAAGCGGCCTTGCTGTGGATGTACTGTGTCTTGCGACACTGCTTCTGACCCAGGGCGGTGGGCAGGGTGCAGGGATGACCCGTCATCCAGGAGGTGCTCAGATGAGAGGAAGGGTGGGAGGGGTGTGGAGTGTATTTAGGGATGAAATGGGTGGGAGTGTTTTTATGCCTTTCCCTTTTTGGCTACCTCCCTTGGAAGGGGGAAAAAGCCTTGGTATATGTATGTATGTTATAACATCAAGTGGGACTCAGATGGAAGTATATCTTGGGCAGATCTCAATAAGGACTTTAGTGAATGGGAGATCATCACCAATGATGTGGGGATGATGGTTATGTTCACTTCGGAAGAGGTTTTGGCTGCCAAGAACAAAGAAATCAAGAATTGGCAAGATCATGATGTATTTGAGCGAGTGGATGATGTAGGTGAGAAGGCATTGTCTGTCCAGTGGGTTGTGGCGGAAAAATATAAGGAATGACAATCAGTGGTTAAGGCTCATTTAGTTGCAAAAGGTTTTAAAGAGGACACATGCAAACTTTGGAAGGATTCTCCTACATGCTCCAAAGAAGTGGTGCAGTTGACTCTGGCACTCACTGCAGCAAACGGCTGGGTATGTCATTCTTTAGATGTGAAGGCTGCCTATTTGCAGGGTAATGATATTGAGAGGGTGGTACACTTGAGGCCTCCACAGGAATTTGCTGATGGCAGTTTATGGAGATTGAAGAAAACTGTTTACGGCCTGTGTGATGCTGGTAGACAATGGTACCTGCGGGTAAGGAGTCAGTTATTGAGCCTTGGATTGGTGGTGTCATCATTGGATCCAGCATTATTTTCCTGGAAATGTAATGGTGAGGTCACAGGCATTATGCGTGTCTACATTGATGATTTCCTTTGGGCAGGGACACAGGATTTTAAGAAGCAAGTAATTGACCGTTTGACCCAGGTATTTCTGATTGGCAGCTCAGAGTCCAAGGCCTTCAAATATGTAGGTTTGAATGTCATTCCACACCAAGATGGCAGCATAACACTAGACCAGTGGCAGTATGCATCAACCTTGACACCCGTGACGATAAGCAGACAGCAAGCCTACATAAAGGCGAGTGAATTGTCAGAACTGGAAAGATCGGAGTACAGGGCTATCATGGGACAATTGAATTGGATTGCCACACATACCTGGCCTGATATAGCATTTGATGTGTGCAAACTGAGCATTGCATGTTGCCAGGCTACTGTAGCGGACCTACTACGACTCAACAAGGTGATTAGCAGAGTGAAAAAGGATATCGTAAGGTTGTACATGCTTAAGATGGAGAAGCTTGAAGACTTAACTAGAGTGCTTTTCAGATGCTTCGTTCGCAAATTTGATGGACAGTGGGTCACAGGGTGGCTTTGTGATATTTCTACGAGATGGCAATGAGAAGAGATGTCCCATTTTCTGGCAGACAAGAAAAATTAAAAGAGTTGTTATGTCCACGCTCTCAGATGGGGCCATGGCACTTTTGGAGTGTGCTGAGTTTTTAGTATATTTGGGGAGGATCCTTTCTGAAATTTCTGGGTGCCCAGCTCTCAAGATTCAGTGTTTCGTCGACAATAAGAGCCTGGTGGATGCTCTTTACTCATGCAGAAGTGTGGACTATGAGAGGTTGAGGATCGACCTTGCAATATTGCGGGATATGCTGAAACATGGAGATATCACAGAGGTGACCTGGGTGGAAACATCATGACAACTTGCTGATTGCCTCACTAAGAAGGGGGCATCAATTGAGTGACTTCGTGCTGCAGTCAGCCGGGATTAGGATGTTAACAGCATCGATGTGTACATGTATCTTCACATATTTGTTTGTGGATCATTTGGGTTCATGGGGAATGTGTACCGTATGTACTTCTATGGTATGCAAGGCCGTTTCTAGGCACAGGCGACACAGGCGGTCGCCTGGGGCGCCATTTGCTGGGGGGGCGGTGCAAAATTGCCATCCAAAATTAATATATAATTAGATGAGAGACAAGTTTTTTTTCGTGAATAATTCAAATAAATAAATAAATACAAGTGCAAACGCGAAAATAAATGAATAATGATAGTGTTGATACTTGATGCAACAGCGCTTAGTGTTTGAAAGCACATTTCACATTTTAGCCAGTTTTCGGTCAAATTTAGCTAACTTATGGGCTCAATCTGGCTGTTTCAGAAAAGTTGGCAACACTGTATAGGTGGATGTCATCAGTATCAAGGAGCTGTAAAACTAGACAGTTGCCTGCTCGCCACCTTAGGCTTCCAAGCATCGTGTTTACTCCAATCTTAACTTCTTTGTTAAGTCTTCTTAAGTTCAACTCAGCTGTCAAGCATTCAAGCTTTTATCAATCATGAAGAGGCAGTCCAAGCTGTCAGGTGCAGCAAACAAGTAAAGAAAAAAAGGAGGAAGAGGAAAAACGAACCCAAAGTAGGGGTATGTCATCACCACAACTTTTACAGACACCTAGTGAACAGGGAGAAAATCAAAAGAACATGGCTGACATAATCCAAGAAAAAAGATAGTTTATACTGTTTTTGTTGCAAACTCTTTTCCCAGAAAACATTTAGACTAAGCAGAGATGGCCTTAAAGCCACGTCCACACGGTCGAGCACTGCCCGCCGGTAACGAGGGCTTTGCTCGACAACGGGCAATTTCATTGGGCAAACCATCAAACCATTTGCGGGCAGTGGATGGATGGAGGGCTGACATCGCTGCCAAACGTACGGGGTGAGGTGCGAGCAAAGTTAGCAAACCCGCTCAGTACAGACCGCCAATTAATCGCTCGCTCAATCGCCCAATGGCAAAAGCCCTCTTTTATACACTACTATCTTTTTATTTCCTTAAGCCACGTCCACACGGTCGAGCAGTGTCCGTCGGGCACGAAGGCTTTGCCCTTGTACGAGCAGTTTCAGCGGGCAAACCATCAAACTGTCCGCTCCCGGCGCCAATAGAGGGCAGTGGATGGAGGTCTTCCGTCACTGCCAAACGCACGAGGTAAGGTGTAGGCAGATCCACTGACTACCACGTTATTAGTGCACCATGTCCACACCGAGTGCTAGTGCATATTGGTCATGACAAGACACTATAACTTCGATTGATATATATAAATCACATGAATGTCTGTGGAATGTAAGGTGTTTTGATTACAGAAATAGAGACAAACGTGCTGCTGGTGTAATGCTTTGCCTCATATTTGTCTCTTGCCTCTGAATATAGCTCTCCACTTTCGATACAAGAATATAAAAACTGTTTATGTCCATCCGCACGTAATTGCGGAACAAAGTTTCATTTTCCTCATGCAATTCACATAGGATTGTCACAGAGCTACCCATTCTTTCACGTCTCTGCAACCACTCCCGGCACCAGACACGTCTCTGTGGTCTCTTGTTTTTCTTTTTAATGCAGGCACCAATTATGATAGAATATAGTGCTATCTTCTTTCGAAGTATGGAGCGCACCATGGTGATCTTACCGTAATGAACCACTCGCTCACAACAACTGCTGGCGTCCGACTGCCCTCCAACCACCACAGACAGCTGTGTGGACATCTTACGCGGGCATAGACTGCAGACTTTGCCCTGCCAGGCACAGCTCAACCGTGTGGACGTGGCTTAATGACTGGAAAAACTGCAGTGACTCACTCAAAATGCATGAGAACAGTCCAGAACATACCAAGAATATGGGGTCATGGAAAGAACTGGAGAGCCATATCAAAAAGGGGCAAACAATTGATAAAGTTGATAAACACTGAACGGCGAAGGTGGCGAGAGGTACTTACCAGGTTCGTGGCTATAATTCATAGTCTGGCAGAATGAAATGTTCCTCTCAGAGGGTCCACAGACACACTTTACCAGCCCAATAATGGGAGCTTTCTGAAAGAAGTTGAACTCATGGCTCAGTTTGACCCTGTTCTCAAAGAACATATTGCGAAGGTGCAAGGAGGTGCCAGTCATGCATCCTACCTAGGCAATATTATTCAAAATGAGCTTATTGACTGCATCAGTGAGAGGGTTGTGGAGTGCATGGTGACTGAAATTAGACAGTCCAAATACTTTTCAGTTATTTTAGATTGCACTCCAGATTTAAGTCACAAGGAGCAATTATCTGTGATAATTCGAATAGTTGCAGCTGAAGGCACTGCACAAATTAAGGAATATTTTAAGGGGTTCCTTGAGGCCAAGCAGACAACAGAAGGCTTCTCAACACTCATCCTCAAAAAACTTAAAGAGCTTAATATCACCTTTGAAGACTGCAGAGGACAGTCATATGACAAAGGGGCAAATATGAAAGGAAAAAACAAGGGAGTCCAGGCTAGACTATATTTGTGCCATGTGGAGCACGCACTGTTAATCTGGTTGTGTGTGATGCAGCAAAGAGCTCCTCAGATGCAACTGGCTACTTTGGCTACCTGCAAAAACTATTTAATCTCTTTTCTGCCTCCACTCAAAGGTGGTCAGCCCTAAAAAAAAACATGTGGACATAACTTTGAAATCCTGGGCAAACACACAGTGGGAGAGTCAAATCAACAGTGTTGAGGTTGTAAGATTCCAGGCTGCAAAAGTGAGAGATGCTCTTTTAGAGGTGAGAGCAAGCACTGCAGATCCAGCTGTTAAAATTGAAGTACAAGCCTTAGCAGAAGAGGTGGGATCATACCGGTTCTCTATTTGTACGGTGGTGTGGTATATCCTTAGAAAAGTTCAAACTGTGAATAAACTTCTGCAATCACAATGCATGCATCTGGATGTAGCTGTTGACATTCTCAAGAAGGCTGAAACCTCCCTTGTTAGCTACAGAGACACTGGGTTTGCTGATGCCCAGACATCTGCTAAAGAGGTGTGTGAAGAGATGAATGTGGAAGCTGCACTAAAGCAGAAAGACTCAGAACTACTAAAAGGCAGTTCTCCTATGAGTCCTCTGATGAACCTATTACCAATGCCTTGAAGAAAATGGAGTTTTCATTTTTCAATGTAGTTGTGGATGTGGCCATTAAATCTCTGAGAGAGAGAACTGGAATGATGAGTAATGTTGCAAAGAAATTCCGTGTTCTCATAAACTTCCCTGATCTGCCAGCTAGTGAGCTTGAAAAGCAGGCAAAAGATTTGTGTAATACGCTCACATCTGGGGATCAGGCTGACTTAAATTATGATGAACTGATTGTAGAGATGCAGTCATTTCCAAAACAATGGCCAAAACAAAATATGACAACATTACACCTTCTTGTTTTTCTGGAGAAAGGCCTGAAAGAGATCTATCCAAACATGTGGGTGGCATTAGGAATTGCTGTCACTACACCTGTGGCTGTGGGATCTGCAGAGAGAAGCTTCTCTAAACTTAAGCTCATTAAAATATATTTAAGGTCTACTATGTCACAGGAGTGCCTAAATGGGCTGGCAATAATTAGTATTAATAGAGAAATATCCAAACAGGTTTTGTATGATGACACTATAGATGATTTTGCTGCAAGGAAATCAAGAAGAGCCAGGTTTTAAATATGAAAAAAAGTGAAGAAAACTTATATTTAATAGTTTTAGCATAGACCTCAACATATATGCATTGAGTTCTATGGTTTTAGATTGGCAAGATTACCTTTTCAGTTTATCTTAGGTAGGATTTGCAATAAAAATGTATAATGGTGTTATTCTATTAAAATTTACAAAAATCGTTAGTATACTTTTGAGTCTATACTTTTCCTTGCTGTGTATGCATATACGTGAAGATGATTTATTAATAAAGTATGTTGTTTTTGTTGTGGAACTTGTGATGCTAGTTGTGTTCGAAATTGTTTAGGTTATTATTTCCAGCCCGGAGGGGGGAAGGAGGGGGGGGGGGCATAATGAATTCTTGCCTGGGGCGCCTGATGAGCTAGAAACGGCCCTGATGGTATGTACCTGCATCATCACTTCATCATCACATATTCAAGATGAAGTACACAAGAAAGAAGAAAAGAGGACGAATGTTAGTGTGTATCATTGCATGTATGAGCCAGGTTGCCGGCTTGTGTGTTGGCCGTGACGTCACAAAGTTATGTGGCTGCGGGGCATGGCCACATAGGTAGCAGCAGAAGACCAACAGTTTTTTCTTTTCTTTTTTCTTTCTTTTCATCTCACAAATGGGTAAAAATGCTCAAGATAATGGGTCGTTTATTCTCCTTCAAGAGCAGCAACTGACTGCTTCATCTATCAAATCTTCTCTGATAAATCAAAATCACATTTTGATTCACCACATGTATTTAACACTTGGTGGAAATTGAATGCAAAGGTATCACAATGTGGAGTTCAGCTTTTCACAAGAAGAATTATAGCCAGTGGAAGGCATGGGAGATTAAGCTTGCTTATGGCAAAACAATCAATCATAAGGAATAAGAAACTGTAAACAAGGAAATAAAGAAGAAGGAAATCCTGTTTCTTTTCCTGGACATAATTGTGCCAACAGCACTGTATGGAGCAGAAACATGGAACATGAGAGAGGAAGAGAGAAAGAACTTGAATGTGTTTGATATGAAGTGTCTGAGAAGTATGATGGGGGTTACTAGGCTAGATAGAGTGAGAAATGAGGAAGTGAGGAGGAGAACAGGGGTGGAAAGGGAGCTGGGAGAAAGGGTGGATGAAAGAGTATTAGGGTGGTTTGGACACATGGAAAGAATGAGTGAGGAAAGACTAGTAAAGGAGGTGTGGAAGGCAGATGTGGAGGGAGTGAACATGAGGGGACGTCCTAGGATGAGATGGATGGATGGGGTGAAGGGGGCTTTGGGGAAAAGGGGAATGTCGGTTGAGGAAGGACGGGAGAGGACAGAAGACAGGGGTGAATGGAGAATGGTTGTATATGGAAAATGTTGTGATGCATGAGGTGGATTGGACGGGGGAATGGGGGTGAGGTAGTGTGTGTGAGCAAAAATTTTTGACGCAGCCCGAAGGGATTTCTCCCCGTCCTTTCCTTTATATGGGGGGACGGAGAGGGGGGGGTCGCCGATTTAATGAAGCGGCCTTGCTGTGGATGTGCTGTGTCCTGCGACACTGCTTCTGACCCAGGGCAGTGGACAGGGTGCAGGGATGACCCGTCATCTAGGAGGTGCTAAGATGGGAGGGAGGGTGGAGGGGTGTGCAGTGTTTTCGGGGATGAAATGGGTGGGAATATTTTTGTGACTTGTCCTTTTTGGCTACCCCCCTGGTAAGGGGGAAAAAGGCCTTGGTATATGTATGTATGTATGTACTATCTATACACCAAAAGCTTTTTCCCCCTTACAAGGGAGGTAACCAAGTCAAAAGGTACATACCCAGGTGTGCCAGATAGGCGTTTTTAATGCCAAATTTTGCATTTTTGGCATTTTTTTTTTTTTTTACTGTGTTTGACAGGAAAATTTGTTGGATGGCATTTTTTGGAATTTGGAAATTTTTCTGGCATTTTTAAATACCCGGTCATGATAAGAGATCATTCTTTTACTTGCATCAAGTTGCAAGTGTATTTCTTTCATCAATGAAGCCATACTACAGTTAGAAAGGCACCTTCCTCCCACTCAAAATACATTCAAGAAGTTGTCAGCATTGAGCCCAGTAAAGATTCTTAATCAGTTAGAGAGGGCAAAGTTTCAAGATCTCCCCTTCCCACATTTCATTGAAAGTAACTTTGGTAAAATTGAAGAACAGTACAGGAAATTTTTGTATGTTAACTGGGGTGAGGAACCTGTGTTCAATGGCAAAATACCAGAAGACAGTACAGCTTTTTGGGTTGGTGTAGGTTCCAAAAAGGTAATAGGCTCCCACCCTTTCAGAGAAATTTCTGAATATGCACTTTCATGCCTAGTGACCCCTGTCAACTGTGGTTGAAAGTTTGTTCTCACATGTGACTTATGTGAAGAACAAATTAAGAAGCAGGATGGGAGTGAAAATGTTAGATGCAGTTATCCGCATCCGCACTCATCTACATTTTAGAGGGAAATGTTGCAAAGATTTTGTGCCTAGCCAAAGGATGTTTCAGCTCTTCTCCAGTGAAAATATGTACGAAACGGAGTAGTGCATCAAACATTTCTATATCTGATGATGCTTTTGATTATTTTTATACCCATTAGAATATTCACAAATGTATTTTTTTTTTATGTATGTCAGAGTCTCTAGGAGGCTGTTTTATAAACTGGTTTAATTTATTGTAGAGGATACCAAAAATTTTTTCTTAGGAACTTAAACGTTATGTATTTTATTTTAGTTGTAAATATTTTTTCTTTCTCACATAATATGGAGTATAATATACTTTATTTTGGAAGTTCATATCTTTCTTTCCTTTTCACTCACAGTCTTGTAAGTAGATTTATTTCAGAGGATAGTGGTTCATTACAGTACCACTAGAATTAAATGATGATGTACATGAATGATATAAATTGATCTTGGTTATATCATGTGGTATTGTTTTATATTGGATAGTCAACAGTAAAAAATATTTTTCATATTGCAATTGTACATACATACATATACCAAGGCTTTTTCCCCCTTCCAAGGGAGGTAGCCAAAAAGGGAAAGGCATAAAAACACTCCCACCCATTTCATCCCTAAATACACTCCACACCCCTCCACCCTCCTCCCTCCCTCTTATCTTGGCACCTCCTGGATGACGGGTCATCCCTGCACCCTGCCCACCGCCCTGGGTCAGAAGCAGTGTCGCAAGACACAGCACATCCACAGCAAGGCCGCTTCATTTAATCGGCGACCCCCCCCTCTCCGTCCCCACTTGCATATAAGGAGAGGACGGGGAGAAATCCCTTCGGGCTGCGTCAAAATTTACTCACACATACTACCCCACCCCCCCGCCATTCCTCCTCATGCAATCACATCATCATCCATATACAACCATTCTCCACTCACCTCTGCCTTCCGTCATCTCCCGTCTTTACTTCAGAGACATTCTCCTCTTCCCCAAAGCCCCCTTCACCCCATCCATCCACCTCATCCTAGGACGTCCCCTCATGTTCACTCCCTCCACATCTGCCTTCCATACCTCTTTTACTAGTCTTTCTTCACTCATTCTTTCCATGTGTCCAAACAATCCTAATATTCTTTCATCAACCCTATCTCCCAAATCCTTTTTCACCCCTGTTCTCCTCCTCACCTCCTCATTTCTCACTCTATCTAGCCTAGTAACCCCCACCATACTTCTCAGACACCTCATCTCAAACACATTCAAACTCCTTCTCTCTTCTTCTCTTATGTTCCACGTTTCTGCCCCATACAGTGCTGTTGGCACAATCACTCCTTCATACAGTCTCCTCTTCGCATCCATTCCCAAATGTCTATTCCTCATTGCAATTGTAGTTACACATTATTTTTAACTACACATGTAAAACCAAAATGAAAAAAAAAAATCTTAGAAAATGTAATGGTTGGCATTTTTTTTGGCATATTAAATAAAAAAAAAAATTGACAGTTTTTGGCAGCATTTTGTCAGAAGTTGGCATTTTTCCTGGTAGAAAACCTGGCAACCCTGCACATACCCATTCCACTCCCATCCATCACCCTTTCTTCCTTCTCACCTTAGCTCCTCATGGATGTCAGGTCATCATGCGGACGTTTTGGACATTGTCGAGTCTCAGTACATGACCGGGGGTCAGGTCGTAACTAGAGGTCAGGTCACAGAGGATAACATGCATACCTTGGGTCAGGTCATTTGGGGGCGAGGGCTCAACAGACAGGTCAGCGATTTGGATGAAATGTATAGCAATCTAACTGATTTAATTATTAACCCCTTCCATACGGTGACGCCTACGTAGGCGTCACGAGGAGCAAGTGGGTACACGTGGATGCCGACGTCGGCGTCTTGATTATATTTATTGTAGTTGTACCTTCTTTTTGGCTACCCCCCTTGTAAGGGGGAAAAAGCCTTGGTATATGTATGTATATGTACCTACGTAACCCCCATACTCTGTAAACTGGCTTCATCATATTTTCTATGGTTATCAAAATTCACGGGTGAAAGAGAAAACAATTAATACAGCGGTGACTTTATTTTTTATAATGCGAGTATTATGACGCAACATCACACGTCTGGCAGCTAATGCTCCCCACGAGATTTTGGCCCGGAGTGAAGGGGTTAATGCACAAAATACATTGATCCCCCTGAAGTCAATACGGAAAAATAGTAATACTCCCAAATGGATGACGGACAAATTGAAACATGAGGTCGGAATGAAAAGAGGACTTTACGTAACAATAAAAAACAGGGAAACACATCTTAGATCAAGATATAACGAAATGGCGAAGCTGGTTAAAAAGAATACACATACAGCGAAACGTAATTATGAAATTAAGGTTGCTAGTCAAGCAAGATCCAACCCAAAGGGTTCTTTCATCTCTATAAAACAAAAAATAAAGAATAGGACCAATTAAAAACAATGAAAATGTCATGATAGAATCGGAGGGAAAAGTGAGTAAGGAATTTAACAATTATTTTCTATCGGTGTTTACAAATGAGAGGTTAGATAAAGTACCTGACTGTGATCCAATTTTCAGAGGGGATGAAGAAAGTAGTCTATCTAATATCAGCATTGGTAAAGTAGAAGCAGTCAAGCAGATTGAAAGACTTAAAGCTACAAAATCCCCGGGTCCAGACCAAATTTTTCCAAGAATGCTGAAGTAGTGTAAATTTGAAATCTGCAACCAGTTAACTGAAATATTTAATAAATCAGTAGACAGTGGTTTTGTGCCTACGGCTTGGAGGCAAGCAAACGTTGTTCCTGTTTTTAAGAAGGGAGATAGATCATCTATATGTAACTACAGGCCAATCAGTTTGACATTGGTTATAGGAAAAATGCTTGAATCAATAATAGTAAATGGACTCAGAGAACACATCGAAAGACAAAATTTAATTCATGACTCAAAGCATGGTTTCTGTAACGGTAAGTCATGTGTGACTAATCTTCTATCTTTTTACACAAAGTATATAAGGCGTCAGATAACAATGATAGTTACGGTATCATTTACCTCGACTTTAGCAAAGTGTTCGATAAAGTGCCACACCAGATACTACTAAATAAAATCAAAGCCCATGGCATAGGAGGAAAAGTGTTAGAATGGATTAAAGCTTGGATTAGTAACAGAAAACGGCGGGTCACTATAAATGGAGTGAAATCTAGGTGGGGCAATGTTACTAGTAGGGTTACCCAGGGCTCGGTTTAGGGTCCCTTGTTGTTCATTATGTACATAAACGATTTAGACGATGGGATAAATAGTGATGTTAGTAAGTTTGTGGACAACACTAAAATAGGATGCCCAATTAGGTCAGGAGATGATGCCGAGATTCTGCAGGATGATCTTAACAAATTGCTCAAATGATCAATGAAATGGCAAATGAATTTCAATATCTCAAAATGAAGCATGTTAAACATAGGGCTACACAACCCTGAAAATAGCTTAGATAACACTTTTTTAGAGAAAGTGAGTGCAAGAGAGGCTTGGGAGTTCTAGTGAGTCCTGAATTTAAATCCAGGAAACAGTGCATTAGCACCAGGCATAAAGCTAACAGAGCATTAGGTTTCATTGCTAGGACAGTTACAAATAGAAGTGCTGAGGTAATTATTAAACTCCATCTAGCGATAGACCCATCCTTGACTATGCGATACAGTTTTGGTCTCCGTCCTATAGAATGGACATCAATTCACTAGAATCAGTACAGAGAAGAATTACCAAAATGATACATGGACTCAGAAATTTGCCTTACAAAGAGAGGCTTAGGCACCTTAACTTACACTCTCTGGAAAGAATGAATGAATAATTGGGATTTATCTAGCGTCGCAACATCAATGGTCATTGACGCCGTAGTATTTATGATTAAGAAAAGGAAGTGGTAAAAAGCTCAAGAAATAAATAAAATAAAAAAATTGAAATCTAAAGATCATTGAGAGGATCAATAGCACTAAGAAAATCAAAAATAGAATTTATATTGCAGTTATATCCCAGAACATTTCGAAGGGACAGATCTCCATCTGTGTTTTGACAAATATTGTTGTCTTTCTTCATCATAACTGGGGCATTCCACCATAATGTGTCTAATGGTCATAGGAACAAGGCAATCATTACAAAATGGAGGAGGACTGCCCTCCATAAGAAAGCCATGGGATAATCTAGAGTGACCAATCCTCAACCGGCAAAGGGTTACTTCCTGTTTTCTGTTCAGCAATGTATAAGACCAAGGATGAATAGTATCAGTAATCTCTCTCATCTTGTTACCAGCCTCAAGATCCCATTGGAACTGCCAGAGAGATGAGATCTCGGCTTTGATTAGAGGGATATAATCTTCATAAGGTATAGGCCGTAAGCGAGGTAAATATGAGAGAGCGGCTTCCTTGGCCAATTTATCCGCCTGTTCATTTCCTGGTACTCCGACTTGTGCTGGAACCCAGCAGAAGTTTATTTCATTACCTCGACTCTCGATTAAAAAAAGCCATTCTAAGATCTTTAAAACTATTGGGTGCCTTGAGTCGAATTGTTCTGGAGACTGCAAGACACTCTTTGAGTCACTAAAAATTGTAAAACATTTGCCTCTCTTTTTCATGGAGGATATAATCTCCACTGCGGACAGTATTCCCGTCAGTTCGGCAGTGAAATTAGATGCTGTATCAGGCAAGGTGCCCTTACGATTAAAATCATTTGAGAATATTCCAAAACCAACGCCAGCGCTAGTTTTGGAGCCATCAGTAAAAATAAACACAGAGGGTTGGTGGCTAAAAGAATGTTCTAAAAAGGCATTGCGTAGTTCGTAATCCTTGAAATCACGCTTACAACCGTTAAAATATTTACAGAAAGATACTGTGGGTAGTCTCCATGTCGGAACAACCGAATATTTAAAAGGGAGGATGGGAATCTTGGGAAGATTCATGTCCTCTAAAATCCTTTTCATCCGGTATCCAAAAGGCTTTGGAAGTCTGGGGTGATTGTTGAAACAAGTGCTGTTAAAATCTGTTTGAGCTGTTCTAAAAGCGAGAGAGTTGGGAAGCCTCTGCAATCTATGCCAGTATCTAATAGATGAGGTTTGGCGAATAACATCTAACGACATTTCCCCTGCATCAACTAATAGACTTGGTATTGGGGAAGACTTGAATGCACCTGTGGCCAAACGAACTCCACTGTGGTGTATCGTATCTAAACTTTTTAGTCTGGATGGAGTGGTCGATGAGTAAAACTCACATCCATACGATAGTTTTGATAACATAAGGGAATGATGTAACCGTAAAATTGTTCTGCGGTCAGCGCCCCATGAAGTATGTGCTAAAACTTTTAAAATTTGCATTGTCTCTAGACATTGTGTCTTCAGGGTTTTCAGGTAGGGTACCCAAGAAAGGTGCTTATCAAAAATAAGTCCTAAAAACCTGGTTTCGTCAACACAGGGAATCTGGTCATCCTTTAACAAAATGGTAGGGTCAGGATGCAGACTTCTTAGTCGGCAGAAATGTACGACGACAGTTTTGCTGGGTGAAAATTTAAAACCATTATTATCGGCCCATGAAACTATTTTATTGATGCAGAGTTGTAGTTTTCTTTCAGCTATTGCCATGTTACTAGCTCTAAAAGAAATGGAGAGGTCATCTACAAAAAGGGTGGCAAGTATATCAGGAGGAATCACAGATGTCACCCCATTTATAGCTAAACTAAAGAGAGTGACACTGAGAACACACCCCTGAGGTACACCTTCTTCCTGTTGTCTTATTTCAGATATGATGTTCCCAACTCTTACTCTAAAAACACGATTTGCTAAAAAGTTCTTGATGAAAAAGGCCATTTCTCCTCGAATGCCAATAGCATGTACAGCCTTAAGAATACCATCCTTCCATGTGGTATCATATGCTTTCTCTAAGTCAAAGAAAACACTGATATGATGTTGCTTAGAGACAAAGGCTTTACAAATTGAAGATTCTAGTCGAAGTAAGGCATCAGCAGTGGAGTGCATGCGACGGAAACCACATTGAATATTAGATATGATGTGGTTTCGTTCAAGATACCAGACTTGTCATGCATTGACCATTTTTTCTAAAATTTTGCACATGCAGCATGTGAGGGCAATAGGACGGTAATTTGATGGAATTGAACCATCTTTATTAGGCTTAAGAAAAGGTAAAATAATACCCATTTCCCAAACACTGGGAAACGAATGTTCAAACCACATCCTATTAAGAAGTGCAAGAATAAAACCTTTAGTTACTGGAGATATATGTTTCAACATGGCATATGTAATGTCGTCAGGACCTGGAGAAGTATCACTGCAGGAGTTCAAAGCTGAATCGTATTCCTTTTCAGTGAAAGGGAGGTTATAGGATTCTTCATGAGGGGCAGTGAAGTCAAGATTACGTTGTTGTTCTCTCATTCGGTATTGATATCCAGGAGAGCTGTTGTCTGGTTTAGATATATTAGCAAAATTATTTGCTAAGGCATTACTGACGTCTTTAGGATCAAAGACCAAAGAGCCATCTAATTTTAAAACAGGTGGAGGGCTAATGGTGTATTTCCCCGATATTTTTCTCAAGTTTTTCCAAACGATCGATGCCGGTGTTCTATAGTTGAATGATGATACAAATTTAGCCCAAGACTGATGCTTTGCTTCTTTGATGGTACATCGAAGTAATGCCCTGCTTTTACGATAAGCAACTAAATTCTCATCATTTCTATGGCGATGTAATCTAGTCAGAGCTCTTCGTGTTGCTCTATGTAGATTTCGTATGGTGTCAGACCACCATGGTACAGGGCGTCTCCTAAACTTTCCAGATGACTTTGGGATGGAATTAATGCCAGCAGTGTAGTGTGTCATTTAAGTACTCCAGTGCAGCTTCTACTGAAGAAAAACTATCAATACTGTTCTGGACAGTACTCAATTCTTCAAACTTGGTCCAGTCGGCTTTTTCAGTGCACCAGCGAGGAATGCCATCTGTAGGAGCACCTTCCTGTGTATACAATACAGTGGGATAGTGATCACTGCTTCGTAAGTCATCAAGGACTTTCCATTCAAAGTCCAAAGCACAATTTGAGCTGCAGATCGATAAATCTATACATGACGTAGAGCCAGTCTGAATGTGATAATGAGTAGGTTCACCAGTATTTAAAACAGTAATGTCCTCCTGCTCCAAAATAGATGAAATTAGATTTCCTTTCTGATTTGAGGTAACATCACCCCATAATGGGTGATGAGCATTAAAGTCACCCATAATGACGAATGGATGAGGTAACTGTTGAATAAGATTCAACAGACTATCTTTGGTTATATTAGTACTTGGTGGTAGATAGAGGGAGCAGACTGTATATCTGCAATTCAAGCCGGCTTGTATCGCGACAGCTTGCAATCGAGATTGAAGAGGGATGGGAACATGAGGTATATCTTTACGGATATACAACATGCTTCCCCCATGGATACCAATATCTGGATCATATGTAGTACGGTATGCTTTGAAGTCTTTAGGGCATGGGGTGAATGAGTCTAACATTATTTCTTGTAAGGAAATAATATTAGGTTGCTGGTCATGGATTAGCAGTTTCAATTCCTCATACTTGGCTCTTAGTCCCTGACAATTCCATTGGAGCAGAGTGAATTTATCTATGGTTCAGGGAATGTCGGGAGGTGTTGTTACCCGACTTCTTGGTCTTAGATTGTGGGATTGAATGGACCTCTGCTTTAACTGGAAGTTTTGGTGGTTTAGATGATTGAATTCCAGGTTTAATTTTAGGAGGACCTTCTTTAGGTCTACCAGAGGTGGTAGAACTTCCCTGTGGCCCTACAGGTACAGGGGGAGGGACTACTTTCTCTATAGGTACAGAAGGATCTCCTGTTGATCCTTCTAGGTTGAGGGAAAGGTTTCCCACTCCCCTCTCAGGGGTGGGAAGAGGGCCACTATCTGGGCCCTTGGGTGATGGTGTAGGGCCTCCCATGGCCCCAATATGGGAAGAGTTGTTAGATAGCATTTTGGATACAGCTGTTGTTGAATCTCTATTCTTAATTTTGCCACTTGGGCAATCCAAAGAGTCTGAACTCCGTGTTCGCTTATTGCGAGTTAGTTGGTCAATTGATCGGTTGGTGGATTGTTTGTACTTTATCTGGTGTGACTGATCGGTCTCCATTTTATCCATATTAAGTTGTGTTTTAGTGGTGAGGTGGCCTGTAGGCTGAAATTTGTTACCAAGGGCTTCTGAGTATGTCTTAGTATTAAGTTTTAATGGATCAATCACTTTTCTTCTTGCTTCAGAGTAGCTAATATGTTCTCTGACCTTTATATTTAGGATTTGTTTTTCCTGTATATATTTTTCACAAGATCTAGAAGAAGTTGGGTGCTCTTCATGACAATTAAAACATTTCGATGTTTTCGTACATTCTCCATGTTCGCTTTCACTGCAATTGACACAAATCGGTGGTGTTCCTGCTAATTTCTTGCGACATGTGGTGAATATATGACCAAACATTTGGCAGTGGTAACATCTTCTTGGTGAAGGTATATATGGTCTAACCTTCAGTTTATATCAAGCAGCGGATATTGATGATGGAAGATTAAGCAGGTCAAATGTTAAGATTATTAGAGGTTGGTCTACAAGAGTGCCATTTTCTTTTCGTTTCATCCGGCGAACACTTGAAACGTGCTGGGATTTCAACTCTGTTAAGAGCTTTTCTTCAGAAAACCTCAGCAGTTCCTTGGAGTAGACAACTCCTCTACACTGGTTGAGTGTTTTGTGGGGGTAACAATCTGCCTCATGCCCAGCAACTTTTCCAATGTTCTGCAATTTTGAGCTCTCTTCTGGAGAGTTAACCTCTATCAGAAGTGATCCACTACTTTGGGGGATGATTTTGGGTTCCCTGCCAATACATTGGATAATTTCTCTATGGACATCAAAAATGTCTAAAGAGTCAATGGGGTTGTCATTGGGCATGGATAAAGTTAAATATTTATTATAATGGGACTCAAAAATCCCAGGCAAAACTTCCAATTGTCCTCGTGGATTAGTTAGAGGGGGGAAAGACTTTTCTTTATTTCTATTTTTCTGCTGTGGTTTAGCGGAATAGGGTTCCAGTGTGATGAAAGACTGTGGACTTTCATCTCTAGAACCAGTAGAGGCCTTGCTCACATCCTTGGTCATGCATAGGTCGTCAGCGTTAGGAGAGTTCTCTCTTAAGGGTTTGTCTTGACCGCAGTGAGGGTGACCTTACTGGGGGCGGTTCCCCAGTCAGGTGGTTATGAGGCAAACTATGTTTGGGGCACCTTTTCTAGCCCCCTCCCCATGTGGGGTGAGCAGAGTGGATCCTGAGTAGGGCTGCTCAGTCATGTGGGTAGCTACCGAACCGTGCTGTTGCCTCGATCCCAATACGAGAGCGATTTATCTTGCCCACACCGCCTATGTGTAGTTCGTGACTAGAGGCTTCCAGAGATCACCTTCTCCTGCCCCCATCGTCACTAGCCATCGCCATAGGGCTTTCTTTTGCCGCTATTGAGAGGGGCGGCTGAAAATTAGGTCGGAGGGATGGAACAGCAAGCGGAAGAGAAGAGAGGAGTGGAAAAGTAAGTTTAAGAGGAAGCCCTGTGCAGGGAAACAAGAGCCCCGCCCGGGGATCGGCATTAGTCGCCTCTTACGACACGCAGCCTACGTGGCGGGGGCTATATTCTATACTACACCCCCTAGCCCCAGGGGGTCTCTCTGGAAAGATGCAGAGTGCAGGGTGATCAAATAAAGGTGTTCAAGTGGATCAAAGGCTTTAACAAGGGTGATGCAAACAAGGTCATCATATTAAAACAACAGGGCAGGACTCGCAGTAATGGTTATAAACTGGACAAATTTAGATTTAAAAAAGAAATAGGCAAGAATTGTTTACTAACAGGGTGGTCGATGAATGGAATAAACTTAGTAACCATGTAGTAAGTGCTGAAACTGTCAGTTATTTTAACCTCTTCAGTACGGACCAAAATCTCGCGGGCAGCATTATCTGCCAGACGTACGATGTGTCGTAATAATACTCGCATCATAAAATATAGTCACTGCTTATATCGATCATTCTCTCTTTCACCCTGTGCATATTAGAGTATGCAGGGCACTGAATTAAAATGTGTTTAATTGTAAAAACAACTTGGCAAGTGGGGCATTGGGGGCCAGCCTTTCTGCTCCACTTGCCATAAAAAATTTATGGGTAATATAGGAATGACCAACTCTTAATCTTGTTAAAACAATACTTGATCTTCTGTCCAAAGAATGAGGCTTCCAAGGGCTCACCAAGGGGTGAATCTCTTTTAACTTGTAACTACCGTCCAGACTTGTCCATTGTTCTTACCACTTCTCCATTGTATAACTATGAATTACTTGTTTGAATCTGTATGTGGGATTTTTGTGTCTGTTATATGGCTGAGCCTAGTAGCAGCTGTGGCTGCAACATCGGCCTGTTCATTTCCAATGATACCCAAATGGGACAGCACCCAGCAAAAGTTTACTTTTATTTTCTTCCAGTTGTTAACAAGTATCAACCAGTCCAGTATTTCTTGGACTAAATAGTAAAGAGGCAATAATTTACTTAGAGAGAATAGAATGCTCATAGAGTCTGTCAAAATAACAATGTTTTTATTAGGTGGAATGGAATTAACCCCTTCACTCCAGGCCAAAATCTCGCGGGCAGCATTAGCTGCCAGACATCCGATGTTGTGTCATAATACTCACATTATAAAAAATAAAGTCACCACTGTTTTGCTCGTTCTCCCTTTCACTAATGAATTTTGATAACCATAGAAAATATGATGAAGCCAGTTTACAGAGTATGGGGGTCACGTAGGTCAACTACAATAAACATAATCAAGACGCCGACATCGGCATCCTCGCGTACCCACTTGCTCCTCATGAAGCCTACATAGGCGTCATCGTATCAAAGGGGTTAAAAACAAATTTCAGGGCATTGTTGACTGCCAGCAGTTCAGCAGTAAAACTAGAGCTAAAATAAAGCAACTTCCTCTTCAAAACTGTGCTGTCAGATACAACAGCACAACCAACACCATCTTGGGATTTTGATCCATCTGTATAAATAAAAATTGAATCAGCATGTACTGATAAGTGTTCTAGAAATTCACTCCTTAGCTCTACAGCAGTTCTATTTTTCTTGTTTTTAATAGGACAAATTACAGTGGGACATCGGTTCCAAGGAGGGAATTTGGGAGGTGTGATCTCAGCAATTGTAACAGGAACAAGTCCTACCTCCTTTGCCCCAACTTCACATCTCACTTCTAGAGGTTTCGGCAGAGTACTTTTTCTTGGAGCTCTGTCTACTGGCTGCTTTACATATTTGAAGTTTGGATTTTGTTTTGATGTTAAGATACAAGATATATATCTAAGGCTTAATTCCTATCTGTGAATATAAAGGGGAGGAATTCCTGTGTCCACATACAAGCTATCCACTGGAGATGTTCTATAAGCTCCCAAACAGATCCGCAGAGCCATATTATGGACTATATCAAGTTTCTTTAATAAAGTTTTACATGCCGATCCATAAATTCAACATCCATAATCAATTTTGCTAAGGCACAATGTTTGGTAAAGCCTTATTAGCTATACGATCTGCTCCCCAGTTGAAGTGAGACACTACCTTTAGTATATTAAGTCACTGTTTAACAGTGCATATAACCTTGTCTATAGGATGAGTGAATGTCAACCTTTTGTCCAAAAACAGACCCAAGTATTTTACTTCATATGGTAATATGACACCCTCTAAGAATAATGTTGATATTTCT
The DNA here is from genome assembly GCF_046742065.1 of Oratosquilla oratoria. NCBI lineage: Eukaryota > Metazoa > Arthropoda > Malacostraca > Stomatopoda > Squillidae > Oratosquilla > Oratosquilla oratoria. Next base: position 446,418 of record NW_027467711.1, read on the forward strand.
TCCTGATCTACACAACCTCTACCTGTCCTAAATCCACACTGTTCCTCACCAATTACTCCCTCTGTTCCTCTCCTAATCCTCTCAATCAAGATCCTCCCATAAGCCTTCCCAACTACATTTAACAAGCTAATCCTTCTGAAACTACTATATTCACACTTGTCCACTTTTCCCTTGTAAAGTGGAACTATACAAGCACTCCTCCAGTCCTCCGGCACTCTACCCTCTCTCCAGCAAACATTAAATAAGCTCACCAGCCAGTCCACCATCACTGTACCTTTTTTTTTTTTAGACATTTTAGACATTTTTAGACATTTTTAGGCATTAGATTTTTGTGGTGAGATAGATATGTGAGAAAGCTATAGGAAAGGGGAAGGATGTTTTTTGGGCTTTTATGAATCTGGAAAAGGCTTACGATAGGGTAGACAGGAGGGCACTGTGGGAGGTTTTGCGGATATATGGGATAGGAGGAAAGCTTCTAGGAGCTGTCAAGAGTTTTTATGAGAGTAGTAGAGCTTGTGTCAGGATTAGAAATGGAGAGAGTGAGTGGTTCGAGGTAAAGGTGGGACTTCGTCAGGGATGTGTCATGTCACCCTGGCTGTTCAACTTGTACATGGATGAGGTGGTGCAAGAGGTAAATGCAAGGGTGGTGGGTCAGGGATTGGAGATGATTAAAGAAAATGGAGAAAAGTGGGAGGTGAGCCAGCTGTTGTTTGCAGATGACACTGCACTTGTGGCAGGATCGAAGGAGGGATTGAAGAAGTTGGTGACAGAGTTTGGGAGAGTGTGTGATGGAAGAAAGCTGAAGATAAATGTGGGTAAATGTAAGGTGATGAGATGTACAAGGGGTGAAAGTGGCAGCAGACTGAAAGTGAGCATTAAGGGAGGGCAACTGGAGGAAGTGGATAGTTTTAGATACTTGGGTGCAAATGTGGCAGGAAAAGGTGGAGTGGAGGTAGAGGTAGAATGTAGATTGATTGATTGATTTATGGAATTTTTGGCTTGAAGGCCAAGCGCCAGAGCCGGTAGGACATTCAACACATATCTATCTTTTAGATTAAAAAAATAAAAATAAAAATAAAATTCAAGTTAAACAGTTAAAACAATAAACATTCACGAACACACTTCAACAACACACACTCACAAGCATTCACACACATAATGTTAAATTTCAAAAAATAAATTCATGTCTTAAAACTTTAGAACATTCTTCACACAAGCTTCCTCCCCTAAAATTTCTTTTAAAGATAAATATGTTAAAAAATTTGCCCTGCGCTCATTAGAGAATGCAGGGCACTGAATTAAAATGTGTCTTATTGTCAAAACTACTTGGCAAGTGGGACATTGGGGGGCCAGCCTTTCTGCCCCACTTGCCATTAAAAATATATGTGTAATGTAGGAATGGCCAATTCTCAGTCTTGTCAAGACAATGCTTGACTTTCTGTCCAAAGGAGGACACTTCCAAGGGTTAACCAAGGGGTGAATCTCTTTTAGTTTAGAACTGCCGTCCAGCCTTGTCCATTCTTCCTGCCACTTCCCCATTGTGTAACAATGAATCACTCCTTTGAAGTCCGTATGTGGGACTTTTCGGTCTGTTATTTGGTTGAGCCTAGTGGCGGCTTTGGCTGCAGCATCGGCCTGTTCATTTCCAGAGACACCCACATGGGACGGCACCCAGCAGAAGTTTACTTTTATCTTCTTTCTGTTGTTTATGAGAATCAGCCATTCCTGTATTTCTTGCACTAAAAAATGCTGAGGCAACAAATTATTTATAGAGGATAGAACGCTCATGGAATCCGTAAAAATAACAATGTTCCTACCACACGGAACACAATTAAAAATAAACTTCAGGGCGTTGCTGACTGCCAGCAGTTCAGCAGTAAAAACAGAGCTAAAATCAGGCAACTTTCTCTTTAAAACTGTGCTATCAGTTACAACAGCACAACCAACACCATCTTGGGATTTTGATCCATCTGTATAAATAAAAATTGCATCAGTATGTACTGATAAATGTTCTAAAAATTCACTTTTTAGCTCTACAGCAGTTCTATTTTTCTTCTTTTTAAGAGGACATATTTCAGTGGGGCATCGGTTCCAAGGAGGGAATTTGGGAGGCGTGATCTCAGCAATTGTGTTAGGAACAAGTCCTACCTTCTCTGTCCCAACTTCACATCTCACTTCTAAAGGTTTCGGCAGAGTACTTTTCCTTGGAGCTCTGTCTACCGGCTGCTTTACAAATTTGAAGTTTGGAGATATATATCTAAGGCTTAATTCCTCCCTGCGAATATACAGGGAAGGAATTCCTGCGTCCACATACAAGCTATCCACTGGAGATGTTCTATAGGCTCCCGAACAGATCCGTAAAGCCATATTGTGGACTATATCAAGCTTCTTCAGTGAACTTTTACATGCCGATCCATAAATTTGACATCCGTAATCCATTTTGCTAAGGCACAATGTTTGGTAAAGCCTTATTAAAGTTACACGATCTACTCCCCAGTTGAAACGAGACACTACCTTTAGTATATTAAGTCGTTGTTTAACAGTGTATACAACCTCGTATATGTGATTTGTGAATGTCAACCTTTTGTCCAAAACCAGACCCAAGTATTTTACTTCATCTTCATATGGTAACATGACACCCTCTAAGAATAGTGTTGGTATTTCTTCCTTGCGTCTTAGTCTGGAAAACCTTATGGCTTTGGTTTTTTCAGCAGAGAATCTGAAGCCCCTGCAATTAGCCCATGCTGTTGCTAAGTTAATAACCTCTTGAATATTTTGGCCCGTTTCTAATGTTGTCGATTTGCTGCACACAATAGCGAAGTCATCAGCATAAGCCAATCCATGAACTCCTGTGGGAACTTGTTCTAATAAACTATTAATGGCTATGCTGAAGAGTGTAGGACTCAGAACACTTCCTTGGGGAATCCCTTCCTCTTGAAGATATGCACAAGAGAAAGAAGAGCCCACTCGGACTTTTAGATAACGGTCAGATAAGAAGTCCTTTAAACAATTGAACATATTACCCCCGATACCCCACTCTGCAACTTGCTTCAGAATGCCAGGTAGTATCGTAGGCATTTTTCAAGTCAAAAAACACACCAATGCTAGAGTTCTCAATTGCGAAGGCATTCTCAATCTCACGAGTGATAAAAAGTAAGGGGTCCAGAGTGCACTTATTTCTTCTAAATCCAAACTGTCTGTTAGATAGCAGATTTTTAGATTCCAAAAACCAAACTAAATGCATATTAACCAATCTTTCATAGATCTTACAAATGCAGCTTGTGAGAGCAATAGGTCAGTAACTTTGTGGGTCATGAGGGTCTTTTCCTGCCTTTAAGATTTCTATGATGATTGAAGTCTTCCAAGATTTAGGAGAAGATCCAGAGGACCAAAATTTGTTCAGCACATTTAAAAGGAATTTCTTCGATGATATGGATAAGTGACCAACCATGGAATAAAGAATATCATCCTCTCCAGGAGAGGTTGGGGAGGATAGAGATAAAGCATGATCCATTTCATTCAAGGTGAAGAGAAGATTATATGCATTTCAAGTTCGTATTGGTAGGAGGAATAATCGTGGTCTTGGCTCTAATTCTTCTGAAATTATCTGCATAATGTAGTGGACTTGAAATATCAGCATAACGTCTTCCAAAAGCCTCTGCTACTTCTCTTGTATCTGATATAAAAGAGTCATTTATCTTCAGAATGGATAAAGGAGATGGAGTAAACTTTCCTTGTAATTTTCGAATCCTATTCCATACTAAGGTAGGGGAAGTCATATTTCAATTCGCTAATATATTTAATGAAGGATTCCCTCCTTGCTTTCTTGAAGATTTTCTTCTGTTTTGCTCGAGCTCTTCTGTAAGTTATCTTATTGACTAAACAAGGGTATCTCCGATATCTCTTAAAGCAGGTTCTTGTAATCTTTCTGCTTAAAGCACATTCATCGCTCCACCAGGGGACTACTGGGCATTGAGGTTTACTAGCTGTCCTAGGAATGGAAGAGAAAGCACCAGAGAGTATCATGTCTACCAGGTAGTCATATGCATCACAATTACTACCAAAATCACTAGTCTTATAATTAATCTCTGTGGATCTCCTAAATAATTCCCAATTAGCCTCTCGTCTTCAATTTAGGTAAGCAACAGGAGGGAGTGTTCTTTAAATATTTGATATGGATAGGCTAGTGGTCGCTACCATGTAATTCTTCATCTATTGACCAACTGTAGTCTAATCTTAAGGATGATGAACAAATAGTTAGGTCTATAGCAGAACTTGAGTTGTGAAAGACATCAAACCTAGTTTTGGAACAGTCATTCATCAAAATGACATCGTTACTATCAATAAATTCTTCAATTATATTGCCCCATGGGTCACACCTTGATTCACCCCATAGAGCATGTTTGGCGTTAAAGTCACCCATTAGAATAAAAGGCTCAGGGAGCTGGTCAACCAAAGATTGTAGGTCATTTAACTCAAACTGACGGGGGTGCTTATATATGTCTACGAGTCAATCTTCCAGTTCAGATTCCAAATATAAAGAACATAAAGTGATCCATTTAGTGGTAAAGATTTGTACTGCACTAGCCTCCAACACCGAATGTAGCAGGACACTTCTGTGGTTTACACATTTCTTAACAATGATACCAGTACCTCCATGGGCACGGCCCCCAATCATAGGAGATCTGTAAAATTTATAATTAAGTCCAACATTAGGGGATAAATTGCTAAGCATAGTTTCTTGCAGACAAAAAACAGACACATCATGTTCTTTAAAGAGAATCCCAACCTGCTCTCGATGAGAATTAAAACCTTGAATATTCCATTTAATTATGGAAATTATACGGTTTTCTTTTTCTTTTTTGGGTCTACTGGTCTGGTAAGAGAAGTCTGGGAGAGAGAGGGTTTACAAGGTGGGTTGTCTTCTAATTTCTTTGCTTTTGCGGGTGGCATCCTCCTCTCTGACGATGGTCCGACCGACGATGTAGAGTCCGGGTTACTAGTTTCTCTCTTAGATTGTTTATCACGATTTGGGGAAGAGGATGGAGACGAGGGTGGGTTCTGTGTTAACAGAAGAATTCATATTGGCATTTTTATTTCTATTGGGTTCTACAGTTGGCTGATCCACTTTACTATTTGTTTTAACAACATCACTGTATCTTTTGGAATTAGTAGTCTTTTAGCATGTCCTACACTTATATGTTCTGCATGGGCTTTTAGTAGTGTTTCCTGTTCCTTCTTATAAATTACGCAGTTCTTATCCCTGGCATTATGCTCTTCTTTACAATTTATACAAACTGTTGGGCGGGAACAATCCCCATGTTCAGGCTGAGCACATATCAAACACAGTTTGTCCCTTGCACATCTGTGGGAAGGATGGCCAAAACCATAGCAGTTAAAGCACTGAAGGGGACGGGCTTAAACTGCTTCACATGAACAATCTCTTTTTCTATCTCTACATAATGAGGGGTCTAACTTCCTTAATGTCTGATTTCTGTCTCAAGTTAAGCACCATGGCAGCTTGTTCATAAGATTTTACATGAATTAAGAAGGAATTTCTTCCAAATCGTGATACCTGCGAGTTAGTCAAATTAACCAGAGCCAAGGTGACTCTTCAAGAATCTTCTAAACTCGAACAAGTTAGCACGTTCCTTTGCAAGAGTGATAATAAGCCACTTAGCTGGATTGGGAGGCCTCTGCACGCTTTCCTTCCTTTCCTCCACCGGGTTTTCTGGATAAAAGTTATCCAGGTTAGGTGGCACTCTAGCAACAAGTTGGGCCGAAGATTCATTTTCTTTAGAATTATTATAATCCAAGCAGGCAGCAGATGCATCCTGGTTAGAATGAAACGACATCCAGATTAGCCAAGCTTTAAAGTTGTCATTCAGTTTAACCCTGATCTCTTTAATTGGTCCAAATTTACAGAACTCTTCATGTAAGTCAATATAACTCTTATCAAGAGAGACATATTTTAAATGTAAGACTCTATGACTATTAGGAGCAATACTTGAGCTATTTATAGGTTTCTCAGCATCTAAAGATGATTTCGTCACTTCAGAATCCATTCCAATTGTAAGTTTCTGGGCACAACAGAATTATCTGTCAATGAAGTCTTAGTATCGTTACCGATTTCCTTTTTTCAAGCCGGATTCATCAACTGGGGGTTTTACTTTTGCTAAGTCAATATTGTCAACATTAGGATTAGCAATATTAGGAGAGGGATTGGGGGGGTTTAGGAGGAGGATCAGACAGTGGTGGAGGGTTAGAATGTACAGTTTGAACAGCCGCCATGATCATGTATATTTATAGAGCCGCATCATATATCAAGAAAGAAAGATCAATAAAGATACTGCAGTTGCTTGATGCCTCAAGCAATAAAAGAAAAGTATCTGCAGAGTCGGGAGGTTCCAGAAACGACTATTTACACATGCAGGGCCTTGGAGGTGAGTTAGAGACTTTGTCAACCCAGGGTTTGTCCTCTTTTGTTTTGTCCCATTTAGAATGGGGCCGGCATAGTCACTCTGCATGTGCACTGGATTGGGAGAAAGGAAGTCGGCAGCCCAGTACCTACCTCGCAAACATACATTCCCCAGTTGGTGAGCTTTCAGCCCTCGCAGGGGGTAGTAACCTTGCCGTATACATCCCCACTTGACTGGGTTCAGACATGTAGCTTGGGAGGCACCAAGGTACCAGAACCTTACTTAACAAGTATTAGAGAAAGATGGTGAAAAAGGAGAACAGGGTAGCAAATATGAAGGATCGGGATAGGGGTATTCACAAAGGAAAAGGGTGAGGGATCCCCTATCTATTCACTACCCCAAAAACCTCATCCTAAATCAAGTTGCGTTTGGAAGGGGCAATCCGATATGCTGCCTCTTTAGCCAGCTTATTGGCCTTCTCATTCCCTGAAATTTCCACATGTTCTGGGACCCAGTAAAATCCAATGTGGTACCCTCTACACTGGAGTAGGTAAAGCCACTCAAAAATTGATAAAACAAGAGGATCAAGGGAAGAAGGACTAAAACATTCCACAGCAGAGACAACACTACAAGAGTTACTAAAAATTGTAAAAGATGAAACTGGAAGAGCAAAGATAATTCTTAAACTTAGGATAATGGCAGATAGCTCAGGAGCTACACCAGGGAGGCTACTGCCTCGACAGAATGAAGGCAATATAACACCATACCCAACCCCTGCATCAGGCTTTAAACTATCTGTGAATAATACTGAGATGGAGTCGCATTATGCACAACAGTGTTCTAGGAATAATGCACAGTACTTGTAATCAGATATTACTCGTATTGCAGATATATGGGATAATCAGGTATTACTCGTACTGCACATATATGGGATAGGAGGAAAGCTGTTAAGAGCAGTCAAGAGCTTTTATGAGAGTAGTAGAGCTTCTCTTAGGATTAGAAATGGAGAGAATGAGTGGTCTGAGGTAAAGGTGGGACTTCATCAAAGATGTATTACGTTGCTGTTCAATTTATACATGGCTAGGGTGGTGCAAGAGGTAAATGCAAGGGTGGTGGGTCGGGGATCGAAGATGGTTAAAGAAAATGGAGAAAAGTGGGAGATAAGCCAGTTGCTGTTTGCTGGCGGCTCTGCGCTTGAAGCAGGATCAGAGGAGGGATTGAGGAAGTTAGTGACAGAGTTTGGGAAGGTGTGTGAAAGAAGGAACTTCAAGATAAACGTGGGTAAAAGTAAAGTGATGAGATGTACAAGGGGAGAAAGTGGCAGCAGACTAGAAATATGAAAGGAGAGAGACCAGAGGAAGTGGACAGTTTTAGATACTTGGGTGTGAATGTGGCGGGAAAGGGAGGAGTGGAGCTGGAGGTAGAATGTAGATTGAGAGAATTAAAAAGTGTAATGAGAAATAGACATTTGGGAATGGATGCTAAGAGGAGATTGTATGAAGGAGTGATTGTGCTGACAGCACTGTATGGGGCAGAAACATGGAATATAAGAATTATATAAGAGAGGAGGATTGATTGATTGATTGATTAAAGGTTATCTGGCGTCGTAACTGCTGAGGTCATAGACAATTGTTAAATTCTTAAGATTCAATTTTGGGTATAGATGATAATAATACATACATACATATACCAAGGCTTTTTCCCCCTTCCAAGGGAGGTAGCCAAAAAGGGAAAGGCATAAAAACACTCCCACCCATTTCATCCCTAAATACACTCCACACCCCTCCCACCCTTCCTCTCATCTGAGCACCTCCTGGATGACGGGTCATCCCTGCACCCTGCCCACCGCCCTGGGTCAGAAGCAGTGTCGCAAGACACAGTACATCCACAGCAAGGCCGCTTCATTTAATCGGCGACCCCCCCTCTCCGTCCCCCTTTGCATATAAGGAGAGGACGGGGAGAAATCCCTTCGGGCTGCGTCAAAATTTACTCACACATACTACCCCACCCCCCATCCCCCCGCCCATTCCTCCTCATGCAGTCACAACATCATCCATATACAACCATTCTCCACTCACCTCTGTCTTCCGTCCTCTCCCTTCCTTCCTCAACAGACATTCCCCTCTTCCCCAAAGCCCCCTTCACCCCATCCATAATAATAATAATAATAATAATAGTGATTTACTATGTATAGATGAAGGTAAATATTAATAAATCTAAATTCAGTATCAGGTATTAGTTATCAAATGGTGTAATGGTTATATATATGGTGTTAAATTATGTTAAAATCTGAATAGTTAAAAGCTATTTGGTTTTGATTAATATTGTTATTGCACTTTTTAGGACCAACCAGTCCAAAGAGTCTAACCAGGCCCTTATGGTGTTGGTCTGGAAAAATTTGAGAAGATTGAGTAAATATATACATATATGTGGGAGTATATCCTGTGAAATTTGATCAAGTAGGTTAACTTCTTTTAAGAATTTAATGACTCCCTCATAATCATACTGCAGTTATTTTCCCAATATCTTGGCCAAATTATAGTTACCATCTCTCTCTTTCTTATTTGGGAAGAGACGCTCTCTCAGTTCTCTGTGACTAGGGCATTCAACCAGCAAATGTTTAATAGTCATGGGGATTAAGCAATCTTCACAGTAAGGTTGATTTTCACCACTCATGAGATATCCATGGGTCAGCCTTGAATGTCCTATGTGGAGACGACATATAATTATTTCCCATTTCCTTGGCATAATTTCATATTTTCAAGGGTGTATATTTGTGGTGATCTCTTTCATTTTGTTAAGTCCCACTTCACTCCACTGTTGTTTCCACGACTTATGGATGATATTCGTGATGCTAGGAAGGATGTCTCTATATGGTATTGCGCACCGTTTAGGGATCAGACTGGTTGCTGCTGACTTTGCTAGTTGGTCAGCTTTTTCATTTCCATATATATGTACATGTGCTGGAACCCAGCAAAAAGATATAGTGATCCCTCTACATTGTAGTAGAAACACCCACTGTGAAATTTTCATTGTTAGTGGATTATCGCCACTGAAGATTTCTAGTGCCTGTAATGCACATTTTGAATCACAAAAGATTGTGAAGTTGGATGTCTGTAGAGTTATAATGTGTTCTAAAGCAGTTAAAATTCCATATAGCTCTGCTGTAAAATTTGATGCTGCAATATAAAGTGCTCCTCTGCAGTTAAAATTATCGCTAAAAACTCCATATCCGACGCCAGCATCTGCTTTTGAGCCATCCATAAAAACAAATGTGGAATGCAAATGTTCAGTAACATGTTCTAAAACAGTCCTTTAATTTCTGCATCTGATTTATCTTTTTTAAAAGCTTTAAAATATCTACAAAATTTAACTATGGGTAACTTCCATGTTGGGGTAACTGGTAATTTAACTGGGCAGATCTGATTTGTGATATTCATAGTCTCCAGTATTTTTCTTATTCTGAAACTAAAAGGTCTAGAATATCTTGGATGATTTTCATAGAAGTTATTAAAACAATTTCTGTTGGCTGTAGTAAATGCTCTTGATTTGGGGAGTCTCTGTGTCCTAAACCAATATCGGATGATAGATGACTGTTGGTATAGTTCAAGTGGAATCTCTCCAGCATCAATTAGTAAACTGGGGATGGTGGAAGATTGGAAAGCTCCTGTTGCCAAATGTATGCTGTTGTGGTGTACTGAATCTAGGATCTTTAGATGTTTGGTTAATGCAGAAGAATAAATTTCACATCCATATTGTAATTTGGTAATAATCAGAGATTGATGTATTCTTAAAATTGTCTATCTGATCCCCAGTTTGTACTTGATAAAACTTTTAAAATGTTTAAAGCCTCTTGACAATTGGTTTTAATATGTTTTAGATGGGGGATCCAAGTAGGCTTTTTATCAAATATGAGACTTAGGAATCTAGTCTCTTCAACACAGTATTCTACTGCCATATAGATAAAGGTCTGGGTCTGGGTGTATCCCTCTAATGCGGCAAAAGTGCATGATTATTGTTTTGCTGGTAGATATTTTAAATCCTTTTTTTTCTGCCCAGTTGACAATCTTGTTGATAACAAGATGTAGCTTCCTTTCTGCTCCAGGCATATAGGTAGCAGCAAAGGATATCGAGAGGTCAACTACATATAATGTGTTTAATATTCTATATGGTATAATATTTGCTACCCCATTTATTGCCAAAGCAAAAAGTGTTACACTAAGTATACTCCCTTGTGGAACACCCTCTTCTTGGCATCTTTTATCTGATAGAGTATTACCAATTTTAACTTTAAAATATCTATGGGATAAAAATGCTTTAAGGGGACCGGCTGGTCAAGAATCAATGAAAATTGGGAAAAAATAAAAAAACTGGGAAATTTTTTCTACATCTGCGTATGGCAATCGACAGTCTGTATGCGGAGTATTTCACCAAAATTCGCCTTATTTTCGTAGTTATCGCAAATAAACCCCCTCCTCCCCCCAACTCGACCCCATCTCGGCCCTATGATATGTATTGGTCAGTACAATATATATATTATTGCAATAACAATAATTTGTAATGATTGAGTGCTATTGGTAGTGACTTCTGGCAACTCTGTCTCTGTACCAGAGGTTATATATAGACCCCAGCATGGGTAGATGCCTCAGCAAGCGATAAACAATAGACAGAGATTGAGTGATATGCTCCACTGCAAGCCACCATCACTCATCCTTTTGTCATTTGACAAGCTGTTATACAATTTTTGAGATGCCACGTCCTTGCAAGCAAACCAAACACCTTCAGGAAGCTAGGAAGAGGCAAGAATTACGAAGTAAGCAAGCAGAAGATAAATGTAATAAGACAAGAGCCAGTGCACTGCCATCCACAAGCACAATCTCCCGTCCCAAATATCCCTCCTCTACCACGCCTCCCACGCCTTCCTCCTCCACCACGCGTCCCATTTCTCCCTCCTCCACTTCTCCACCACTCCAGCTGTTTCTGAAGAAGGTGACACAGCACAGAAATCTCGACGTATAAATATACGAAAGGAAATATTGAATGTTTCTGCAGATGAGGAAGAGGGCCCTGATAGTGACAACAAATGCATCATTATCAGCAAACAAAGACTACGTGAAATTACTTCACACATCACATGTGAGGTGTGTGGGGAAAGATGCAGCACAAAGATGACAGCAGATGGTTTCGACACCAAGATAACTTTACATTGTGAAGGATGTAAGGAAGATGAGACGTTTGAGCCAGCCATATGTTCAATGACTGAGGGAAAGAAACCATTTTATAAGACAAATGTATGCCTTGTATACTTCTTCATCATGGAAGATATTGGATATGCTGGAATAAAAAGATTGCAAGGCATGCCAATTATGGATAATGCAAAATACTACAGACATCTGCGATACATCTATCAGAAAATGAAGAGATACTATGAATTGAAGCAGAAGGAGATCTACACAGCCATTCAGAAGTATTATGAAGAACATATGAAGTATGTGCTGGATGAAGATGGTTTCATGAACATTGACATCTCATATGATGGCTCCTGGATGAAGAGAGGACACACATCCAATATTGGTATGGGAGTCATCATTAAAGTTTGCACCGGGTTTGTGGTTGACTACGAGGTGCTGAATAAATTCTGCCAAATGTGTTCCATCAAGAGAAGTCAGCTGGAGAAGAAGATGATAACAGAAGAGGATTTTAATGTAAGGAGGACTCTGCACGACGAAGACTGCAGCATAAATTTTGAAGGAATGTCAGGAGGAATGGAACAAGAAGGAGCTACAAGAATGTTTACACGGTCTGAGTCTCTAGGATTCCGATACATCAATTTTGTTGGAGATGGGGATTCCAGCGCCTACAATGCAGTTTGTGCACTGAACAATGACCGTGGCCCCTACGAAAACATCAAGGTCAACAAATTAGAATGTATCAATCATGTACAGAAGAGGATGGGGACAAGACTGAGGAAGCTGCGTGATGAGGAACGAGTGGAGACTGTGACGAAGTTTGCTGGGGCATCAAGACTGCAGTTTGTGTGCCAAGCAACAATTCTGGATCACAATTTTGGGTATCAGCAGGCAAGTTTATTGAAAGCCCTGAAATTAGGCTCTGCATCCCTTGACCACTCCCTAACGATGCAGGAAGATCAAAGACAGTTGATGAGTCTGAGGAAGAAGAAACCCAAAACTGTGAAAAAAACAAAAGTGTAAAAGAATATGCTCCTGGAACATTCAACTGAAAACCTGGCAACAATGAGTAGTGTTGGCAACTATGACACCCTAATGTAATAACCTGCCTAAAATGCAGGTGGGCACCAGGAGCCAGAAGACAGAAGATTATATGACTGGACATCAACAGATATGACTGAATATGAATAAATTTTATTCTAAATATTATCAACATTCAATCCTAAAAAACTAAATAAGGAGATGCCATGATATCCCTTATTTATATTAGTATGTAGGGGGTTCAAAGTTAGTGAGAACTTTGACGGCCAGTATCTCAAAACCTAAGTTTTATACCTTCAAACTTCTACTCCTCCATAACATCTTAATCAATTTCAATGAAAATTCACACATAATATGTCTAAATCTGCCTGATTGATGAAATAGAATTTTTTTTTTTAATATCTGAAAGGGTTAATTTTTGCCAATTTTTTTTTTCCTATTTGAAGGGGGACGGGGTGGGAAAAAATATAAAAATTAAAATTCCACAAACTAATTACTTTAACTAAAATTTCTCTCTATTAGTTTGAAGGTCTGGATGAGGTCCTTCCACCATATTAATTTCATTCATGTAGAGCAATTATTATAGGAGGAGTAGCCATTTCAAAATATTCAATTTTTTTTTAAAGGGAGGTGGGGGGCAAAACATTAAAGGGTTGCAGATTAGTTTTTTTGGGTTAGGAAAGATGTATATGGTGTCCCTAACTCCTGGCATAAATTTCTGTGCAATGACCCAATTAATAAAGATTTTCATCTTTTGACCAACCGGTCCCCTTAATATATAGGGGTAGTTCTCCTCGCAGACCACAACCATGAATGGTCTTAAGAATTCCATGTCTCCATGCAGTGTCATATGCCTTTTCTATGACAAAGAATACAGTCATATGATGTTGCTTTTAGGCGTATGCTTCACATATGCATTAGGACGTTTATTGTAGAATGCATTTTTCTAAATCCATATTGTGATGGTGATATAAGATTATTATGCTCGAGATACCAGACAAGTCTTGTATTTTATCGTAATTACAGTTTAACAATTCAAAAATATCTGAGAACTTACTTGGTAGCGTTCTCAGACTATTGGTCTGAAATAATGTTGAACTTGAAGGCTTCTTATGTAAGGACAAAAAGGTCCCTTGCCAACTGGTTTTAAGAGTGGTCTGACTGGAACCAGAGCTCTGGGTGATCTGCCGTTCAGACCCGATGATAGTGGCCGTATTCAGCGGGACTCTTATGTGTTCGAAAAAAAGCTGAAAGCCACGGGTTAACTTTTACTTTAAGTAATTTCTCCAAAATTACTTCATAGATTTAATAAGTAAAAGGGAGGGGAGTTTAATTGTATCTTATTTAAAGTTACGATAGGCGTGGTTTGAAGTTTCAGGGTAGGCTCCTGAATCGAAAGAAAATAACATGTCAAGGGAAAGTTCCTGAACCAAGGTAAGCATTAATATTCCCAATAATAATTACCACAACCTCCCCGACAATAAAAAGAAAGTGTTTCATAAATACAACACTTTCGAGGAAAATTTACAATAACCTTTTAAGTGCTAGAGAGCTTACTTGGTCTCTAGCCCCTTCCATACGGTGCCGCATATGTAGGCGGCATGAGGAGCAAGTGGATATGCGAGGCTGCCATATCGGCGTCTTGATTACACTGGGTAACAGCCAAAAAATCGTCAGGGGTTTCTCAGCTGATTTAGACTAATTTTGGTGTTCTGAGTCCGAATATCACATTGGTTTTGCTCAATCAGGTCAACTTTTTGAGATACAGCCATAGGCCTACCTGACGAGCTATACATATGATAATTTGAAGGGTTTTGAGTTCAATCCTATTTTTCTTGAAGAATATAGCGAATTATTCATATATAAATGGTTGCTTCTGGTGTGTTTCTGTTTGAAATTGACTAATTGACTTATTTCTTTCTTTTCAGGGTATTGATATGGCTTCAGCGCGACGGTCATGCAGGAATAATCCTGACATTTTCTGCTACATTTGCGGAGAATACACGCTGTCAATGCACAGGAAGAGCATCACAAGCTTTGTGAAGAGCACATACCAGGCTTACTTTCAAGTCAAGTTGGGTGACCAAGATAAGTCCTGGGCACCACACACGGTGTGCATGACGTGCGTGGAATACCTCCGGTGGTGGACGAAGGGCATGAAAACTTCACTGAAGTTTGGGATTCCGATGGTTTGGAGGGAGCCGTCTGACCATGAATCGGATTGTTACTTCTGCGCCATCAATACTACTGGCATCAACCGGAAGAATCGGAGCAGCCTCCAGTACCCCGACCTTCCATCTGCCCGCCGTCCAGTTGCTCACTGTGAAGAACTTCCTGTACCAGCGTGCAGAGAGCTTCCTGACAGCGACGACGAGGCCACCACTGCATATGAGGGAGGAGATACAGAAGAAGAGTATGAAACACAAGATGGTCCGCAGCCCTTTTCACAATGTGAGCTTAATGATCTGGTTCGGGATCTCAGCTTGTCGAAGACTTCCGCCGAGCTGTTGGCCTCCAGACTCAAAGAGAAAAATCTACTCGGCGAGGACGCGCGTATCACGTTCTTTCGTAGAAGGCATCAGGACTACATGGGCTACTTCTGCCAGGAGGAAGACCTCGTGTACTGCCGAGATGTCGCCGGTCTTCTTGTTAAACTCGGCACTCCTCAATATGATCCGAGAGATTGGCGACTCTTCATAGACAGTAGCAAGCGCTCTTTGAAGAGTGTGCTCATCCACAACGGGAACGAGTTCGCCTCAATTCCTCTTACGCACTCCACAACTCTCAAAGAGAAATATGAAGCAGTCAAGTACGTGCTCGACAAAATCCAATATGAGCAGCACCAATGGCTCATCTGCGTCGACCTTAAGATGGTGAACTTTCTACTTGGTCAGCAGTCCGGGTACACAAAGTACCCATGCTTTATATGTAAGTGGGAGAAGTAAAGCAAAAGGTAAAGGAGGCAAAGAGGAGAGCAGATGTGAAATGGGGTAGGAGTATGACAGAAAATTTTGAAAGTAATAAAAAGATGTTTTGGAAAGAAATTAAGAGAGGAAGAGGAGGCGAATCAAGTAGGGAAGAAAAGGTAAAAGGTACAGATGGAGAGATGATAATGGAAGAGATGGCAGTGAGGGGAAGATGGGCAGAATATTTTAGGGAGTTGCTGAATGTGAAGGAGGATAGGGAAGGAAAGATAGCTGCAGTGGGAAATGCGAAGAAAATGAGAGTGATGAGTGAGGAGAATGGAGGAGAAATAAGGAAGGATGAGGTGAAGGCAGTTGTAAAGATGATGAAAGCAGGTAAGGCACCTGGTCTGGATGGATGTCATGCAGAATGTCTGAAAAAGGGAGGTTCAGTGATGGTGGACTGGTTGGTGAGGTTATTTAATGTTTGCTGGAGAGAGGGTAGAGTACCGGAGGACTGGAGTAGTGCCTGTATAGTTCCTCTTTACAAGGGAAAAGGGGACAAGTGTGAATGTAGTAATTTCAGAGGGATTAGCCTGTTGAGTGTAGTAGGGAAGGCTTATGGGAGGATCTTAATTGAGAGGATTAGGAGAGGAACAGAAGGAGTAATTGGTGAGGAACAGTGTGGATTTAGGACGGGTAGAGGTTGTGTAGATCAGATCTTTGTGGTAAGACAGATATGTGAGAAAGCTATAGGAAAGGGGAAGGATGTTTTTTGGGCTTTTATGGATTTGGAAAAAGCTTATGATAGGGTAGACAGAAAGGCACTGTGGGAGGTTATGCAGATTTATGGGATAGGAGGAAAGCTTTTGGGAGCTGTCAAGAGTTTTCATGAGAATAGTAGAGCATGTGTCAGGATTAGAAATGGAGAGAGTGAGTGGTTTGAAGTAAAGGTGGGACTTCGTCAAGGATGCGTTATGTCACCCTGGCTGTTCAACTTATACATGGATGGGGTGGTGCGAGAGGTGAATGCTAGGGTAGTGAGTCAGGGATTGGAGATGGTTAAAGAAAATGGAGAAAAGTGGGAGGTGAGCCAGCTGTTGTTTGCGGACGACACTGCGCTTGTGGCAGGGTCAGAGGAGGGATTGAGGAAGCTGGTGGCAGAGTTTGGGAGAGTATGTGATAGAAGAAAGCTAAAGATAAATGTGGGTAAAAGTAAGGTGATGAGATGTATAGGGGGAGAAAGTGGCAGTAGACTGGAAGTGAACATTAAGGGAGAGCGACTGGAGGAAGTGGATACTTTTAGATACTTGGGTGCAAGTGTAGCAGGAAAAGGTGGAGTGAAGGTGGAGGTAGAATGTAGATTGAGAGAAGCGAGTAAATGCCTTGGTGGTTTAAAGAGTGTAATGAGAAATAGACATTTGGGAATGGATGCGAAGAGGAGACTGTATGAAGGAGTGATTGTGCCAACAGCACTGTATGGGGCAGAAACGTGGAACATAAGAGAAGAAGAGAGAAGGAGTTTGAATGTGTTTGAGATGAGGTGTCTGAGAAGTATGGTGGGGGTTACTAGGCTGGATAGCGTGAGAAATGAGGAGGTGAGGAGGAGAACAGGGGTGAAAAAGGATTTGGGAGATAGGGTTGATGAAAGAATATAGGATGGTTTGGACACATGGAAAGAATGAGTGAAGAAAGACTAGTAAAAGAGGTATGGAAGGCAGATGTGGAGGGAGTGAACATGAGGGGACGTCCTAGGATGAGGTGGATGGATGGGGTGAAGGGGGCTTTGGGGAAGAGGGGAATGTCTGTTGAGGAAGGAAGGGAGAGGACGGAAGACAGAGGTGAGTGGAGAATGGTTGTATATGGATGATGTTGTGACTGCATGAGGAGGAATGGGCAGGGGGGTGGGGGGGTGGGGTAGTATGTGTGAGTAAATTTTGACGCAGCCCGAAGGGATTTCTCCCAATCCTCGCCTTATATGCAAAGGGGGACGGAGAGGGGGGGTCGCCGATTAAATGAAGCGGCCTTGCTGTGGATGTACTGTGTCTTGCGACACTGCTTCTGACCCAGGGCGGTGGGCAGGGTGCAGGGATGACCCATCATCCAGGAGGTGCTCAGATGAGAGGAAGGGTGGGAGGGGTGTGGAGGGTATTTAGGGATGAAATGGGTGGGAGTGTTTTTATGCCTTTCCCTTTTTGGCTACCTCCCTTGGAAGGGGGAAAAAGCCTTGGTATATGTATGTATGTACGGGACAGTCGAGACAGAGCCCAGCACTATGTGAAGAAAGAGTTGCCGGCGCGAGAGCAGTTAGTACATGGGGCGAGCAAAATCATAAACGAACCTCTTGTTGACCGGGAAAAGATTTTGTTCCCACCGCTTCACATCAAGCTTGGGTTAATGAAACAGTTCACGCGCGCTCTGGACATGGATGGGAGGTGCTTCAACTACCTGTGGCGAGCCTTCCCTGGAGTGACCATTGAGAAGCTGAAGGCCGGCATTTTCGATGGCCCACAGATACGGCAGCTCATCAAGGACACAGAGTTCGAAAACTCCATGAACACGCTAGAGTGCGCCGCCTGGAGGTCGTTTGTGCAGGTGGTGAACAACTTCCTGGGGAACAAGAAGGCAGCAAACCACGCCACACTCATCAACAGCATGATAAAGAACTTCCAAAACCTCGGGTGTTTGATGAGTATAAAGATGCATTTCCTGTTCTCACACATGGAGAAGTTTCCTGAAAACCTTGGTGCGGTCAGCGACGAGCAGGGAGAAAGGTTCCATCAGGACATGCGTCAAATGGAGGAGAGGTACCAGGGGAGGTGGGACGCAGTCATGCTCGCGGACTACTGCTGGTCGCTGAAGAGAGACAACCCAGCAGCTGCTCACACACGGAATTCGAGGAAACGGCAATTTACGCCGTGAACTCCGAACTTTTGTGTCACGTAACGCTCATGTACATGTATTAAGCTTATCAAATGTAATCGAGTATATAAAAAATGAATGAATTTGGATACGTTGACTTTTATTTCCCCAGGAAAACGGAAAAACCGAATTTTTATGATCCGCAGAAATTGGGTTTTTGGACGAAAAATCGTTTTTTTCTTAAATGTCTGTAGCGAACAATCCTGACCTGATTGAGAAAAACCAAGGGCATTTTCGGACTCAGAGCATCACAATTAGTCTAATTCCGCTGGAAAACCCTGGACGATTTTTCAAAAAAGAATTTTTGTTACCCAGTGTTATATTTATTGTAGTTGCCCCTGCGTAATGACATACTCTCTAAACTGTCTTCATCACATTTTCTATGGTTATCAAAATTCACAGGTGAAAGAGAGAACGATCGATATAAGTGGTGACTATATTTTATGATGCGAGTATTATTACGACACATCGTACGTCTGGCAGCTAATGCTGCCCGCGAGATTTTGGCCTGTACTGAAGAGGCTAGAGGCTACCGCAGTCTTACAAGAAGGTCTCATGGAGAAAGGTTCTGGAGCAACACAGTCGTTTTCCAAAGAAATAACCTCCTCCAAGTTAGAGGCCTCTTCAAAAGGCTCCGACTCGCTAGCCTGCAAAAGAGGATCCCCAGGGGATTCATTCACATGATGGGAATGTAACTCAGCATGGACCTCTAGAGGGATTAAAAGTCTAACGCTGACTTTGATAGAGTTTCCATCGGGCTTAATGACAGAGACTGTACGTATCACATGGTCTTGGTCAGGAACGGTCTCAGTAACCCGAACTAAGGGTCAGAAGGGTCTGGTCTTAAAAGGCAGTTTAAAAAAGGCAATGTCACCTTTTCCCCAGCTTCTAGAACTGTGGTACGCAGCTCTATCCCTTTCCCTTAAGCTGACCAAGTACTCTGTCAGCCGTCGTTTCTTAAACTCTTCATAAAAATAATCCCTACAGTCCATGACTAAGTTGAGAATAGAGAAGGATAGTCTTCTCCTGATTCCCATTCAGGGACTTGTTCCAAATCGTCAAACATCAAGGAAGGAATGGTCCTTCCAATAAGGAAATGATTTGGAGTAATGATATCTACCTCATTTTCACAGGAATGATATGTAAGTGGTCTATTGTTCAAAATTTTTTGAACATCAGACAAAAGAGATGTAATCTCACCCAGGGAAGGAACAGACCTACCCAATATCTTATAGAGGCATTGTTTTACTGTCTGAATTAACCTTTCCCAAGTGGCACCATACCATGCAGCATAAACAGGGATGGTTCTATGCTGAACACAGGAAGTTTTAAAATTTTCTTCAAATTCAGAGGATGACAAAAGTTGTTCAATAACACTTCCCGCTTGTACAAAGGATTTAGCATTATCAGAATAAACAGCTGAAGGAATTCCATATCTGTTAGCAAACCTAACGAAAGCCAAAATGAGCTTGGGAGTGAAATAGTATCCACAACTTCCAAATGCACAGCTCTAGTATTGAAACAAGTAAATATCAAAATATAAGCTTTTACCTTATCTCCATTCCTGTCTCTAACCCATAAATGCCCCGTGTAATCCACACCAGTATGGGCAAAGGGCATACTTAGATTCACTCTAGAGGCAGGTAAAGAGGAAGGAGAAGGATATTTAACCACACAGGAATTGTATTTCCTACAAACTATACAACCCTTCAAAATGTTTAAAACATCTTGTCTGGCTTTAAAGATCCAGAATCCATGCATGTGAAGGAAATTAAGTGTAGCTTGTAGTCCCATGTGCATAACTTGGCAATGTGCAAAGAATATCAAAAGTTTAGTCAAGCGATGAGATTTGGACAAAAAAAGGGGATTCATAACCTCATATTTGAGCTCAATGTTCTTGTCAATTCTGCCCTTGGACCTTATCAAACCATTCTTGTCCAAGAACAAGTTCATTTGACTTACTAAAGGAGGTATGTCATTGGTATTGGAGTTCTGTAAGTAAGTCAATTCAACAGGGAAGGAATCCCTTTGTATTATTCCCATCAAATAATTAGAAGCTGCCTTAACTGGGTCAGCATTAGACTTCTTAAACAAAAAGACAGCCTTAAAAATCAAAGTGTGATGCAAAAGTTTGCTGTAAGAAGAAAACCTTTTAATATCAATTAGAAGAGGAGCATCAACTTGGACAACAGCCGCATTGACAATGTCTCCCTTGATACTGGAGGGAATACATCCCAAGTAACCCTTTGGCCAAGTAAGAGGTGGCAATAACAACCATTCTGGTCCATAAACCTATCAATTGAATTTTTCCTTAAACATCTTAGCACTGCAAGGTTTAGTTAGGAAATCAGCCATATTATGTTCAGAAGGTACATAAGTAAAAGAAATAGGAGTATGCTTGGCCTTGAAAATTTCCAAAAGATTGGAAATTTCCTTCAATCTATTATTAACAAATATATTCTTCTTTGGAGCTTTGTTGGTCAGGATCCAAGAAAGGGCAACTTGACTATCAACAAGGAGTACCACAGATTCAACCAGTGGGGCAGACACCAGTCCTTCCTCAAAAATAGTTTTGAGGCATCTTATTGATAGTAAAGCTGCCATAAGTTCCAAAGAAGGTAATGTTCTTTGTTTAATAGGAGCCACCTTGACCTTGGCAAATAGAAGAGAGCCATTAGACTCCCTTAACTCTCTTCTTTCTTGCCCTACATAGATGGCACATCCATAGGCTTCCTTAGAAGCATCAGCAAAAACAAATAATTTAATGGGAGATTCAGAACAGAAAGTTTTCCTTTTAAAGGATAAGTCATTAACCTCCCTAAAGTTTTCACATAACTTCTTCCATCTTGCAAGCAACTCACTATCCAATTTCCAATCCCAATCCACCATTTTTTGGCACATCTCTCTAATGAGAATTTTTCCTTGTAACAACACAGGAGAAAAAAGACCTAATGGATCAAATATAGAAGCCAAAGAAGACAAAACTTGCCTTTTGGTCGAGGCATCTTTGTTAAGGGAAACATCCTTGATTCTCAAGGTATCATAATTCTTATTATATATATATCCCAACACCTTTACCTCTTCTTTATTGCAAATGACTTCTTGTTCAAGAAGTCCAAGAGCAGAATTTTGGTTGCATGTCCACTCCCTGAGAGGTAAACCTCCATTGAGCATGATCGCATTAATCCTCTTGACCATAGCAGGGAGGGAACAAAATTCATTAGTAGTTGATTGATTTATGAAATTTTTGGCTTGAAGGCCAAGCGCCGGAGCCGGTAGGCCATTCAGCGCATATTTATCTTATATAAATAGATAAAAATTCAAGTAAAACAGTAAAAACAATAAGCACTCACAAAAACACATCAGAACAAGATACACTTCCAAGCAATCATATACACAATTATAAATTACATAAAATAAATTGATGCCTTTTAAAAACTTTATAACATTCTTCACATGAGCTTCCTCCCTTAAAATTTCTTTAAAAGATAAACTTGTTAAAAAGTTTGCCCTGCGCTTATTAGAGTATGCAGGGCACTGAATTAAAATGTGTTTAATTGTAAAAAACAACTTGGCAAGTGGGACATTGGGGGGTTAGCCTTTCTGCTCCACTTGCCATCAAAAATTTATGGGTAATGTAGGAATGGCCAATTCTTAATCTTGTTAAAACAATACTTGACCTTCTGTCCAAAGAATGAAACTTCCAAGGGTTCACCAAGGGGTGAATCTCTTTTAACTTGTGACTACCGTCCAGCCTTGTCCATCGTTCTTAACACTTCGCCATTGCATAACAATGAATTACTTGTTTGAAGTCTGTATGTGGGATATTTTTCTGTTATATGGCTGAGCCTAGTGGCGGCTTTGGCTGCAGCATCGGCCTGTTCGTTTCCAGTGATACCCACATGGGACAGCACCCACCAAAAGTTTACTTTTATTTTCTTTCGGTTGTTAATAAGAATCAACCAGTCCTGTATTTCTTGGACTAAAAAGTGAAGAGGCAATAGTGTATTTAGAGAGGATAGTATGCTCATAGTCTGTAAAAATAACAACATTTTTATTAGATGGAACAATTAAAAACAAATTTGAGGGCATTGCTCACTGCCAGCAGTTCAGCAGTAAAAACAGAGCTAAAATGAGGCAACTTTCTCTTTAAAACTGTGCTATCAGACACAACAGCACAACCAACACCATCTTGGGATTTTGATCCATCTGTACATCAGCATGTACTGATAAATGTTCTAAAAATTCACTTTTTAGCTGTACAGCAGTTATATTTTTCTTGTTTTTAAGAGGACAAATTACTGTGGTTCATCAGTTCCAAGGAGTGAATTTGGGAGGCGTGATCTCAGCAATTGTAATAGGAACAAGTCCTACCTCCTCCGCCCCAACTTCACATCTCACTTCTAAAGGTTTCGGCAGAGTACTTTTTCTTGGAACTCTGTCTACCGGCTGCTTTACATATTTGAAGTTTGGATTTTGTTTTGATGTCAAGACATGAGATATATATCTGTGAATATAGAGGGGAGGAATTCCTGCATCCACATATAAGCTATCCACTGGAGATGTTCTATAAGCTCCCGAACAGATCCGCAAAGCCATATTGTGGACTATATCAAGCGTCTTTAATGAAGTTTTACATGCCGATCCATAAATTTGACATCCATAATCAATTTTGCTAAGGCACAATGCTTGGTAAAGTCTTAGTAGTTAAATGATCTGCTCCCCAGTTGAAGCGAGACACTACCTTTAGTATATTAAGTCACTGTTTAACAGTGCATATAACCTCGTTTATGTGATGAGTGAATGTCAACCTTTTGTCCAAAACCAGATCCAAGTATTTTACTTGATCTTCATATGGTAATATGACACCCTCTAAGAATAATGTTGGTATCTCTTCCTTGCGTCTTAGTCTAGAGAACCTAATGGCTTTTGTTTTTTCAGCAGAGAATCTGAAGCCCCTGCAATTAGCCCATGCTGTTACTAAGTTAATAACCTCTTGAATCTTTTGGCCTGTTTCTAATGTTGTAGATTTGCTGCACACAATAGTGAAGTCATCAGCATAAGCCAATCCATGAACTCCTACAGGAACTTGTTCCAACAAACTATTGATGGCTATGCTGAAGAGTGTAGGACTCAGAACACTTCCTTGGGGAATCCCTTCCTCTTGAAGATATGCAGAAGAGAAAGAAGAGCCCACTCTGACTTTTAGATAACGGTCAGACAAGAAATCCTTTAAACAATTGAACATATTACCCCCGATACCCCACTTTGCAAGTTGCTTTAGAATGCCTCCCCGCCTGGTAGTATCGTAGGCATTTTTCAAGTCAAAAAACACAGCAATGCTCGAATTCTGAATTGCAAAGGCATTCTGAATCTCATGAGTGATAAAAAGTAAGGGGTCCAGAGTGCACTTATTTCTTCTAAATCTAAACTGTCGGTTAGGAGATTTTTAGATTCCAAAAACCAAACTAAATGCATGTTAACCATTCTTTCATAGATCTTACAAATACAGATAGTGAGAGCAATAGGTCTGTAACTTTGTGGGTGATGAGAGTCTTTTCCTGCCTTTAAGATTCCTATGATAATTGAAGTCTTCCAAGATTTAGAAGATCCAGAAGACCAAAATTTTTTCAGCACATTTAAAATGAATTTCTTTGAAGATATGGATAAATGAGCAACCATGGAATAAAGAATGTCATCCCCTCCAGGAGAGGTTGGGGAGGATAAAGATAAAGCATGATCCATTTCATCCAAGGTGAAAAGAAGATTATATGCCTCAGAATTCGTATTGGTAGGAGGAATAATCATGGTCTTGTCTCTAATTCTTCTGAAACCATGTGAATAATGTAGTTGACTTGAAATATCAGCATAATGTCTTCCAAAAGCCTCTGCTACTTCTCTTGTATCTGATATAAAAGAGTCATTTATCTTCAGTATGGGCAAAGGAGATGGAGTAAACTTTCCCTGTAATTTTCGAATCCTATTCCATACTAAGGTAGGGGAAGGGTCATATTTCAATTCGCTAATACATTTAATGAGGGATTCCCTCCTTGCTTTCTTGAAGATTTTCTTCTGCTTTGCTTGAGCTCTTCTGTACGTTATCCTATTGACTAAACAAGGATATCCCAAATATCTCTTATAGCAAGTTCTTGTAATCTTTCTGCTTAAAGCACATTCATCATTCCAACAGGGGACTACCGGGCATTGAGGTTTACCAGCTGTCCTAGGAATGGATGAGAAAGCACCAGAAAGTATGATGCCTACCAGATAATCATATGCATCAGTGTTACAAGAAAAATCACTAGTCTTATAATTAATCTCAGTGGATCTCCTAAATAATTCCCAATTAGCCTCTCCTGTCTTCAATTTAGGTAAGCAAGAGGAAGGAGTGTTCTTTAAATATTTGATATGGATAGGCCAGTGGTCGCTACCATGTAGATCTTCATCTATTGACCAACTGTAGTCTAATCTTAAGGATGATAAACAAATAGTTAGGTCTATAGCAGAACTTGGGTTGTGAAAGACATCAAACCTAGTTTTGGAACCATCATTATACACAAACAACACAACATACACTCTATAAAGGATTTGTGGGAAAACCCAGTTTCGGCTGTGGCATTCCTTGGGGAGACGGGACTGCTCGGACAGACAGTCTAGGGAACGACAACAACAACAACAACAACCGTCATTCATCAAAATGACATTGTTATTATCAATAAAATCTTCAATTTTATTGCCCCAGGGGTCACACCTTGATTCACCCCATAGAGGATGCTTGGCGTTAAAGTCACCCATTAAAATAAAAGGCTGAGGGAGCTGGTCAACCAGAGATTGTAGGTCATTTAACTCAAACTGACAGGAGTGGTTATATATGTCTAGGAGTCGATCTTCCACTTCAGGTTCCAAATACAAAGAACATAAAGTGATCCATTTAGTGGTAAAGATTTGTACTGCACAAGCCTCCAACACCGAATGTAGGTGGACACTTTTGTGGTTTACAGATTTGTTAACAATGATACCAGTACCTCCATGGGCACAGCCCCCAATTATAGGAGGAAATCTGTAAATTTTATAATTAAGTCCACCTTTAGGGGATAAATCGCCAAGCATAGTCTCTTGCAGGCAAATAGCAGACACATCATGTTCTTTAAAGAGAATCCGAACCCGCTACTGAATGAGTCACACTAGTCATCAAACCCTATACTTGGGAGTCCCCTAAATATGGAAGAGAGATTACCTGAAAGGAGGCTTCATTGGAAGAAGCCTGGGAGGTTTCAACAATAGAAACCTTAGGTACCCCTCCAGATGGAGCAGGAGACACACCCTCAACTGGGGGTGAGGAAACCTCCACAGAGGAGTATTGAGAAGTATTAGAAATTCCAAGTTGAGAAGAAGAAAGAATTAGATTTGATAGTAACACATTTACACTGAGGCTTGGGTTCTGTGTTAACAGAAGAATTCATATAGGCCTTTTTTATTTCTATTGGGTTCTACAGTTGGCTGATCCACCTTACTATTTGTTTTAACATAATTGTATCTTTTGTAATTAGTAGTCTTTTAGCATGTCCTACACTTATATGTTCTACATGGGATTTTAGTAGTGCATCCTGTTCCTTCTTATAATTTACGCAGTTCTTATCCATGGCATTATGCTCTTCTTTACAATTTATACAAACTGTTGGGTGGGAACAATCCCCATGTTCAGGCTGAGTACATATCAAACACAGCTTGTCCCTTGCACATCTGTGGGAAGGATGGCCAAAACCATAGCAGTTAAAGTACTGAAGGGGACGGGGCTTAAACTGCTTAACAAAAGCAATCTCTTTTTCTATCTCTACATAATGAAGTAGATCTTCACCAGAAAAACTTAGGATAATCATAGAAGAACGAGGGATTTTAACAACCTTCCAAACATTAGTTGGGCACATTTCTAATATTTCTTCTACCTCAAAGTCATACAGATCTCTATTAAAAATTACCCCTTTGGCATAAATAAGGGTATAGTGGGGTTTAACTTCCTTAATGTCTGATTTCTGTCTCAAGTTAAGCACCATGGCAGCTTGTTCATAAGATTTTACATGAAGTAAGAAGGAATTTCTTCCAAATCGTGATACCTGAGAGTTAGTCAAATTACCAGAGCCAAGGTGACTCTTCAAGAATCTTCTG
Organism: Oratosquilla oratoria; assembly: GCF_046742065.1. Lineage (NCBI taxonomy): Eukaryota > Metazoa > Arthropoda > Malacostraca > Stomatopoda > Squillidae > Oratosquilla > Oratosquilla oratoria. Next base: position 473,058 of record NW_027467711.1, read on the forward strand.
AACTCGAACAAGTTAGCACATTCCTTTGCAAGTGATAATAAGCCACTTAGCTGGATTGGGAGGCCTCTGCACACTTTCCTTCCTTTCCTCTACCAGGTTTTCTGGATAAAAGATATCCAGGTTAGGTGGCACTCTAGCAACAAGTTGGGCCGAAGATTCATTTTCTTTGGAATTATTATAATCCAAGCAGGCAGTCGCTGCATCCTGATAAGAAAGAAATGAGATCTAGATTAGCCAAGCTTTAAAGTTGTCAGTCAGTTTAACCCTGATCTCTTTAACTGGTCCAAATTTACAGAACTCTTCATGTAAGTCAATAAAACTTTTATCAAGAGAGACATATTTAATTGTAAGGCTCTATGACTATTAGGGGGCAATATTTGAGCTATTTACTGTAAGTTTCTGGGCTACAGAATTATCTGTAAATGAAGTCTTAGTATTGTTAATGAAGTCATTTTTCAAGCCAGAGTCATCAACTGGGGGTTTTACTTTTGCTAAGTCAATATCGTCAACATTAGGATTGGCAATATTAGGAGAGGGATCGGGGGGTTTAGGAGGAGGATCAGGTAGTGGTGAAGGTTTAGAATGTACAGTTTGAACAGCCGCCATGATCATGTATATTTATGAGGCCACACCATATATTAAGAAAGAAAGATTACATAGAAGATACTGCAGTTGCCTGATGCCTCAAGCAATAAAAGAAAAGTCTCTGCAGAGTCGGGAAGTTCCAGAAACAACTATTTACACATGCAGGGCCTTGGAGGTGAGTTAGAGACTTTGTCAACCCGGGGTTTGTCCTCTTTTGTTTTGTCCCATTTAGGATGGGTCCGGCATAGTCACTCTGCATGTGTACTGGATAGGGAGAAAGGAAGTCAGCAGCCCAGTACCTACCTTGCAAACATGCATTCCCCAGTTGGTGAGCTTTCGGCCCTCGCAGGGAGTAGTGACCTCGCGGTATACATCCCCACTTGACTGGGTTCAGACATGTAGCTTGGGAGGCATCAAGATATCAGTACCTTCCTTAACAAGTATTAGAGAAAGATGGTGAAAAAGGAGGACAGGGTAGCAAATATGAAGGATAGGGATAGGGGAATTCACAAAGGAAAAGGATGAGGGACCCCCTATCTATTCACTACCCCAAAAACCTCATCCTAAAACAAGTGTCATAGGGTGAGGGGAGCAAATCCTATGAGCATTCCAGTCCATGGTCAAAGACAAGCTAGAGTTGTCAACAAAAATATTTTGGCTCAGTTTTCGTCTGGTAGCTTAGGGCTGACCTCTCCAGTATGGTTGCACCTGGCTTGCACAGCTCAGCCCGTCCTTGCTACACGCAAGCCCCCCACTACATCAAAGTACTGGGCCTTGGGGGTGGGGGGTGGGAATTCATTAGTAGTGTAGATCAGATTATCTACATAGAATTTATCTTTAATTAAGGCGGCAGTTAGAGTGTCAGGCTGCATGGAAAGATGATGTTGTACAATGAAGTTCAGAATGAAGGGAGAGCAGAATTGTTGAATTGAATTGGGATTTATCTAGCATCGCAACATCAATGGTCATTGACGCTGTAGTATTTATGATTAAGAAAAGGAAGTGGTAAAAAGCTTAAGAAATAAATAAAATAAAAAAAAGATTGAAATCTAAAGATCATTGAGAAGATCAATAGTACTAAGAAAATCAAAAATAGAATTTATATTGCAGTTACATCCCAGAACATTTCGAAGGGACAGATCTCCTTCATCTCTGTATTTTGACAAATATTGTTGTCTTTCTTCATCATAACTGGGGCATTCCACCATAATGTGTCTAATGGTCATAGGAACAAGGCAATCATTACAAAATGGAGGAGGACTGCCCTCCATAAGAAAGCCATGGGATAATCTAGAGTGACCAATCCTCAACCGGCAAAGGGTTACTTCCTGTTTTCTGTTCAGCAATGTATAAGACCAAGGATGAATAGTATCAGTAATCTCTCTCATCTTGTTACCAGCCTCAAGATCCCACTGGAACTGCCAGAGAGATGAGATCTCGGCTTTGATTAGAGGGATATAATCTTCATAAGGTATAGGCCGTAAGCGAGGTAAGGGTGAGAGAGCGGCTTCCTTGGCCAATTTATCGGCCTGTTCATTTCCTGGTACTCCGACATGTGCTGGAACCCAGCAGAAGTTTATTTCATTACCTCGACTCTCGATTAAAAAAAGCCATTCTAAGATCTTTAAAACTATTGGGTGCCTTGAGTCGAATTGTTCTAGAGACTGCAAGACACTCTTTGAGTCAATAAAAATTGTAAAACATTTGGCTCTCTTTTTCATGGAGGATATAATCTCCACTGCGGACAGTATTCCCGTCAGTTCGGCAGTGAAATTAGATGCTGTATCAGGCAAGGTGCCCTTACGATTAAAATCATTTGAGAATATTCCAAAACCAACGCCAGCGCTAGTTTTGGAGCCATCAGTAAAAACAAACACAGAGGGTTGGTGGCTAAAAGAATGTTCTAAAAAGGCATTGCGTAGTTCGTAATCCTTGAAATCACGCTTACAACCGTTAAAATATTTACAGAAAGATACTGTGGGTAGTCTCCATGTCGGAACAACCGAATATTTAAAAGGGAGGATGGGAATCTTGGGAAGATTCATGTCCTCTAAAATCCTTTTCATCCGGTATCCAAAAGGCTTTGGAAGTCTGGGGTGATTGTTGAAACAAGTGCTGTTAAAATCTGCTTGAGCTGTTCTAAAAGCGAGAGAGTTGGGAAGCCTCTGCAATCTATTCCAGTATCTAATAGATGATGTCTGGCGAATAAGATCTAACGACATTTCCCCTGCATCAACTAATAAACTTGGTATTGGGGAAGACTTGAAAGCACCTGTGGCCAAACGAACTCCACTGTGGTGTATCGTATCTAAACTTTTTAGTCTGGATGGAGTGGTCGATGAGTAAAACTCACATCCATATGATAGCTTCGATAAAATAAGGGAATGATGTAACCATAAAATTGTTCTGCGGTCAGCGCCCCATGAGGTATGTGCTAAAACTTTTAAAAGCTGCATTGTCTCTAGACATTGTGTCTTCAGGGTTTTCAGGTAGGGTACCCAAGAAAGTTGCTTATCAAAAATAAGTCCTAAAAACCTGGTTTCGTCAACACAAAGAATCTGGTCATCCTTTAACCAAATAGTAGGGTCAGGATGCAGACTTCTTAGTCGGCAGAAATGTACGACGACAGTTTTGCTGGGTGAAAATTTAAAACCATTATTATTGGCCCATGAAACTATTTTATTGATGCAGAGTTGTAGTTTTCTTACAGCTATTGCCATGTTACTAGCTCTAAAAGAAATGGAGAGGTCATCTACAAAAAGGGTGGCAAGTATATCAGGAGGAATCACAGATGTCACCCCCATTTATAGCTAAACTAAAGAGAGTGACACTGAGAACACACCCCTGAGGTACACCTTCTTCCTGTTGTCTTATTTCAGATATGATGTTCCCAACTCTTACTCTAAAAACACGATTTGCTAAAAAGTTCTTGATGAAAAAGGCCATTTCTCCTCGAATGCCAATAGCATGTATAGCCTTAAGAATACCATCCTTCCATGTGGTATCATATGCTTTCTCCAAGTCAAAGAAAACACTGATATGATGTTGCTTAGAGACAAAGGCTTTACAAATCGAAGATTCTAGTCGAAGTAAGGCATCAGCAGTGGAGTGCATGCGACGGAAACCACATTGAATATTAGATATGATGTGGTTTCGTTCAAGATACCAGACTAGTCGTGCATTGACCATTTTTTCTAAAAATTTTGCACATGCAGCATGTGAGGGCAATAGGACAGTAATTTGATGGAATTGAACCATCTTTATTAGGCTTAAGAAAAGGTAAAATTCTTCCCATTTCCCAAACACTGGGAAACGAATGTTCAAACCACATCCTATTAAGAAGTGCAAGAATAAAACCTTTAGTTACTGGAGATATATGTTTCAACATGGCATATGTAATGTCGTCAGGACCTGGAGAAGTATCACTGCAGGAGTTCAAAGCTGAATCATATTCCTTTTCAGTGAAAGGGAGGTTATAGGATTCTTCATGAGGGGCAGTGAAGTCAAGATTACGTTGTTGTTCTCTCATTCGGTATTGATATCCAGGAGAGCTGTTGTCTGGTTTAGATATATTAGCAAAATGATTTGCTAAGGCATTACTGACATCTTTAGGATCAAAGACCAAAGAGCCATCTAATTCTAAAACAGGTGGAGGGCTAATGGTGTATTTCCCCGATATTTTTCTCAAGTTTTTCCAAACGATTGATGCCGGTGTTCTATAGTTGAATGATGATACAAATTTAGCCCAAGACTGATGCTTTGCTTCTTTGATGGTACGTCGAAGTAATGCCCTGCTTTTACGATAAGCAACTAAATTCTCATTTCTATGGCGATGTAATCTAGTCAGAGCTCTTCGTGTTGCTCTATGTAGATTTCGTATGGTGTCAGACCACCATGGTACAGGGCGTCTCCTAAACTTTCCAGATGACTTTGGGATGGAATTAATACCAGCAGTGTAGAGTGTGTCATTTAAGTACTCCAGTGCAGCTTCTACTGAAGAAAAACTGTCAATACTGTTCTGGACAGTACTCAATTCTTCAAACTTGGTCCAGTCGGCTTTTTCAGTGCACGAGCGAGGAATACCATCTGTAGGAGCACCTTCCTGTGTATACAATACAGTGGGATAGTGATCACTGCTTCGTAAGTCATCAAGGACTTTCCATTCGAAGTCCAAAGCACAATTTGAGCTGCAGATCGATAAATCTATACATGATGTAGAGCCAGTCTGATGTGATAATGAGTAGGTTCACCAGTATTTAAACCAGTAATGTCCTCCTGCTCCAAAATAGATGAAATTATATTTCCTTTCTGATTTGAGGTAACATCACCCCATAATGGGTGATGAGCATTAAAGTCACCCATAATGACGAATGGCTGAGGTAACTGTTGAATAATATTCAACAGACTATCTTTGGTTATATTAGTACTTGGTGGTAGATATAGGGAGCAGACTGTATATCTGCAATTCAAGCCGGCTTGTATCGCGACAGCTTGCAATCGAGACTGAAGAGGGATGGGAACATGAGGTATATCTTTACGGATATACAACATGCTTCCCCCATGGATACCAATATCTGGATCATATGTAGTACGGTATGCTTTGAAGTCTTTAGGGCATGGGGTGAATGAGTCTAACATTATTTCTTGTAAGGAAATAATATTAGGTTGCTGGTCATGGATTAGCAGTTTCAATTCCTCATACTTGGCTCTTAGTCCCTGACAATTCCACTGGAGCAGAGTGAATTTATCTATGGTTCAGGGAATGTCGGGTGGTGTTGTTACCTGACTTCTTGGTCTTAGATTGTGGGATTGAATGGACCTCTGCTTTAATTGGAAGTTTTGGAGGTTTAGATGATTGAATTCCAGGTTTAATTTTAGTAGGACCTTCTTTAGGTCTACCAGAGGTGGTAGAACTTCCCTGTGGCCCTACAGGTACAGGGGGAGGGACTACTTTCTCTATAGGTACAGAAGGATCTCCTGTTGATCCTTCTAGGTTGAGGGAAAGGTTTCCCACTCCCCTCTCAGGGGTGGGAAGAGGGCCACTATCTGGGCCCTTGGGTGATGGTGTAGGGCCTCCCATGGCCCCAATATGGGAAGAGTTGTTAGATGGCATTTTGGATACAGCTGTTGTTGAATCTCTATTCTTAATTTTGCCACTTGGGCAATCCAAAGAGTCTGAACTCCGTGTTCGCTTATTGCGAGTTAGTTGGTCAACTGATCGGTTGGTTGATTGTTTGCACTTTATCTGGTGTGACTGATCGGTCTCCATTTTATCCGTATTAGGTTGTGTTTTAGTGGTGAGGTGGCCTGTAGGCTGTAATTTGTTGCCAAGGGCTTCTGAGTATGTCTTAGTATTAAGTTTTAATGGATCAATCACTTTTCTTCTTGCTTCAGAGTAGCTAATATGTTCTCTGACCTTTATATTTAGGATTTGTTTTTCTAGTATATATTTTTCACAAGATCTAGAGGAAGTTGGGTGCTCTTCATGACAATTAAAACATTTCGATGTTTTCGTACATTCTCCATGTTCGTTTTCACTGCAATTGACACAAATCGGTGGTGTTCCTGCTAATTTCTTGCGACATGTGGTGAATATATGACCAAACATCTTCTTGGTGAAGGTATATATGGTCTAACCTTCAGTTTATACCAAGCAGCAGATATTGATGATGGAAGATTAAGCAGGTCAAAGGTTAAGATTATTAGAGGTTGCTCTACAAGAGTGCCATTTTCTTTTCGTTTCGTTCATCCGGCGAACACTTGAAACGTGCTGGGATTTCAACTCTGTTAAGAACTTTTCTTCAGAAAACCTCAGCAGTTCCTTGGAGTAGACAACTCCTTGACACTGGTTGGGTGTCTTCTGGGGGGTACAATCTGCCTCATGCCCAGCAACTTTTCCAGTGTTCTGCAATTTTGAGCTCTCTTCTGGAGAGTTAACTTCTATCAGAATAGATCCACTACTTTGGGGGATGATTTTGGGTTCCCTGCCAATACATTGGATAATTTCTCTATGGACATCAAAATTGTCTAAAGAGTCAATGGGGTTGTCATTGGGCATGGATAAAGTTAAATATTTATTATAATGGGACTCAAAAATCCCAGGCAAAACTTCCAATTGTCCTCGTGGATTAGTTAGAGGGGGGAAAGACTTTTCTTTATTTCTATTTTTCCGCTGTGGTTTAGCGGAATAGGGTTCCAGTGTGATGAAAGACTGTGGACTTTCATCTCTAGAACCAGTAGAGGCCTTGCTCATATCCTTGGTCATGCATAGGTTGTCAGCGTTACGAGAGTTTTCTCTTAAGGGTTTGTCTTGACCGCAGTGAGGGTGACCTTACTGGGGGCGGTTCCCCAGTCAGGTGGTTATGAGGCAAACTATGTTTGGGGCACCTTTTCTAGCCCCCTCCCCATGTGGGGTGAGCAGAGTGGATCCTGAGTAGGGCTGCTCAGTCGTGTGGGTAGCTACCGAACTGTGCTGTTGCCTCGATCCCAATACGAGAGCGATTTATCTTGCCCACACTGCCTATGTGTAGTTTGTGACTAGAGGCTTCCAGAGATCACCTTCTCCTGCCCCCATCGTCACTAGCCATTGCCATAGGGCTTTCTTTTGCTGCTACTGAGAGGGGCAGCTGAAAATTAGGTCAGAGGGAGGGAACAGCAAGCGGAAGTGAAGAGAGGAGTGGAAAAGGAAGTTTAAGAGGAAGCCCTGTGTGGCGAGACAAGAGCCCCGCCCGGGGATCGGCATTAGTCGCCTCTTACGACACGCAGCCGACGTGGCGGGGGCTATATTCTATACTACACCCCCTAGCCCCAGGGGGCAAGGGAGAGCAGATGGAACCAAAAATAAAAAATGATAGTATTATATCTGTAAGGAATATATTGGTTGTTAATCCTCCTAAAGAAATAGAACTTATTACGATCACCCTCATCCTTCAATCAGATCTGCAAGAAGGCTTTCATAACATCAGCCAAAATGACATAATTGTTGGTTCTGAAGTACAACAAAAGAGAGAGGAGGTTATTCATCAAATCAACTCCCGGGAAAGCAGCTTCATTTAAGGAAATTAAGACACTCACACAAAACACCATCATTTCATAATTACACCACCATCAGACAAGACCGGACTGACGGCAATGGCGGTGGACTCATCACCCTGATCCACCATTCCATCTGTTTTGTGGACACAAGTGCCACAACCAAAATTCTCCTCCCTACCACAGATAACACAACAGAAACCCAATCCATTCGTATCCGCACAGGCAACAATTCAACACTAACAATAGTTAACATGTACATTCCCCCCCAATCATCCCCCACAGTTCCAAACACCTTCAGACCTCAGCTCAGCCAACTAACCTCAATCCCCAACCTGATCATGGGTGGTGACTTCAACGCCAAGTCGTCTGCCTGGTTTGTCGACAACCCCGACACAGACAGAGGGCTTGATATACAGACTCAACTCGACTCATTGACTATCATGAACAACACGCATAATCATACACATATCCCATACCAAGCCCTCTACACTCCCTCCTCTCCTGATATCACCTTTTGCTCCCCCTGCCTAACCCCAACAACATCATGGAGAGTGGTCGGAGCCCTTGGTTCTGACCACCTTCCAATCATCATCACCACCAAAACAAGATGCACCCCAGCTGGCCACAGACACACTTACACCAATTACAAGAGAGCTAACTGGGAAGCCTTTAATGAAGAGACAGAACAACATTTTGAAACACTTAACAGTACACCAATCACAAACATAAACAATGCTGTGCACGCTTTTAATACAATCATACAAAACGCAGACAAGAGATACATCCCTAGAGGCAACAGAAAATCACACAACCCCAACTTCACACCAGAAATCCAAGGCCTCATCAGACAACGTGACACACTTAAACACGATACCCCCACACCTATCCCTCAAAACATAGCAGACCAAATACAAACACTAAACACTGTGATTGCCAATAAAATACATGAACAAAAAACACAAAATTGGCAAAACTTTATCAATACACTTGATCACAAAACAAACACCAGCAAATTGTACAAAACACTCAACAGCATCACACTATCCAACACTAACACTACACGCTCTCACGCAGCAATAATCACAACAACAGATAATCTACCCTCAAACAGACAACAAGCAAACGCACTCATACGTCATTTTGCACAGACGAGCCATCTTACATCTCACCCTGACGACCGACGCACCATTCGACGTAAGAAAGACTTTCCCACAGACTCAGACTATACACCCTTCATAGACAGTCAGACAAAACTCATAATGCATAGTCTCAAGCACTCATCTGCCTGTGGCCCTGATAACATAAGCAACATCCACCTAAAACACATTGGACCACAAGGTATACACGCACTCACAAACATTGCAAACTACAGCTATTCACACAACACTATACCCGACATCTGGAAGCATGGTAAAATAATCACCATCCCAAAACCGAACAAAGACCCAACAATCCCATCATCGCACCGCCCAATCACACTTCTCTGCACCCCCTCTAAAGTCATTGAACGCCTAATACTTAAACTTGTCACACCATATATTCCCCTTGCTGACTCACAACACGGTTTTAGGCCACTACACTCCACAAACACTCTTCTGACAAACCTCACACAAAGAATTTTTGATGGCATCAATTCAGATAGGCTCCACCACAGAACACTTCTTATAACATTGGACATTAGTAAAGCTTTTGATGCTATCCCCCGCCACAACCTAACAAATAAAATATATAACACAGACATGCACAATAACACCAAAAGATGGCTGGCCAATTATCTGGCAGGCAGGAATGCTCATGTGTCATATAATGGCCAATCATCGCACATCAGAAACATTAAGAACGGAGTACCGCAGGGCTCAGTTCTATCCCCCACATTATTTAATCTATACATGCATGACTTACCCACGCCAGACACCTCAGAAATACAAATCTCTTCTTACGCAGACGACATAACAATCACATGCACACATCGTAACACAGACAAAGCTGCAGAAATAATCCAGCCTTACCTTGACACACTCAACACATGGTTCATCACAAACAGACTCAAAATAGCTCCAACCAAATCTACAGCAACACTTCTCACCAACTGGACAAAAGAACACAAATACATACCTCATCTCTACATCAACAACACTCTAATACCACACACAAACACACCGAAAATTCTTGGTGTAACATACGATACATCCATGTCTTTCAAACAACACCTCACAAACATAAAAAACAAATGCACACCTAGACTTAACGCACTTAAGTCAATCACTGGAACAACATTTGGACAAAACAAAGAAACTAATATAACAATATACAAACAATGTATACGCTCAGTGATGAATTATGCGAGTCCTGCATGGGCTCCTAATCTCAGTGAGACACACCACAACACCCTTCAAATCATACAAAACAAAGCCCTAAAAACAATTACAGGCTGCACAAATACATCACCTACAGACCATTTACACCATGAAACAAAAGTCCTCAAAGTCAAGGAACACCTCGACATGAGAGGCACACAAACACTTGCTGCAGCCACCACAAACACATCACACCCGTTACACTACATAGCAGAACACCCACACACACCAAGAAACATTAAAACTACACCCAAAGACCTTTATTACACAAAGATACTCTCTTCTCTTCCTCCACAACCACCAAATACCAGCCTCCGGAAACATATTCATAATCATATCACTCACCGCTCCATTAACACACTGAAAGACAACACACTGCTGCATGCCAGACCCCCTGATATCCACCCTTCTGAATCCTCTCTCCCACGTAAGGACAGAGTCCACTTGGCCAGACTGCGATGCGGTCACCACCCAGCACTTCTAAGCTACCAGAGGAGGCTGGACGACCGTGTTGTGAACAGCTGCCCAGGATGTAACACTTCACCCCATACCATACAACACATAATGGAAGACTGCATTATACACAATCATGCACGCAAACAACACAACATACACTCTATAAAGGATTTGTGGGAAAACCCAGTCTCGGCTGTGGCCTTCCTTGGGGAGACGGGACTGCTCGGACAGACAGTCTAGGGAACGACAACAACAACAACAACAACACAGCATACACTCTATAAAGGATTTGTGGGAAAACCCAGTTTCGGCTGTGGCATTCCTTGGGGAGACGGGACTGCTCGGACAGACACTCTAGGGAACGACAACAACAACAACAACATTAGAGTTAACAGACTTCCTGCAAAGGATCAAATTGTAAACTTACATGTTCTAGGCAGAAATTAATTAGTAACTTATCCTTGCCTAACCTTTTAGGAGGAAAGTATTTGACAGTCCTTTTAGACAGAGTAAAGGAAGTTTCCTTCTCAGGTTTCTTTAGAGAAATTCCATTGGCCTTGAAAGAAGAATTATAAGAAATAAGAGAATCTCCATAGCAGTTCTCAATACAATTTAACGAATCGACTCCAAGATCAGATTCGGGATTTATCCTCAAAGGTTTCTCCTTATATTTGAAGTTATCAAAATTTAGTACTTCATTAGAGGGGATTTCAGAAATCCCTTTTATCATTCTCTTTAAGTAGAAAGGTTTCTCACTAGAAGGGATATATTGAACCCCAGTCCTGTATGGAATGAAATCATCAGCAAGTTTAATAACCTAGCAAGACAGGCTACCATATAAGGGGACACTCTCTAATGAAAATAGTTGAAAGTTTTAAAGAATGTCATTTCCAATTATGCCTAAAACTTTCAATTGATCTCCCTTTAACTTGGGAAAACTAGGGGAAACGTAAAATTCATGATCGTTCATACTTTGGAGTATAGGGGATAGTAAAGGAATTTGTATGGATAAGTGGAATCCTTCAATTGCACAAAACAAACTAAACAGATTTGCTAGAAGGTGGTTTATCATCAGGAGGTAGGGTATCTGTCTTAGTGTTTAGTGTTTTCATTGAAGTATATTGATCACCTGCCCATGAGTGTTACGTTTCTGTAGAACAAGGTGGATTTCTAGAGGTGGTGTGTTTGCAGATTCTGCCTGAGACACTACGCTGGAAGGTGCAGGGGGATTTGAGGGTTGCACCTCTTTACTATGTGAGGTGTTTTTGTAATCTGGAGGTAGAATATCTTATTTGTGTTTGGAGTTCTCACCATAGTATGTTGATTATTTGGCCTTGAATGTTGGGTTGCTACCCCAGAGGTTGAAGTTTCATTTGTGGTGGGGAGATTTGTAGAATGAGGTGGATTTCCTGGGGTAGAGTAAGAGTGTTTGCATAGCTCTTTTTTCTTCCTAAGAGTTGCTTAGCATGTCCTATCATGATATGCTCAGTATAAGCTTTATTTATAGCTACTGTCTCAAATTTCTATTCTTCACATACTCTATCAACTGGTTTGTGATCCAATTGACAATTGATACATTTGGGAGTATCTAAGCATTGGCTGTGTGTTGGGCCAAAGCAATTACCACATACCTCATTATTCTTACATATCTTTGACGGATGGCCAAATTTAAAACAGTTATGGCACTGTAGAGCTTTGGGATGGAAAGGTCTAATTCTCATTCTTTTATTTTCAATTGCTATATGAGTCGGTATATTGCTATCCTCAAAAGTAAGTGTAATCACATTACTGTTTGGGATCTTTTTCACTTTCCAAATAGATGTGGGGCACATTTCTAATATTTCTAGTTCAGTCAATTCATACAAGTCTTTATCATCGATAACACCTCTTCCATAACTAAAATTTGGGCGAGGACCAATGGCAGCTCGTGTACAGGCACTGTGGAACTGCAGCATCCCCTATTTTGATTCGATATTATCGATAATATTCAACATAATGAGTCTTTTTTACGTATACATTATATAATCCTTAAACTTAATGTCAGTAGTCATCCCCTAGTTCATGAAAAAATATAAACATCCTTGTATGGAACTGTGCACTCCACAGTTCCAGCGACATGGTGTTTGGCTGTTGTGCACATGCGCACATAGGAAGCTGCACGTGAGGCGGCGAGTGAGAGACAGCACTGTTGCTCCCGCAGTGACCCTGGCATGCTAGAGAGAGGTAGTGTTTCTTTTTGACTCCGCGTGTATTACACTTAAAAACCGTGTACATACATACATACATATACCAAGGCTTTTTCCCCCTTACAAGGGGGGTAGCCAAAAAGAAAAGGCATAAAATCATTCCCACCCATTCCATCCCTGAATACACTCCACACCCCTCCACCCTCCCTCTTATCTTAGCACCTCCTGAAAGACGTGTCATCCCTGCACCTTGTCCACTGCCCTGGGTCAGAAGCAGTGTACTGTACCATATTCTTGAATGTAATAGTGTGTAGAATTAGATTATCATCATGCTTCCAGTTATTCTATTTGATTGTTATTATTTTTTTCAGTTCTTTTATTTTACAGAAAACTTAAACCATGGCCTTGCATCCCCAAGAAATCAATTCTGTGGTGGCGTCCTTGCATCCCCAAGAAATAAGTTCTGCGACTGTATGTGAACTTCAGCAGCTTAAGTTTTCACATGAGAAAGTTACAGTTAAGAAAAGAGGCCGTTCAACACCAGATATTCAAATATCTCAGCCTGGCATAAGCAACAACAAAAAATATATTTGTAGCTTTAATTCTGAATGGTACCAATGGAAAAACTGGCTTTGCGGCTGTAAAGTAAAAAATGCTCTGTTTTGCTTCCCATGTTTGCTGTTTGGAGGTGATGTAACATGGACAAAAGATAGTTTCAGAAATATAAACAAAATCAAAGAAAAAACTGAAAAGCATGAAAAGTCAAAGAAGCACGTTGGTAATGTAGTTTCGCTGTCACTTTTAGGAACTGTAAATATTAAGGAGAAACTTAGTGAGGCATACAGACTTTAGGTTTTAGTAAATAAAAATGCTCAATTTTACTTTTTTTAGGATTTTGTCAAGTTTCATATTAAATTTTCTTTTTATACCTATTCGTTTCCTTTTATAAAATATTAAAACAAAGACTAAGAATTTTCTGAAACAGCGCCCCCACTACTTTTAGCTACGAGCCGCCACTGGTGAGGACTAATCTTTTCTATTATATCACTATTTTCAACATTCATCATACAGAGCATCTTGGATTGTGTCTTTGATGGCATGAACATGTATTGAATTCTTACCAAATCTTGTTATATCTCCATTCTTAATGCCACCTACCCTTTGTTGAAGGTATCTATTAAATTTATAGTAATCAAATTTTTCTTCCTTAGCCTTAATTACTATCCACATAGGATGTTGGGGGATTCTTTCTTTTATAGTATTATCTCGATGGTTATCTGAATTCCATTCTGCAGGTTTATACACATCTAGATTTCTAGGAACCTTATTTGTTAAGGCTCCTTTGACAAAAGAATTGTAAATTTTCAGGGTATTGAAGTTTCTGCTCAGGTTAAAGGCATCTTCATGCTTATCAAATGTTACCCAAGCTTCCCATTTTTTCTCAATGTCAAGAAATTTCATGCGAATTTCTCCTATAATTCCAAATTTGCTCAGTGGAGTGGATATATCATCATAGTTGCACTGTATTGGAATATCTTCTATGTGCACATCTTTCAATTGTTTTATATTACTATCAGTATTTGGTGTTGTCAAAGAAGAGTCTTTTTCGAGTGTGGTCGTCATCTGTGCTGGGGTATTTTTTGCATCTTGACCGCAATGAGGGTGACCTTACTGGGGGCGGTTCCCTAGTAAGATGGATGTGAGGCAAACTATTTTTAGGGCACCTTTGCTAGCCCCCTCACCATGTGGGGTGAGCAGAGTGGATCCTGAACAGGGCTGCTCAGTCATCTGGGTAGCTGCCGAGCTGTGATGTTGCCTCCATTCCATCACAGAACGACTATCTTGCCCACATTGCCTATGTGCAGTTCGTGACTAAAGGCTCCCAGAGATCACCTTCTCCTGCCCCTATCATTACTAGCCATCGTCATAGGACTATTTTTTATAGTGATTATGAAAAGTTTGACTTATAATGATTGTACATGAAAGTTTGTTACTGAGAGGTTTCAAAATTTGGCCATGTCATCAGGAGGGTCAATCATGATAGAATAAATTGGGTAAAAAGTTGGGCGAGGGGAAGAGAAGGTAATAGGTGGGTAAGAAATGCAGGTATAAAAGTCTATTCAGCAACGGTTGAGGCTATGTCGTACTGAGGGTCATGGGTAGCTGGCCCCCAGTATACTACTGCCATCGGCCGTCCCCACCCCCTCCACATGGAGGCAAGAGCCTAGGGTCGCTCCCCTGCAGAATAGAGCGGCTCCAGGGGGGGGGCGACTCAAGTAAAAGCAAATCAAGTTTGTGGCACAAGATCTTCCATGTCTAAATCCAAATTGTTTTGGATTTAGTATACTATTTTCTTCCAGATGTTTAGTCCAGTTGATTTTGATCAATTTTTCACATATTTTTGCTATTGTGCTTGTAAGGGAGACCAGTCTAGAGTTAGTTGGATTTTCCTTTTCTCCTCCTTTGTACAGTATAAGCTCTTTTAACCGGCACGAGTGGGACCAAAGATGTGCCGGAAAGGGGAAATCCCAGTAAAGGATAGAGAAGAACTGGGAGTGGAGGAGGAATGGGGATGGTGCAAGAAGGGAGTCATAAGGTGTGCAAAGATAGTGTTTGGAACAAGGAGGGCAGAAGGAAATAGAAGGAAGGGTAGGGAGTGGTGGGATGAGGAAGCAAAGAAGGGTGTAGAAGAGAAGAAGCAGGCATAGATTGGCTACAAATTAGGAGGAGGGAATCGTATGAGGGGTACAAAGTAAAGAGAAGGGAAGTTAAGCATAAGATAAAGGAAGCAAAGAGGAGAGCAGACGTGAAATGGGGTAAGGGTATGACAGAAAAATTTTGAAATTAATAAAAATGTTTTGGAAGGAAATTAAAAGAGGAAGAGGAGGCAAATCAAGTAGAGAAAAAGAGGTAAAAGGTGCAGATGGAGAGATAATAATGGAAGAGAAGGCAGTGAAAGGAAGGTGGGCAGAGTATTTTAGGGAGTTGCTTAATGGATGGTTTGGACACATGGAAAGAATGAGTGAAGAAAGACTGGTAAAAGAGGTATGGATGGCAGATGTGGAGGGAGTGAACATGAGGGGACGTCCTAAGATGAGATGGATGGATGGGGTGAAGGGGGCTTTGGGGAAGAGGGGAATGTCTGTTGAGGAAGGACGGGAGAGGACAGAAGACAGGGGTGAATGGAGAATGGTTGTATATGGATGATGCTGTGATGCATGAGGTGGAATGGGTGGGGGGATGGGGGTGAGGTAATATGTGTGAGCAAAATTTGATGCAGCCCACAGGGATTTCTCCCCGTCTTCTCCTTTTATGCATGGGGGAACGGAGAGAGGGGGTCGCCGATTTAATGAAGCGGCCTTGCTATAGATTTGCTGTGACTTGCAACACTGCCTCTGACCCAGGGCAGTGGACAAGGTGCAGGGATGACCTGTCATCCAGGAGGTGCGCACCACCTGATTTTTGCCGATTTTAAGGATTTTGCCCGCGCCTTATGGTCCGAAAAATACGGTAAATGTGTAGTGGAGTGGAAGGAGGTTTCCTCAAGGATAATGTGGATGAAGGTGAAACTGGGAAAGGAGATGTGGGCTTTTGTAAGTGCATAAGGGCCTGGCAGTGAGAAGAGTGTAGAAGAAAGGGAGGCTTTTTGGATAGATTTAAATGAAAGCATAGAGGGATTAGGAAGAAATGTCAATGTAATAGTACTGGGAGACCTTAATGCTAGGGTAGGAAATGAACCAATTGACAGAGTGGTTGGGAAATGTGGAGTTCCAGGAAAGATTCGTAGTGGAGAGTTTATGGTATAGATATGTATAGAAAGAGAGTTAATGATAGCAAATACAGTGTTTCAGAAGAAAGTCAAGCATAAGTACACATGGGAGAGAGTGGTGGATGGAAGGGTGGTAGATAGAGCGTTAATGGACTATGTAGTGGTAGATAGGAATATAATAGGAAGAGTTAAGGGTGTACATGTGCTAAGGGGAGAGGGTGGGGGAATAGCAGATCATTTTTTGGTGGAAGGTAAGTTGAGAGTGGAGGATAGATGGAGAAAGAGGAAAAAGACAAAAGGTAGGAAGGTGCTTGGAGTTAAGTCTTTAAATGAAAAGCAAAAGGAGGAGTATAAGAAGAAGCTGAGAGAGGAGTGGGAGGTAGTGAAGGATAGAGTAGAGTTAGGAGTGGAGGAGGAATGGGGATGGTTCAAGGAGGGAGTCACAAAGTGTGCAAAGATTGTGTGTGGAACAAGGACAGGAGAAAATAGAAGGAAGGGTAGTGAATGGTGGGATGAGGAAACAAAGAAGGTTGTAGAAGAGAAGAAGTGAGCTTTCACAAATTGGTTACAAATTAGGACGACGGAGTCATATGAGAGGTACAAAGAAAAGAAAAGAGAAGTAAAGCACAAGGTAAAGGAGGCAAAGAGGAGAGCAGATGTGAAATGGAGTAAGAGTATGACAGAAAATTTTGAAAGTAATAAAAAGATGTTTTGAAAAGAAATTGGGAGAAGAAGAGGAGGTGAATCAAGTAGAGAAAATGTAAAAGGTGCAGATGGAGAGATGATAATGGAAGAGAAGGCAGTAAGGGGATGATGGGCAGAATATTTTAGGGAGTTGCTAAATGTGAAGGAGGATAGGGAGGGAAAGATAGATGCAGTGGGAAATGCTAAGAAAATTACCGTGATGAGTGAGGAAAATGGAGGAGAAATAAGGAAGGATGAAGTCAAGGCAGTAGTTAAGATGATGAAAGTAGGTAAGGCACCTGGTCTGGATGGATGCCATGCAGAATGTCTAAAAAAAGGAGGTACAGTGATGGTGGACTGGCTGGTGAGGTTATTTAATGTTTGCTGGAGAGAGGGTAGTGCCAGAGGACTGGAGGAGTGCCTGTATAGTTATACTTTACAAGGGAAAAGGGGACAAGTGTGAGTGTAGTAGTTTCAGAGGGATTAGCTTGTTAACCCCTTCCATACGGTGACGCCTACGTAGGCGTCATGAGGAGCAAGTGGGTACGCGAGGATGCCGATGTCGGCATCTTGATTATATTTATTGTAGTCGTACCTGCATGAGCCCCATATTCTGTAAACTGGCTTCATCATGTTTTCTATGGTTATCAAAATTCATGGGTGAAAGAGAAAATTATTAATACAGCGGTGTCTTTATTTTTTATAATACGAGTATTATGACGCAACATCGCACGTCTGGCAGCTAATGCTGCCCACAAGATTTTGGCCCAGAGTGAAGGAGTTAAGTGTAGTTGGGAAGGCTTATGGGATCTTGATTGAGAAGATTAGGAGAGGAACAGATGGAGTAATTGGTGAGGAACAGTGTGGATTTAGGACAGGTAGAGGTTGTGTAGATCAGATTTTTGTGGTAAGACAGATATATGAGAAAGCTATGGGAAAGGGGAAGGATGTTTTTTGGGCTACAGGGTAGACAGGAAGGCACTGTGGGAGGTTTTGCAGATATACAGGATAGGAGGAAAGCTTCTAGGAGCTGTCAAGAGTTTTTACGAGAGTAGTAGAGCATGTGTCAGGATTAGAAATGGAGAGAGTGAGTGGTTTGAGGTAAAGGTGGGACTTTGTCAGGGATGTGTTATGTTGCCCTGGCTGTTCAATCTTTACATGGATGGGGGGGGTGTGAGAGGTAAATGCAAGGGTGGTGGGTCAGGGATTGGAGATGGTTAAAGAAAATGGAGAAAAGTGGGAGGTGAGCCAGTTGTTGTTTGCGGGCGACACTGCGCTTGTGACAGGATCGGAGGAGGGATTGAGGAAGTTGGTGCCAGAGTTTAAGAGTGTGTGTGATAGAAGAAAGCTAAAGATAAATGTGGGTAAAAGTAAGGTGATGAGATGTACAAGGGGTGAAAGGGGCAGCAGACTGGAAGTGAGCATAAAGGGAGAGCGACTGTATGATGATGAAGTATGATGGGGATTACTAGGCTAGATAGAGTGAGAAATGAGGAGGTGAGGAGAACAGGGGTGGAAAGGAAGTTGGGAGATAGGGTTGATGAAAGAGTATTAGGATGGTTTGGACATATGGAAAGAATGAGTGAAGAAAGACTAGTAAAAGAGGTATGAAAGGCAGCTGTGGAGGGAGTGAACATGAGGGGACATCCTAGGATGAGATGGATGGATGGGGTGAAGGGGGCTTTGGGGAAGAGAGGAATGTCTGTGGAGGAAGGACAGGAGAGGAGAGAAGAAAGGGGTGAATGGAGAATGGTTGTATATGGATGATGTTGTGATGCATGAGGTGGAATGGGTGGGGAGATGGGGGGTGAGGTAGTATGTGTGAGCAAAATTTTACGCAGCCCGAAGGGATTTCTCCCTGTCTTCTCCTTTTATGCATGGGGGGACGGAGAGGGGGGGGGGTCACCGATTTAATGAAGCAGCCTTGCTCTGGATGTGCTGTGACTTGCGACACTGCCTCTGACCCAGGGCAGTGGACAAGGTGCAGGGATGAACCGTTATCCAGGAGGTGCTGAGATAAGAGGGATGGTGGAGGGGAGTGGAGTGTATTTAGGGATGGAATGGGTGGGAATGATTTTATGCCTTTTTCTTTTTGGCTACCTCCCTTGAAAGGGGAGAAAGGCCTTGGTATATGTATGTATGTACTTTCTAAATGATGTTTGATAGCATCTCTGGTGATACTTTCCATTATTTTTTTCTGAAAATGAGGTTATGCTTACAGACCTGTAATTCAATGATTTCTTTTAGTCACCCTTTTGGAATGAGCAGTTGTCATAATAAACAAATATCTGTGCAAGTGGGTGAGATGAAAACCTAACCTAACCTACCTAACCTGTTTCATCTTACCCACTATTTTGCCACCATCCTTTAACATTAATTTGTGGGGAAAATTTTACTAAGAAAAGCTGTTATAGTGGTCATATACAACAAAAAATATATACACAGTGGTGCGCAAACTGGCAAGATGAAAATTAACAAATAACAAATAGTATTACAAACAGCTACATTTGCTAAAAAGAAGATACAAGGTGCCCTGCAGAGCAATGTGTCAGCATCTTACCTAGTTCATGTACATGGGAGGTTGAGACTTCCATTTCTTTTAGGGCTCCTATCTATTAATCTTGAATGCAGAATTATCAAAATACAATTTAACTCCTGTAAGTAATATTCATATGTCAAAATATTACAATAACAAACAATAATCTCATCATTACAAAATCATTTGTCTAGTTTAGATTTAAAAGCACCAATAAAAGGCACATTTACAACATCTTCAGGAAGGAAATTCCTGTCAATTACAACTCTTACACTAAAAGAATTTGCCCTGATCTATGTTCTCCAGTAACCTTTTATTTAGTTTCCATGTGTTTGACATGGTGGCCTCAAAAAAGACATTATAATCTCCATGGACAAACAGCTTAAGGATAGCACACATGAGACATACAGCAGTGTATATATCAGACCAGACCTGACAAGAAGCCAATTACAGGAGTCAACAAACTTAAGAGCAGCAGTGAGGGAGCAGAGGGAAGCAAAGCCAGAAAAAAAAAAGTGGGTTATAAAGCTAGGGAGGATTGTCAACATCCAAGAAGAGGCAAAAACCAACAACAGCAAAACAAGAAAGGCACTACAGGTTTGAAGGCACCTCAGACAACCCACAACCAGGACTTGAGAGTTTATTATACAAACTTTGACAATTCCATTATGAGCAAATATGAATCGTTTGCAGCACTTATCAATAAGGACCCATATGATGTTACCGCACTCACTGAAATAAAGCCAAAGATAGGCCAGACACCAGACCCAAACACCATAGCTTTACCATGATATGAGCTGTTTACCAGTGACCTCACAGCTCCACACACCAGAAGGACAGGTATCTATGTCCAAATAAAACACGGCAAAGCAAATATACCCAGATATGGAGTCCACACATATAGATGCCACATGGTTCCACATTAGGGGACAAAGCAATAGCAAACTGCTCATAGGTGTACTATACAGA
Organism: Oratosquilla oratoria; assembly: GCF_046742065.1. NCBI lineage: Eukaryota > Metazoa > Arthropoda > Malacostraca > Stomatopoda > Squillidae > Oratosquilla > Oratosquilla oratoria. The sequence goes on from NW_027467711.1 coordinate 493,635, forward strand.
AGTGGATCTCCCACACTGGCTATCCCAAGGAATGAAACTCTGCATACAACTCTCAACTGGGCTGCAACAAGCAACAACACACACAAACTCATAGTTGGTGACTTCAACCATCCTGAAATAACATGGACACCAGCTCCCAAGTTACCAAGCAACAAAAGCCAGAACATACCTCAATACATATTTACAAAATGCATAAGAGACACTTTTTTGTCACAACATGTCACCTAACCCACAAGATTCAGAGAGGGACAAACACCAACAAGGGATGATCTGATCATCACTGATGAACAAGAGATGGTGGAACAACTAAGATTATTGGATCCACTAGGAGCAAGTGATCACATTGTGATAGACTTCACCATGATGTTTAGTGCCCACACACCAACTAATGACTGGACAATACCAAATTATAACAAAGTTGACTATGATGCCATAAGAAATATGCTTGATATCAAATGGGAGGAGATGCTGGATGGACTGAATGTTCAGAGAAAGACTAACACTATAGAGAGTGCTATACAGGAAGCCATGGACAAATGTATCCCCAAGAAGACCAAAGGTACATACATACATACATATATAAAAAACTTTTTTCCCCTTACACAGGGGGTAGCCAAAAAGAAAAAAGCATAGAAACCACTCCCACTCATTCCATTCCCCACATATTCCACTCCCCTCCACCCTCCCTCTTATCTTGGCACCTCCTGAATGATGGGTCATCCCTGCATCCTGTCCACTGCCCTGGGTCAGTAGCAGTGTCACAAGACACAGCACATCCACAGCAAGGCTGCTTCATAAATTCAGCAACCCCCCCCCTCCCTCTGTCCCCTCATGCAAAGGTAACAACAGAAAAAAGAAACCTCTGTGGATGGACAGTGCTGCTTTGAGGAAGGTCAAAAAGAAGTATCATGCCTGGATAAGATACCTGAACACTAAGGATGGTAGGGCCTATCAAGAGTACACTAAGGATGGTAGGGCCTATCAAGAGTACACTAAGGATGGTAGGGCCTATCAAGAGTACACTAAGGATGGTAGGGCCTATCAAGAGTACATCACAGCAAGGAATGAGGCAGCCCATGCAACCAGGAAGGCAAGAAGAGACTTTGAAGCTAAGTTAGCTACTGAGGTCAAGAGGAACAACAAGAGATTCTGGAGCTATGTGAACAGTCGCAGGAAGACCAAGACAGGAGTGGCAGATCTGGTGACCGAGAAAGTAGGATTTACAACAGATAGCAAACAGAAGGCAAAGATACTGGACAGATAACATTCGAGTGTTTTCACACAGGAAGATCAGTCATCAATACCTAACATAGAGCAAAAGCACATAGAATATAGCTTCCACATTAATATCAACCAGGATCGTGATAAAAAGAAACTCAAGCTGTTGAAAACAGACAAATCGCCAGGACCAGATCAGATATGTCCGCGGGTGCTACAGGAAATTGCGGGCATCATCACACTCCCATTCACTTTGCTATACATTAGGAGTCTGGAGACAAGAGAAGTCCCACAACAATGAAAAATAGCTACAGTCATCTCGATATTTAAGAAAGGTAACAAGTCATTGCCAGCCTACTATAGACCTGTATCGCTGACTTCCATCATCTGCAAGGTCATGGAAAGGATAATCTCAGAGGACATACTGGAGCATCTCAGATCCAACTATCTGTTGTACGACCAGCAGCACGAATTCATAGGAGGGAAGTCGACAGTCACTAACCTATTGGAGGCTCTCGACATATGGACAGAAGCACTGAGTCATAACCTGCCTGTTGATGTCCTGTTCCTGGACTATGCTAAAGCATTTGAAACCATACCATATGATTGACTGGTTTCCCAGATCCAGTCCCTTAGGATTAGGGATAAGGGATAATGTGTTGAGCTGGATGAGGAGCTTCCTCACAGGTAGGAAACAATGAATGATGGTGGAAGGGGAGTAATCCGAATGGGCAGAGGTGAGCAGCAGTGTCCCGCAAGGATTGGTTCTGGGCCCCCTCCTGTTCTCCATGTCCATATGTGATATCCTACAACTCCTCAACAAACTGATCTTGATGTTTGCAGATAACATTAAGATCTTCAAAGTCATACAGCAACTGGACATGCCTAGTGGGATTTGCAGGGGGACCTTGATCAGCTGCAGGACTGGGCATCTAGGATACAGATGTTGTTCCACCCAAAGAAATGCAAAGAGATGCACCTTGGCAATGACAACCCCACACACAGATACACTATGACAATGCCAGATGGCACACTGCATATGCTGGAGGAAGTAGATGAGGAGAAAGACCTTGGAGTAATAAGTGACTGCAGGTTGTCTTTCTCCAGCCATGTGCATGCCCAGGTCAATAAGGCAAACAAAAGTCCTGGAAGTAATAAGACATACCTTTGCTTCCCTGGACAAGGAAACCTTCTGCCTCCTCTTTAAGATAGGTGTGTGTGAATCTGCGAGTGGTGCCACCATCCCAGATGTAATGTTTACAATGCCATCTTTTGCGACCCGTTCAAATGGGTATGCCTCAGTTTGAATGCTTGTAGTGTTCAGCACATGTGCAGGATTTACAAATTGTCTTGCTGTTCTGCAAGTGTATGCCCAGTTCTTCAAAAACAAAACAAAATCACAGATTTAAACACAAATTTGGTTATTAGCTGTGGCAAATTAGTTTTCTAAGTGGAAATCTAAAGGTAAGGCACCTATATATGAATATTTTAATGTGATATTCATATTTTATAGCCTATTTTCTCCTGGAAATGAGCAACTTTAAGATCATTTGTAATGCGACAGCTGTGCCTTGATGCTGGACATGCCTATTTGACATATCAATATTGTCTGATACTTAGTCTTGTTTGTTTAAACATGATATGTTGGAGATACTACTGGTAGTAGTCATAGAGGATGTTGTTCACAAATAATACTTACATTGTTATGGTATGAGAATTAAGATATTGGACAGGCTATGCTATGCCTATTACATAGCCAGCTATGGCTATGCTAGCAAGTATATGAAATAACTATTAATAATACATACATACACCAAAGGTCTTTCCCCCTACACGGTGGGGGTAGCCAAAAAGAAAAAGGCATAGAAACCACTCCCATTCCATTTCCCATATATTCCACTCCCCTCCACCCTCCTCCCTCCCTCTTATCTTGGCACCTCCTGGATGATGGGTCATCCCTGCATCCTGTCCACTGCCCTGGGTCAGAAGCAGTGTCGCAAGACACAGCACATCCACAAGGCCACTTCATAAATTCGGCGACCCCCCTCTCTGTCCCCTCATGCAGAAAAGGAGAAGACGGGGAGAAATCTCTTCGGGCTGCGTCAATTTTTTTTCTCATACATACTTCCTCACCTCCCATCCCCCACCCACTCCCCCTCATGCATCACAGCATCATCTATACACAACCCCTCTCCATTCACCCCTATCTTCTGTCCTCTCCTGTCCTTCCTCCACAGACATTCCTCTCTTTTGTAATGCCCCTTTCACCCCATCCATCCATCTCATCCTAGGATCCCCCCTCATATTCACTCCTTCCACCTCTGCCTTCAACACCTCTTTTACTAATCTTTCTTCACTCATTCTTTCCATTTGTCCAAACCATCATAATACTCTTTCATCATCCCCATCTCTCAGTTCCCTTTCCACCCGTTCTCCTCATCACCTCATTTCTCACTCTATCTAGCCTAGTAACCCCTATCATACTTCTCAGACATTTCATCTCAAACACATTCAAACTCCTTCTCTCTTCCTCTCTCATGTTCCATGTTTCTGACCCGTACAATGCTGTTGGCACAATCACTCCTTCATATAACCTCCTCTTAGCATCCATTCCCAGATGTCTATTTCTCATTACATTTTTCAATCCACCAAGACATTTACTCGCTTCTCTCAATCTACATTCTACCTCCACCCCACTCCTCCCTTTCCTGCCACATTCGCACCCAAATATCTAAAACTATCCACTTCTTCCAGTCTTTCACCCTTAATGCTCACTTCCAACCTGCTGTCACTCTCTCCCCTTGTACATCTTATCACCTTATTGCTGCCCACATTTATCTTCGGCTTCCTTTTTTCACACACCTTCTCAAACTCTGTCACTAACTTCCTCAATCCCTCCTCTGATCCTGCTACAAGCACAATATTGTCAGCAAACAACAACTGGCTCACCTCCCACTTTTCTCCATTTTCTTTAATCATCTCCAACCCCTAACCCACTACCCTTGCATTCACCTCTCGTACCACCCCATCCCTGGAAAGATTGAACAGCCATGATGAAATAACACATCCCTGATGAAGTCCCACCTTTACCTCAAACCATTCACTCTCTCCATTTCTAATCCTAACACAAGCTCTACTTACCTTACCTTACCGTCGTGCCATATCCTCTTGGACTTCGGCAACCATGGAGCGCCACTGTTCACGGTCCCTTGTTACTTGTAACATCTGTGCTGGTTTGAGTTGTTTTCCCGTCGCCCTCATGAGCCCGTCCATATACTTCTCCCTCTGCTTTCCTTCCCTCCACCATTCCCGTCATCACCACCTCTTCCATTCCTTCCCTCCACATTATATGTCCTAAGAATCACAACTGTCTACTACTCTCATAAAAACTCTTGACTGCTCTTAACAGCTTTCCTCCTATCCCATATATATGCAGTACCTCCCACATTGTCCATGTATTTGGTCCACGAAATCACAGAAAGCATGTTGGTATATGACTGCCTTCCTATAGATAAAAAAAAAAAAAAAAAAAAAAAATTATTTCAAAAAAATTGACAGATTTTTTTTTTTTTTTTTTTTTTGTAAACAAGCCCACCGGCTGCGCCGGCCCAGCTACGCCGGGGGCCTTGGCCTGCGGCGCTGCGCCTTAGGCGCGGGCGCTGCGCGCCCTGGGCTACGCCCCTTTTTTGGAAAATAAAGAGTTCTTCGAGTTCTTCTTCGAGTTCTTCTTCTTCGAGTTCTTCTTCTTCGAGTTCTTCTTCTTCGAGTTTTTCGATTTCTTCTTCGAGTTCTACTTCTTCTTCTTCTTCGAGTTCTTCTTCTTCCTCTTCTTCGAGTTCTTCTTCTTCTTCGAGTTCTTCCTCTTCTTCTTCTTCGAGTTCTTCTTCTTCTTCGAGTTCTTCTTCTTCACCGTAGTTGGCGGTGTAACCGATTTACCACCAAACGCGAAGGTGTGACCGAATTACCACCGGACGGCGTAAGCAACCATTAAATTTTTTTATATTAGATATTTCCCAGGCCCATAGACCATGATTAATTTGTGCATACCTTATTGTATATCCTATTTTATGTGTATGTTTAACCATTCATGACAAGGAAATTTTGAGTGTTTAACCTTTGAAGATTATACTAAGAGTAAATTTTGTAAGGTAGCCATATTGGCCCATATACAGTATCTGCACTTGTTGCAGCATCTGAGTCCTGACTAAAAATGTCAATTGCTTGTTTATTTTTATACTGGGTCTGATGTCTCTTTGGATAAGGTAGATACGCATATGTGGAGGGATGAATCAAGTATTCACACCTGTTTCCACATACAGTGAGACCTCTCATTAACTGACATTAATTAGCTGTTTGTGGTGTTTTCGCTGCGTTTTTGGTGCTGTTGTTTAGTGTGTGCAATCACTATGCCACCCAAAAACCACTCCAAATCAACGGATTATTCACATCAACGGACACCATTACCCCCCTTTAGTCTGTTAATGAGAGGTAGTACTGTACTTGATATTTAATATAAAAAAAAAAAAAAAATCAAACTTTGCAATATTTTTTTTTTTTTTTTGCATCACTAGCCCTCCTGTCTTTGATTTGCTTCCATCTTTCCTTATTGACTGTATGAAAATCATTTCTCAGGTATGTTTCAGAAATGTAAGTCAATTTATTCTGATATATGATGCTGAGACAATCTTGGATGTTTTTCCATGACAAATGTGCATCCTTCTGTTTCTGCTTTCATCCACAATGGTGACTCATTCGTGTAACAACTCAATTGGTTCACTGTTCTGGATTGGGTGACTTTAGCTGCTCCAGAAAACCAGCATATTCTTCTGCCCAATTGATAGGACGCTTTGTCATTTCTTGTGGCTCTTCATGATTTGAAGCCAACTGATAATCCAAAATGTATTTTTCAGCAGCAATTGCACAGCTATGTTATTAACAATGATCTTGAAGTCATTTATTTCTGGGGGGAAAAAAAAAATCTACTATCACATTAAAAAGTGTACATATAGGTGCCTTAGCCCTTACCTTTAGATTGCCTCTCAGCACACTAACCCATCAATACTGCAACTATCCTTAGACCTAACTTAAATTTACATTGAAATTGGTGAATTATTTTTACACCAATTTACTGAAATAGAAAAATGAATAAAGTATTTTTACTTTCAAATGAGTTATTTTGTTTAATCATGTCATCTATAATCATGTCAATTGGGCCAGTGGTTTGGATTTTATGGATGATTATCTCTAAATTGACAATAGTTGCCATGGCAACATGATAGGTGTTAGTAAGAATAGTATAAAAGGAAGGTCCTACATTGTTTTTGACATGCTCAGGTGATTTGTTGACCCATAAAACCTTCACATGCCAAGTTGCATGTCAATTGGGCCAGTGGTTTGGATTTTATGGATGATTATCTCTAAATTGACAATAGTTGCCATGGCAACATGAAAGGTATTAGTAAGAATAGTATGAAAATAAGATACTACATTGTTTTTGACATGCATAGGTGATTTGTTGACACATAAAACTTTCACATGCCTAGTGGCATGTCAATGGGGCCAGTGGTTTGGATTTTATGGATGATTATCTCTAGATTGACAACTTAATTGTTGCCATGGAAATGCAAATTTGGTATGATGTAGATGTTCCACAATATTTTTGACATGCCCACATGATTTGTTGACCCATAACCCCATGTACTCCAAATTTCAATGAAATTGGACCAGTGGTTTAGAGTTTATGTATATTTCTTTACCAAAATCTTTACAAATTACCACCCTTAATTCTCACACTTTGTTATGGTAAAGTCTAGCCAAAAATTCAGATAACAAAAAAATCTCCCTTATTTTTCAAGCTATTTAAAAAATTATGAAGTATTTCATTTCTAATGAAATGGTCTTTCATATGCAACAAGAATTTAAGGGTTAAACCAAATTTGAAATTTTTGTGCTTGTACCTATATGAGTCTGGTGAGGCCATACCTGGAATATGCTTCAGTGGTGTGGAGCCCTAAACTGAGGAGAGACAGATACGCTCTAGAGCAGGTCCAGAGGAGGGCAACCAGAATGGTGCAAGGACTTTCACACGTCTTACCCTGAAAGACTGGAAACACTAAAAATACCGACACTGCAGTACCGCCAACAAAGGGCTGACATCATACAAACATTCAAGATCCTCAACCACCAAGATATAGTTAAGTATGACAGGCCAAGTACATATGTGGGAATACCATGTTCCTACCCTCAAGTCACTCAACCAGAAGACACCATCGAGAACTACAGGTTCAGCACCAAACAGTAGCCAGAAAGTCATTCTTTGCTGCTAGAGTGACACAGATATATTACAGTTTGAGTCAGGAAACAGTCAATGCCCCAAAAGTGAACAGTTTTAAATCTCACCTGGGGAAGGAGTGAAGGGAACACCCGAACCTGTATCATCACTAGTTCTCCTACTGAATTAATAAATCTGCCTAAGCTTGTTGCAACACATTAAAAGATGTGGTGTTCTCAACTGATAAAGAGGACACCATACCTAGGCAGAGGGTCTAATTACCCTCATCAGGTACCTAACAACCAAAGATTGACAAAGCTATATCGTCTATATCTAGTAGATTGATTTATGGAATTTTTGGCTTGAGGTCCAAGCGCCAGAGACGGTAGGCCATTCAGCTCTATATCTAGTAGATCATCACCAGGACCTGATGGTATGCCTGCTATAGTGTTTAAAAACTAAAAAGTCATTACTGAAACCACTAAGTATATTATTTGAAGATTTTTAATAACAGCGACCAGTCACTTAAGATGGCTGCAATAATATAAATTTTTCAATTTTTATAAGGGGGGAAGCTCCAAGTTATAGGCCACAAATAACATTAAATTTAATGAAGACAAGTAATATAAATGTCAATTTTAGCTGTGGTAGAAACTCTAAAAGCAATCTGACCAAAACAATATAAATACAACAAATCATGTTCAAGACCTAGGAAGTACATTGTCTGGAAGATGTGACTTTACTGAGCACATAACAGAGTAATAATGAAATGTTCTCAATTAACAGGCTGGATATTAAGGACATTCAGGTCGAGATAAATTTACCATGATAACTCTTTAGAAACTCCTTTTGCCGAGCTTAGATTACTGTTCACAGCTATGGAGTCCATCTAATGCAAAAGATATTTTGCCTGGTCGAGAGAGTGAGGAAATGAGAAATACTTAGTTATTGTCACTTGTGAATGCCATGTGGTGATCCCCACTTCTACGACTTGCATTCCAAAAGTTTATCACTTTCGTGGCAAACCAGTTACCTTTCCAGTTCATTCTCCAGTGTGTGCATTTTATAGGGTTAGAAAACGTTAAAAGGCATTTCATCAAACATATTGAATTCCTAAAAGATCTGAGTTATTGTAGTGTAAGGCCGAAATCTTTGAAACTCTACTCTTTTGAAAGACGAGATCGTTATGCAATGATTTAACTTTGGAAAATATTAGAAAAACAAATACCTCACCTCGTCAATTATACCAAATTTTCGAACATAAATATTTCATTCGAGGCTCATACGGGATTTTAATTATAGCAGGTAAGTTTCGAGATTTGACAAGTATTGCGGCGGTTTGTTTTGTTACCCCTACATCACCGATCCTATTATTAAATACATTATTATCACCACTACTGTTCCCAAATACTTAGCAAAAAAAAAAAAAAAAAAAATACATAGATTCAGTTATGAAGAAAATTTAATTAATTGAGCTTCTATTAACTAAACGGAAAAAAGGTGAATGATCATATGATAAGCATAATCAGCGAAACAAGTTTGTGAATTGTGACCAAGCTATGAAAAAAACTTACATATAAAAGGCGACGGGTCCACACCAGTTATCAATTTCGGTCTCAATATCTTGAATTGGGTTATTATCGACCGCACAAAATTTTTACCGATGTTCATAGGGATGAATTACATGAAATATTTTATCGCATTACCATTGTGACACAAAATAAATAACATCACCAGCAACGACGCCAGATTCTAACCACGAAAATTTAAACCCTATAACATAATTGATATAGTTTAGAAAAATATTTAAGCGCTGAAGAAAAAGAAAAAAATAGGCTGATTAATAATATCACTGCAATTAATAGAATTGTGTAGGTATTTGCCATTATAGCATTTACACGACTGCTTTTATTCACGTTGGATAAGCGTCTTTATTCGCTGGCGACTACAATAATGAATTTGCAGCGTCTGGTAGATTCTGCCATAGAGTTCAACTTTACCGTTCGCCTCTAGCGCTCAGCATCAAAATTAGCGCCTTGTAAACTGACCTATGTTCTGAACTAGATTACGTTTTTTGAAATTAAATTAATTTCTATAAAAGCATCATATTAATCAATTATTGGTAGAAATAATTATAAAATGCAAGGAGTTTTTCTCCATATGAACGAACCGCATTTATTTCTGAGTTATTTCACTCCGCATGGACGACGGTTTTAGCCAGGATCGTGTCAAGTTGCCAACCGTTGTTTTGTAATTGTCTTTTTAGTTAAACTATATCCTTTAACAATTTTTGTATTTTGCTACTAAGTAAATATATTACAGTAAACTTCTCATTTGTTAAAAGAGTAAATTTTATTAATAACTTCAGCCGTATTTTGAATTGATATTTATACAATAAACTCACTATTCTTGTCATGGACCCATTGTTGATGAACTGGGGCAGTACAAATTTTATTCAGAAGATTAATACAAATTGAGCTTTATTAATGTGGTGTATTCTGACATTGATTTTTCTTTCTCCGATTTAATTAATTGCATTTTTATGTTCGAAACCTATTAGGATGACGAACATACTACGATATTTGTATGCATTAAACAGAAGTGCATATTTTATACATGAAAATGGAGAACATTATGAATATATGGTATATTATATGCAAACAATTATTCAAACATTTCAACAACTGTATTACTAAGTCAAGCTCCCGTGGGAATAAGGTTATCGTTGTCAGTAATGGAACGCATGATTAAATGAACCAATCATCTATCGTTTCTTTTGATTTTGAATGTTGTAAATGTGTTGCCATACAATCCAATTTATTATGATTTAGTATTATTACGTATGCCGATACATTATGTAGATAAACTTATATAGTGTAACAACTTGTTTTGAAATATATTTATTTAGCTGATATATTTTTTCAAATTATAGTGAACATTTACAATGAAAATAATGTAAATCAAGCAGACGCTGACATCCGTTAATTCGTGTTTTACCTGACGTCGGTTACTTGAATGCATTCAAATGCGAAGCTGGATCAAGAAAGCAGCGCAGATCGCAGGAATCAGACCGGGGGGGATCAAACATAGAATACTGCTGCTTTAAGTAAGTACACGTATGTAATTATTTAAGAATAAAATGACCTGAAGCAGTGGGCCGTGGGGAAGCTAGTTTTTGCCAAGAAAATAGCATATTACGTTGGTCTATATGAATTTACAAAATATTTTTCCGTTGCTCTATCGCATTGCTGTGCCCATCTAAAAATTTAACTGTTTACTTACTGAACGCAGGACGTTAGGCATATCGAGATACTCGTTGATCAATTGACTGGTGACTTTGAGAGTTGCTTCGTAATTAGATCTTGTTTATCCCATTGCTGACTGTTAATGGAAGCCATAATTAGGTACGGGCACAAAAATTTCCATTTTTTTTTTACCCTTAAATTATTGGTGCATATTTAAGGCAATTTTATTAGAAACAAAATGCTTAAATTTTTTAAATAGCTTGCAAAATAAGGGAGATACGAATTTTTTAAAATATTGTTCATCCCGCATTTTTGGCTAGACCAGGGGTTCCCAAATTTTTCAGCTCATCGACCCCCTAGATTATGATTTTCTATAGACCCACAAACTATTAAATCACGCTTTATGTCAGTTTATTAATATTATTCGTGTTGTTATTGTAACTTATTAATGCTAGTAATATTATTTGAGTAATAATTTTAGTTATCATTATGATTGTTATTGTTTTAATTCTTTACAGTAGTTCTTGTTTGGTCTCATAAATCACTTATGAGTTATGGTAATTCTAAAGTACTATAGTCACAATTTTCGTGTCTGTGGATTGTGTTTGGGGGGGTTCTGATGTGAGCAGGTCATGGCATTTTCTTATGTGACCCGAACAAAACAAAATGGGGTGATTCTGAGATTGATCTATTGATTGCGCTGTTTATGCAAGCTTGTATCATGGACATAGGTATGTGTTCATCCCAAGATGAGTGTATGTCTATGGCTAGGTGAAGGTGTCTGAGTGTGGTAATGATCTTCCGATTTTGTTGTTCGAGTCTGGGGTGGTATGGTGTGGCGTTACACCTTGTAATGTTGAACTGTTGGCGGATATTACTTGATGTGACGATGCGATGCTGAGCTCCGTCTTGCATGACGCTCTGCTCAGCTGAAAACTATTATTATTTTATACTAGCAACCAAAATCCGTCCTCATTGACATGCATCATGCTGTCCGTGTCATAGCACTCAGTGAACAAATACGCCTTTAGTTCCTTCTTGAAGGTTATATAGTTTTCAGATATCCTTACGCATTCGGGTAATTTATTATATAACCTTGGAGCACTATTCACAAAGGCTTTCCAACCCATTTCGGTGTTGAATCTTCGCTCATTTAGCCTGTCTAATTGAACATTATGCCTTAACGTCATGTCGGAAGCTGTACTGAAGTCACTAAGCAATTCTTTGAGGTAGACTGGCTTTCCAAATTTAATCACTTGATATACTACCGTGCATATTTTATAAATGATCCTCGCCTTAATAGGCAACCAGTGTAAGCTTATCAGTACGGGAGTTATTCTCTCACGCCTCTTTAAACCCACTATCATCCTCGCAGCTCTGTTCATAACTAATTGTAGTTTCCTCAATAAGTGGTTAGGCAGTCCATAATACAGCGAGTTGCAATAATCAGGCTTACTTATCACGTAGTTATGAACAAGCATTTTGACAGATTCTTTATCAAGATATTTCCTTACAAAGGTTATGTTTCTCGGGTGATAACTAGCCACTCTAACCACATGATGCACCTGACTTGCGAGATTTACATTTCTGTCAATGATCACTCCCAGATTCTTAATATTGTCGAAGATTTTATCTTGGTGTTTCTGGAATCTCGGTCTTTGGGATCATTTAAGCTTCTCATCGGATACAAATTTGACATGAATATTGACCAGAACCGACTCACTGTGCAGTGCGTGTATCAATTGATAGAACGGTAGATGATGGTATTCAATCGGCGATGCCACCCCTCGGTGTCATTATTTGTTCTAACTGAACGCATGTATACGGACCATGCTGATGGAGGCCATATCTTGCTTTCCATCCATGTCAAGTCTATGTAATCCAGCAGCTGGCGAAGTGGTTCTGCCATGGGCGTTGTTGGAGTATCCAAAGCCATTATCTCAGCAAACACGCTTGTGATGCATTAAGGGGGGAGAAATGGAAGACACAGTAGGCGACGTGTAAACTTATGAGTACTGTTGTTCTGCATGTATGCAACTGCCAAACCAAGTTCTTGCCCCTTTCGCCAAACTGACTGCCCAATGGAAGGAGCCGCCATGAATTTGGACTTCTGGCAGTACCTGCTGCAACGCTGTCCAAACAGCTGCCTTGTAATCTATCAACACTGATGTCACTGACGGGGTGCCTTCCAGAAGTGATTGGATATTTTCCAAGATGGCAATGTAATCATTTTTTGACTTTCCAGACATCAACACATACACTAATGGTACTTATTTGGTTGAATCACCTTCTCTCACAAAGGCATGTATTGTCCACAGCTGACTAAATGGTGCACCAACTGCCTTAAAGTAGCTAGGTCAACACGAAAATGAAATTCCTGATATTTGAGCTGAAGTAGTTCTCATGGGAAGCAAAAAGTCGCTATGAGTATAATGCAATTTGAATTATCCATCTAGCTGTCCTAGTTCTCGAGATATTGCATTTTGAATGGAATTAAATCGGACCGAAACGTGCGGTCTGACTAATCGCCGATCAAACGTAAACAATGACGGTTTTTACTGACAGGCACAATTTTATATAAAAATTTAATATATGGTTGCATTATTTGACCTATTTTCTATAAGATGTGTGATTTCCATGTAATTTGATCATAGAATTACGTTTCTATCCTTTGCAAAATTACCCACCACAGCTACGAATACCGTCAAATTACATTAAAATCACACATTTTAAAGAAAATAGTTTGAATAGTTCAACTATATGCAAGCTATTACACTAATAGCACAATAGTAACAAACTTAATAGTGTAGTTTGATCCATACCACCAGTGATCATAGCGGGCAGGACGAATCGTAGCTGTGGTCCGTAATATTACGGAGGATAAAAACGTAACTTCTCTTTGATCAAATTACATGAAAATCACACATTTTCAAGAAAATAGTTCAAATAATTAAACTACAAGTCTATTACACTAATAACATAATAGTAAGAAACTTAATAGAGTGAAGTTTGATAAGATGGCGGGATGGATGTTGATGTTGTTATCCGATAATCCGACCCGATAGAATAAAAAACTAATTAGTACCACCAATTTCTCAGCTCTACCGTATCACGCTGCCTTTATTTTGGTATAAGAATAATCCGCGAGACTAGTAGTTTTCGTTATTTTTAGTTAGTTGCCCGCACTCTGAATTTATTTAGCTCATTTTTTACGCTGAAACATAAACCAATTTTCGATTTACTGCTGAATGCAAGCCGCCATGTTTATCTTATGTTTTTATGTACCGACATGTAACTGATGATGTAATTGTTTGAAATTTACTACGATCGTAGTAAATACACTCGTATAACATTTGTATGAATGAAATATCCGGCGGTATGTAAATTTGGCCGTTTGCATGGCGTGCGCATAAAATGACGCGCTATTGGGCTCCTCATCGACGGTGGCGCCTCTGGTGGTGTTAGACCTACCTACTTAAAGGTACCATCACAAAACCACTCCGGAGCTCTAAACAGAAGCTCCAACTGAGGTTTTGTGCACATGATGATATGACGCTTATCCCCAACACGTATGTCTCTTTGAACGAAGTCTGAAGGAATGGCTTCCTCATTAATATAAAAATCAAGTGTTGTTGGATCTGATGGTCTATCCCCTTGTCTAACTCTATTGGCACTTTGTACCAACGTGGCCAGATGCGGGAGGGATTCCGTGGGGGCATCAGAAGGAAAATTTGACTGAATGGCACCACTGACGATTGCCGCTGCATGGGTAAATGTCTCGCTTCTGGCATCAGCTTTGATCTTTGTACGTACATTGGTTGCTTGAAGTGCACATGCTTTAGGGATGCATTTGTGAGGAATGGAACCAGGAGTAAACGTATCTCTTAACTGTGTCACAACAGCTGTACAGTACATGTTTTTGCTGCGTACCGAGCATTGCCATACGGTTGCACCAGACTGCTTAAAGGTCAGATATCAACAGATATACCGTTCGCTAAAAATCATCGTATTGCTCGAAAAAGTACTTTTTAAAAGCATACAAATAAAGTTTTTACCTATTACAGAAGAATTTATTCAGAAAATTCACTTTTAATTGATGCAGTTGACGCTAGTTCTTGTTAGTCGTCCATGGTTCTTGCTAGTTGTTGCTAAGTAGTGCGTCCCTGGTAGAGAACCTGGTCTATGACCGAGTAATTGTCTATGTTGAGCGGAAAGTCGTCTGTATTTGTAGTGTCACCTGAATTGAGGTAGTGAATGATTCTTCTCCATAAGGGGTCTGTTGCTTGAGCGGCAATGATGCGTTCTTGTGTAATGTCAAGTGGCTCTGCTGCTAGATGTATTGTTGCTACGTTTCTGCTGAGGGGGTCTGCTACAGAGTTTGCCCTGGATGTAGTGGAAGATAGGCATAAATTCCTGAATCATGAGGAACCATCTGGCTAGTTTTCCAGTTAGGGTCTTTCCTTTGAAGAGGAGAATGGGTTGATGATCTGTGTGTACATGTATTTCATAGCCTAGAATGATGTCTTTGAAATGTTTAAGGGCATATATGACTGCAAGTGCTTTGATCTCAGTGAAAGAGCAGTTTTGTTCGTGCTTGTTTAATGCGCGGCTGGCGTAAGCTATTGGTCTAAATTTGGATTCGTGTTGTTGCATTAGTACTGCGCCAAGGCCTTTGTATGAAGCATGTGTACATAGTGTGAAGGGTTTAGAGAAGTTTGGAAATACCAGAACCGGGGCTGTTGTGAGTGCTTGTTTGAGGCTGTGAAAAGCTGTGTTGTGTTCAGGTGTCCAGGTAAAGGGAGTATTCTTTTTGAGAAAGGATGTTAATGGAGCTACAATGTTAGCATAGCCTTCGATAAACTGTCTGTAAAAACCTGACAGTCCTAGAAATGATTTTACATGTTCTGTAGAGTTAGGGGTTGGAAATTCTAGAACAGCCTTAACCTTGTCCTGAGAAGTGATGACACCTTGTGAGTTTATGACGTGTCCTAGGAACCTTATTTCCTTTTTGAGGAAGGAGCACTTTTTGAGTTTTATGCCTGCTGTGGCTAATCTTGAGATGACTGTTGTTGTTGTTGTCGTTCCCTAGACTGTCTGTCTGAGCAGTCCCGTCTCCCCAAGGAAGGCCACAGCCGAAACTGGGTTTTCCCACAAATCCTTTATAGAGTGTATGTTGTGTTGTTTGCGTGCATGATTGTGTATAATGCAGTCTTCCATTATGTGTTGTATGGTATGGGGTGAAGTGTTACATCCTGGGCAGCTGTTCACAACACGGTCGTCCAGCCTCTTCTGGTAGCTTAGAAGTGCTGGGTGGTGACCGCATCGCAGTCTGGCCAAGTGGACTCTGTCCTTACGTGGGAGAGAGGATTCAGAAGGGTGGATATCAGGGGGTCTGGCATGTAGCAGTGTGTTGTCTTTCAGTGTGTTAATGGAGCGGTGAGTGATATGATTATGAATATGTTTCCGGAGGCTGGTATTTGGTGGTTGTGGAGGAAGAGAAGAGAGTATCTGTGTGTAATAAAGGTCTATGGGTGTAGTTTTAATGTTTCTTGGTGTGTGTGGGTGTTCTGCTATGTAGTGTAGCGGGTGTGATGTGTTTGTGGTGGCTGCAGCAAGTGTTTGTGTGCCTCTCATGTCGAGGTGGTCCTTGACTTTGAGGACTTTTGTTTCATGGTGTAAATGGTCTGTAGGTGATGTATTTGTGCAGCCTGTAATTGTTTTTAGGGCTTTGTTTTGTATGATTTGAAGGGTGTTGTGGTGTGACTCACTGAGATTAGGAGCCCATGCAGGATTCGCATAATTCATCACTGAGCGTATGCATTGTTTGTATATTGTTATATTAGTTTCTTTGTTTTGTCCAAATGTTGTTCCAGTGATTGGCTTTAGTGCGTTAAGTCTAGGTGTGCATTTGTTTTTTATGTTTGTGAGGTGTTGTTTGAAAGACATGGATGTATCGTATGTTACACCAAGAATTTTCGGTGTGTTTGTGTGTGGTATTAGAGTGTTGTTGATGTAGAGATGAGGTATGTATTTGTGTTCTTTTGTCCAGTTGGTGAGAAGTGTTGCTGTAGATTTGGTTGGAGCTATTTTGAGTCTGTGATGAACCATGTGTTGAGTGTGTCAAGGTAAGGCTGGATTATTTCTGCAGCTTTGTCTGTGTTACGATGTGTGCATGTGATTGTTATGTCGTCTGCGTAGGAAGAGATTTGTATTTCTGAGGTGTCTGGCGTGGGTAAGTCATGCATGTATAGATTAAATAATGTGGGGGATAGAACTGAGCCCTGTGGTACTCCGTTCTTAATGTTTCTGATGTGCGATGATTGGCCATTATATGACACATGATCATTCCTGCCTGCCAGATAATTGGCCAGCCATCTTTTGGTGTTATTGTGCATGTCTGTGTTATATATTTTATTTGTTAGGTTGTGGCGGGGGATAGCATCAAAAGCTTTACTAATGTCCAATGTTATAAGAAGTGTTCTGTGGTGGGGCCTATCTGAATTGATGATGGGATGACTGTAGTGTGGAAAGGTGTTCTGTGTGTTTTTTTACAAAGACATTCATACATATACTAAGTCTTTTTCCCCCTTTCAAGGGAGGTAGCCAAAAAGGGAAAGGCATAAAAACACTCCCACCCATTTCATCCCTAAATACACTCCACACCCCTCCCACCCTCCCTCTCACCTGAACACCTCCTGGATGACGGGTCATCCCTGGGGCATTCTACATGAAGTGTACACACTTTTTGGCAAAATCTTGACACTAGGTCATCGATTTTGATAATGTTTTGCAAGCAGGTTGAGTCTGATGAGAAAACATTAAATGCCAATTTTTATGGCTCTGGGTCACCTATGACCATTTTTATGGTAAGGTGAATTTTGGGTCAAACTGGTTGACCCTAAACCTTTGAGAGGTCATAACTTTGGCCATAATTGACCGACCTAAATGGTTTTGGTACCAAAATGCTCAGGAAAGAGAGGTCTATCAAATGAGTGGAAGAACGACATTCCTGGGACAATTTTGCCATGATGACCTTGTTTTGAACTCTGACCTTTGACCCTGGCCAAACTGCAGCTTTGATCTGGCCAAAATATTTCCAATGTTAGCTCCATTTTATCTTTCATAACTTCAGGAAAAATAAAAATGGGATCTCCAAAGACTTTTAATTCATGGGCATTTAAGTACCACCAGGTGGGTGGTATTTTCAGTTATGTCACTACTGGGGTCATTTATAACATCAGATAGTGTTTGTAAATAGTCGTTTTGAGAGTGTATGATTTATCTTGACACACTTATCATATTTCAGTCTTTCCAAATACGACCTCTCCCCCTTTCTAGGTTGCCACTTCTTGGAAACAAAGCACTTGTAACACCTATACCAAAAGAATAAAGAAGCTGTAATTGGAGATATTTTATTCAATTTTAGAAATTTGGCACATGTCGAGAACATTAAATCAGTTATATACACATTTTGGTTAATACTGAAAAATAAAAGAGGCAAAACAAAATTATTGGAAGCATTCAAAAGCAAAAAAAAAAAAATAATAGGTATTCATTTGAGAAGAGTCATCACTTTGTTTGTTGCATCACTCCTTCTTGCTAATCATGTAGGTTCTTCCGGTTGCAGTTTTCGGTTCTACTGACAAAAAAATGGCAGAGATATCCATCAAACAAGAATCTTCCATTTTAGGGAAGCAAAAACTGGGAGAGGGTCCATGCGGGTGAAGAAATTTCACGTTCACTTCTTGTGATTCTGGAAAAGCTTCAGAAATGTAAGCAAGCCACCAATGTCCTGCTTTTCTCCTTCAGTTCGCACGACTAGACAATCCTTTCCTGATAAAACTCGACTTGTGTCATCACTGCGATAATATTCAAAGACTAAAGATTTTACTTCCTCAGAAAGCACTCTGCCCAGCTTAGGGTTAGGTGAAGCTAACATTCCTTTCTCCTTTAGTATATGGTGTGCTTGTACGGCCATTCTCTGAGAGCAATCGAACTCATTCATCAGTTTTCTAATACTCATACTGGTTGCAAATATGGTTAGAATTCTGATTTGATCGGTACAGCTTGATTGTTGATACTTATCCTTTAAAGACTGGATGATTTCTGGCATACAGTTGACATTACACCTTTGTGGCACATCTTGTTTTCCTGAACTACTACCAGCTACCAAATCCAGCTTTCTCTTAAAAGATTCTTCAACTTTCAACCTTTTCTCATCCACGTAAGTCGGATGCCTTATGGCTTTCCTTTTATAAAAGGGGCTCTCACCGATAAAAGACAATGATTTGTTCAGTAATTCAACTTCAAGTTCTCCTGCCACAACATCTGAATCCTCTTCTTGGCTATTCATCACATTCAGCTCCTCTTCAGATACTGGACTTTGAGACTCCTCAGAAGTGATTTTCTCAATTGATAACTGTGCAAGCCTCTTCCTACACCCTTGCCAAGAAAAGATGAGAACTTCTGCAAAAGCTGAGAAGAAACATTTCTTTTGCAGGGATTTATGGATCTCTGCAGTACTTTTGATTTGCCATCTTATGAAGATGAGTCTGAAAAGATCCAAAAAGCAAAAATTTACAGTTTATAAATAATATAAAAAATATTATTTGAAATTACCTTATACAATTTTAAGACAGAAGCAACTTGTAGTATGCTTCTGTAATGTTATAAATTCAAACAGAATCCGACAAATGCTTGATAACACACAAACTGTAAAACAAGCACCAAAACGCTCATACTGAATAAACAACTCACAAATACACCGTACAGCATTTTGCACCTTCACCAAACACTGCAACACGACTCCCAGTTTACCAATCCTTTGCACCAGCCTGCAGTAGCAGCACACACAAATGCATTTTCTCTCTCTGCAACTTCACTGCTCTCCAGTCATTAGCACATCACAATTATAATGTTGCAACTGCAAGTCCATACAACTGAACGCATCATACACTCAACAATCACAATAGCATATGTAATTTCAGTTATACAGCTATATTTAAAAGTGCCAATCAGGGTGGATTGGTTTAAACCAAGTGGTTTAAACCATGTTTTTATATTTTATTTTATTTTTTTAATAAACCACTATTTTTTTGTTGTCTTTTATCTTTGGATCAATATATCAATATAGCTGCTTCTTAATACCAAAATGCAACACAATACCATGTTCTTTCCTTTATTTCACACAACACAAAATTTTGTAGGCTAGCATTAGTGGTAATAGTCTGTAAATAAGTATGATGATAAGTTATATACCTCTTGACTGAGTCTTGGGTGGCTTCAATGGCTTGTGCAGCATGCTGTCCAAGCTAAATGTTTATGTCGGTAGACCGACAATAGCACTGCAGGTGTATGACCGACAATGGCGCTGCAGGTGTAAAGTTCTGGGCCGCGACTCCCGCACCCATAACATTTATGTTGGTACATAAATACCCATATTTTCAAAACCCATGGAGATCCCATTTTTATTTTTTCTGAGGCTACAGAGGATAAACAGAGCTAATTTAAGAAAAAAAAAATTAGGCTGATCAAAGTTGCAATTTGGCTAGGGTCAAAGGTCAAAGAGTTGAAAATAAGGTCATCATGGCAGAATTGTCCCAAGAACATTGTGCTTTCACTCATTTGAAAGATCTCTCTTTCCTGAACATTTTGGTACCAACATCGTTCAGATTGGTGCATTCTGGCGAAAGTTATGACTTATCAAAGGTTTAGGGTCAATCAGTTGGACTCCAAACTGACCTGGCCATAGATATGACCTCAATGACCTGGTAGGCCTCATACTTGGTATGTGAACTTTATTCATCATAACCAACAAATGATATCAATTTCCTAAGATTCTGTGACCGAGCTGTCAGGAGGGTGTGTACACTTCACGTAGAATGCCCCCCCTGCACCTTGCCCACCGCCCTGAGTCAGAAGCAGTGTCGCAAGACACAGCACATCCACAGCAAGGCCGCTTCATTTAATCGGCGACCCCCCCTCTCCGTCATTCAAAGACATTCACTCATCACATAAATGAGGTCACATGCCCTGTTAACCATGTTGGCGTCATGAGGAGCAAGTGGGTACGCGATAATGCCAATGTCGGCGTCTTGATTATATTTATTGTAGTTGTACCTGCGTGACCCCCGTACTCTGTAAACTGGCTTCTTCATATTTTCTATGGTTATCAAAATTCACAGGTGAAAGAGAGAACGAGCAATACAGTGGTGACTTTATTTTTTTGTAATGCAAGTATTATGACGCAACATCGCACATCTGGCAGCTAATGCTGCCCGCGAGGTATTGGCCCAGAGTGAAGGGGTTAAACAGTGTTTTAATATACTAAAGGTAGTGCCTCACTTCAACTGGGACGCAGATCATATAAATCTAATAAGGCTTTACCAAGCATGGTGCCTTAGCCAAATCAATTATGGATGTCAAATTTATGGATCAGCATGTAAAACTATTAAAGAAGCTTGATGTAGTCCATAATATGGCTTTGAGGATTTGTTCGGGAGCTTATAGAACATCTCCAGTGGATATCTTGTATGTGGACACAGGATTTCCTCCCCTTTATATTCGCAGGGAGGAATTAATCCTCAGATATATATCTCGTGTGTTAACATGAAAACAAAATCCAAACTTCAAATATGTAAAGCAGCCGGTAGACAGAGCTCCAAGAAAAGGTACTCTGATGAAACCTTGAGATGTGAAGTTGAGGCAGAGGAGGTAGGACTTGTTCCTGTTACAATTGCTGAGGTTACGCCTCCCAAATTCCCTCCTTGGAATCGATGTCCCACTGTAATTTGCCCTTTTAAAAACAAGAAAAATAGAACTGCTGTAGAGCTAAGGAGTGAATTTCTAGAACACTTACCAGTACATGCTGATTCAGTTTTTATTTATACTGATGGATCCAAATCCCAAGATGATGTTGGTTGTGCTGTTGTTTCTGATAGCATGATTTTAAAGAGGAAGTTGCCTTATTTTAGCTCTGTTTTTACTGCTGAACTGCTGGCAGTTAACGCCCTGAAATATGTGTCTTAATTCTGTTTAATCTAATAAGAATGTTGTTATTTTTACAAACTATGAGCATTCTATCCTACGTAAATTATTGCCTCTTCACTACAGTCACTATCCGAGTTACGACCACCCGTACTTACGGCCACGTTTAGCAGATGCCTATTATGAGTTTGCTGTCTGGCAGCACAGCGCGTAAGATAGCTGTGGCATCCCGACATCGCGTACGACAGTTATGGCAGAGACGGAAAAGTCGCTATACACGTGGTTGGAAGATAATAGGCAAAGAAATGTGAAAGTGATGTTACAAGCAGTGCAAAGTAAGGCCACAAGTTAATTTGGCATGTTGAAAGAACGTGCAGGTGAAGAATATGATTCACATGAATTCATAGTGAGTGCCGGGTGGTTTCGTCGCTTTCGAGAGCGTTACCAGGTTCACCACGTGTTGTCGAAAGGTGAAGCTGCTAGCAGTGATGCGCCTGCAGCTAAGGCATTTGTGGAAGAGTTTGATAGATTAATTAAAGATGAAGGATATTTACGTACTTATGACCATGTCTAGCAGATGCCTATTATGAGTTTACTAATAAGAATACAGACGCTCCTCAACTTACGTTTTAGTTACATTCCGAACAGCCGAATGCAAGTTGAAAATGAATGTAAGTTGTTACTGTACATCCGTAAATTCTATTACCATATCTTATAAAACACCCCTAAATCATTAATTATACACATAACATTGTAAAATAATAACATTAATTTCAAATAAATTAAATTCAAGCAACATAAATTGAGATGGTGGGGGAGGAGGAGGCAAGGCATGTTCAGTTTGTCGTTTGTGCAATGTAAACAATGGACGCAGCGGCATGTGCCTGTATCGTTTGAACTGTGGAGAGCGCGCTAAACTAAATTTTTTTTTTTCTCTCTCTCTCTCTCTCTCTCCAAACGTAAAACGAATGAACGTAAGTAGAGGAGCGTTTGTACTCTACAATAAGTATTTTCTTTCTTTAACTTACCATATCATATTAACAACTAAACAACTGAAAACAATGCTGTATACAACTGTAGGAGAGAAGCCAAACGCAGAGTATGGAATCCAAAGTATTTAACGTTTTGCCCAGTAGGGCTTCTTCAGAAATAATTTAGTAAACAAACATCTGACTCCTTACACAGTATAACCCAAGCTTGCGGGGAGAACCGAACATGAAACTGGTGTAAACACAATTTGCGTAAATTGTTATAAAAATTGCTAAAGGTTTATCTATTGTAAAAAATCCATTGTTTTGATTTATATTATCAATGAAAGATATAAAAACAGATTCAAAACATCTACGTTTCATAGTATGGTTTTCATATTTAATAATCTTAGAATTATTCCAGTCAGCAATGTGGCCTGTATCGTATCTATGTCTAACAATGGCATTATTCATATTTTTGTTAAGTTGGATAGCCGCTGACGATCTGTGTAGCTGATCGCTCAAAATTACGGAAGACCTTTTTTTCCTCATTGTTCAATGTGGAACAGAAGTTTCCGATATTCATCTGTGAACCAGTATCTGCAGATTTCGAGGTCTCTTACCTCATCTTCAGCTGGGTGGTAATAGTGAATGATTTAATCCTCTTGGGCTATGTGTTCACAAGTGCGAATGACCTCACCGAGTGAGCTGTGATTTTTCGTCTGTAACTGTTATGATCAAACGTCACTGTGGTGTTCTAGTCCGATTTTTTTAGGGAAGTATCAATTGATTCTACTGTGTATTTAAAGGTGGTTTGAGTTTTTCAATTAAAAAACTCAGACCACCTTTAAATACACAGCAGAATCAATTTATACTTCCCTCAAAAAATCGGACTAGAACACCACAGTGACGTTTGATCACAACATTTGTATCATGTTTATGTTCCGATATTCTTTTATCAACACCACGGAAACTTTCACCAATGTAGACCTTTTTACAACCTAAACATGGCACACAGTAAACACCAGCTCGGTAACAGTTGGTAATCTTATAAAAAGCTGAAATAAAAGTAGGGAAACTGTTTGTCAAGCAGGTGTTTACTGTGTGCCATGTTTAGGTTGTAAAAAGGTCATTGGTGAAAGTTTCCGTGGTGTTGATAAAAGAATATCGGAACATAAATATGATATGGTAACTTACAATATGAATAATGCCATTGTTAGACATAGATACGATACAGGCCACAATGCTGACTGGAATAATTCTAAGATTACTAAATATGAAAACCATACTATGAAACGTAGATGTTTTTAGTCTGCTTTTATATTTCTCTTTCATAATATAAATCAAAACAATTGATTTTTTACAATGAATAAACCTTTAGCAATTTTAATAACAAAGTAACAAGTAATTTACGCAAATTGTGTTTACACCAGTTTCATGTTCGTGCTGACTGGAATTGTTAGACATAGATACGATACAGGCCACAATGCTGACTGGAATAATTCTAAGATTACTAAATATGAAAACCATACTATGAAACGTAGATGTTTTTAGTCTGCTTTTATATTTCTTTCATAATATAAATCAAAACAATTGATTTTTTACAATGAATAAACCTTTAGCAGTTTTAATAACAAAGTAACAAGCAATTTACGCAAATTGTGTTTACACCAGTTTCATGTTCGTGCTGACTGGAATAATTCTAAGATTATCAAATATGAAAACCATACTATGAAACCTAGATGTTTTTGAATCTGCTTTTATATCTGTCATTGATAATATAAAGCAAACAATTTATTTTTTTACAATAAATAAACCTTTAGCAATTTTAATAACTAACAAGCAATTTACGCAAATTGTGTTTACACCAGTTTCATGTTCATTTCTCCCCGCAAGCTCGGGTTATACTGTGTAAGGAGTCAGATGTTCGTCCACTGTTATTTCTGAAGAAGCCCTGCTTGGCTAAACGTTAAATACATTGGATTCCATACTCTGCATTTGGCTTCTCTCCTACAGTGCTGGTGCAGTCGTTGCTGCTTTTACTCAATGCTGTATACTAAGATAAATATACTGTACCTATATCTCACACTTAAAATGAATCAGAATGGATGAGAAAGATAGATCTTAAAATACACACATATTTAGAGTGCATATAACAATTGAAGAGTTAAGAAAAACTATTAAATGGAAACTACAATTAAAAACCTTAAAAATGGTAAGCAAGGTTATATTTAATATGTGTGTGTGTGTACACAGGTATAGTATATACAGTACCTGTATACGTTTATTTACTGAAATACAGTACAGTATTGAAACATTAAAAACTAAGAAAAAAAATAAAGCTAAATGGCATAAAATTGATAGATAAACAGTAAACAGCTTATGTATAATAGTATTTGATAAAAAAAATAAAAGTTACTTGAAAACGCAACAGATTGATATGTATCCTAGAGTATAACCCTCGTGTCAGCCATTTTGAATGCGACCCGACCTATGACTGGTTAGTCGGAACCAATCTGTCGTAACTCGGATAGTGCCTGTACAGAAGCTCCTCAACTTACGTTTTAGTTATGTTCCGAACAGCCGAACGTAACCTGAAAATGAATGTAAGTTGTTACTGTACATTCCCGTAATTTATTACCGTTCATACTGTACTATACATCCATAAATTCTATTACCATATCTTATAAGACACCCCTAAATCATTAATTATAAACATAACATTGTAAAATAATAACGTTAATTTCAAATGAATTAAATTCAAGCAACATAATTTCAATTAAATGAGTTTTATTCAAATTTACTTACCTTTGGCAGTGGTGCATAAAGCGAGATGGTGGAGAAGTCACATAAGAGTTTGCGGATCGTCAATGTCAGTTTCACAATCATCGAAGAAAGTTGAGGTTGAGGGTAGCTCTTTGAGAGGTTGAAGGTTGAGGTCCATCATCATCTTTTTTGTGTCATAAATTATACGGTAGCATTGTATTGCATTGTATATTCTATTGGTGACCTGTGTGTGACGCTCAACGTTTGGGTCCTGTCTCTCAAAAATTGCAAGGGCTTGGTACATACATACATATACCAAGGCTTTTTCCCCCTTCCAAGGGAGGTAGCCAAAAAGGGAAAGGCATAAAAACACTCCCACCCATTTCATCCCCAAATACACTCCACACCCCTCCCACCCTTCCTCTCATCTGAGCACCTCCTGGATGACGGGTCATCCCTGCACCCTGCCCACCGCCCTGGGTCAGAAGCAGTGTCGCAAGACACAGTACATCCACAGCAAGGCCGCTTCATTTAATTGGCGACCCCCCCTCTCCGTCCCCCTTTGCATATAAGGAGAGGACGGGGAGAAATCCCTTCGGGCTGCGTCAAAATTTACTCACACATACTACCCCACCCCCCTGCCCATTTCTCCTCATGCAGTCACAACATCATCCATATACAACCATTCTCCACTCACCTCTGTCTTCCGTCCTCTCCCTTCCTTCCTCAACAGACATTCCCCTCTTCCCCAAAGCCCCCTTCACCCCATCCATCCACCTCATCCTAGGACGTCCCCTCATGTTCACTCCCTCCACATCTGCCTTCCATACCTCTTTTACTAGTCTTTCTTCACTCATTCTTTCCATGTGTCCAAACCATCCTAATATTCTTTCATCAACCCTGTATGGGGCAGAAACGTGGAACATAAGAGAAGAAGAGAGAAGGAGTTTTAATGTGTTTGAGATGAGGTGTCTGAGAAGTATGGCGGGGGTTACTAGGCTAGATAGAGTGAGAAATGAGGAGGTGAGGAGGAGAACAGGGGTGAAAAAGGATTTGGGAGAGAAGGGCTTGGTATATGAGAGAAAACCCTTCCGCCAACAATTTGGACTCAAATTTCTTCATCGAAATGGGCTCATCCTCTTCTTCTTTTTCTGCATGAAGCTGAGCCTCCAACTTCATAAGGTCTTCATTTGTTAACTCCTCACCATGGGAGTCCAGCAGATCTTCAAAGTACTCCTCCAACTAGAGGTTGAGCTGCTCACTTACGTCGACGAGACTGGTTAGGAGGTTTTTGGCAGTCTCCTGCTGGTCAAAGCCCTGAAAATCATTAACAAATCGCGGGCAAAGATTCTTCCACACCGCATTGAGGTTGACCTCGGAAACCTCCTGCCATGCAGCATCAATGATTTTGATGCATTTGAGGATGTCAAAGGATTTCCAGAAGGCCCTC
Organism: Oratosquilla oratoria; assembly: GCF_046742065.1. Classification (NCBI taxonomy): domain Eukaryota; kingdom Metazoa; phylum Arthropoda; class Malacostraca; order Stomatopoda; family Squillidae; genus Oratosquilla; species Oratosquilla oratoria. The sequence continues at coordinate 520,539 of NW_027467711.1, forward strand.
AAAGTCATTTCAGGGTTGCTATCAGCCTTTAGAGCCATTCTGTAGGTTTGTCGGATGTAATATTTTTTGAAGTTGGCAATTACACCTTGGTCCATTGGTTGCAGAAGTGAAGTTGTATTAGGAGGGAGGTATACGACCTGAACGTTGGGATGAAAGTCATCCAAGTGGGGGGGATGTCCAGGGGCGTTATCCAAAATGAAAAGAATTTTGAAGGGAAGGTTATTCTCCCTGCAATGCAACTTCACTTCTGGGATGAAATGATGATAAAACCAATTTTTGAAGATGGCCAACGTCACCCATGCATTGTCATTCCACATCCAGATCACTGGCAGAGAGCCCTTGCTAATGTTTTTGAGGGCTCGAGGATTAGCTGCCCGGTACACCAACAGAAGTTTAAGCTTGTGGCTTCCGTCCGCATTCCCCCCAAGCATTAGAGTTAGCCTATCCTTAGCTGCTTTGAAGCCAGGCATCGTCTTCTCCTCACGGCTGATGTTGGTTTTTTCTGGCATTTTTTTCCAGAAAAGGCCAGTCTCGTCGACATTGAAAATTTGCTTTGGTGAATAACCTTCTTTCTCAATTATTCCCCATAACAATTCTGGGAAACGATCGACGGCTTCCTTATCTGCAGATGCAGCTTCTCCACTTACGGCAACATGATGCAAATTGGACCTCTTCTTGAATCGGGCAAACCAGCCATGGCTAGCATTAAAAGTTTCATCGGCAACGCTTTCTCCTGCCTTGGCCTTAAGGTCTTGAAAAATAGAAATTTCCTTCTCTTGAATAAGATTAAGGCTCAGAGGCATATGGTTAGCAGTTTCTCCATTTCTTCCATCAGCTTTCCACATTTCTTACTGATCACCGTTGACTGCATCACCACTGAACCTTTTACATGCTCTAATATGCAATCTTTCTGCTTATAAATGGTATTGACGGAGACATTTGGAAGAAACGTGCAACGTTCACATGCTTTTCACCAGCATCAATTTTCCTGATAATAGCCACCTTCGTTTCAAATGAGGTGGCTTGCTGCTTCTTTTGACTACCACTATCACTAGTAGACTTACGCTTTTGACGCGGTGAACTGGGAAGATGCAAGGCACGTTCAGTCTGCCGTCTGTGCTATGTAAACAATGGAAGCAGCGTCATGCGTATCGTTTGGTATGACGGAGAGCACGCAAAACAAAAAAATTCACTCGCAAAATATATATATTTTTTTCTTTACAGTCAGTTCAAATGTAAAATTAAAAAAAAAAAAAACATAAAATGAATGAACGTAAGTAGAGGAGGGTCTGTATTTAGTCCAAGAAATACAGGACTCGTTGATTCTTATTAAGGGACCATGAGGCGCGAAAACACGAAAAATTCTGGAAAATTGATCAATTTTAGGTAAACATTTCAAAAGTTTCTCTGATGGTGGTAACACTTCGACCAAATATTATAGCTCAATTCCGTTTCTTTTCTTATATATGAAATAAAATAAATCAATTTTTGGCGACCTCTGGCAACCCCATTGCATGAAAAAACATTCTATATTGAAATAAAGTCAAAATTTTGATGGCCAGTTCAGTTTTGTTTACTGTAATTAATATTTATGGAGATATCTGTCAACTTGCCCGACCCTAAAGCACCAGTCACCCATCTCAGTGTCTTTTCAAAGCTGGAAGAGAAAGGACGTCGCTCTGCTGCATAACAGTCAGCCTACCAGTCACGCACGCGACATTGGCTACCCCATTGCATGAAAAAAACATTGTGTATATTGAAACAAGGTCAAATTTTCGATAGCATAAGTTGCGTGAGAAAGTAAGTTGAACAATGTCACAAGTGAGTACGAGGCCGGAGAATTTTAAATGCCTGTGCACTCCTTTTAAACTTTAAATGCCTCTCCTGAAAAGTTAATGTTTTTGATATTTAAATAACCATATCTCTGTTTCTTTTTGTCCGATTTTATTCATTCTTTCGAATTTGTAAAGAGAAATAGTCATTCTTTAATTTGGCAAGAAAAATAAAGTTTTTTTTCTCTCTCTCTCTCTCTCTCTCTCCATTTATCCTTGCAGATTTTCACTGAAGTTTCTTACTATTCAAAAAAAAAAAAAAAAAAAAAGAGTAAGAGGAAATTTAATTTTGTGAAGTTCCCAAGACTAATCTTTCATTTCCTACATAGGCTGATTACCTATGCCTATGGATACTTTAATAATCGCAGATACCATCATAAAATAAATAAGTAAATTAACTACACATAACATATACATGTTATTAAAACAATTTAGTATGCAATAATACTCTTTCCAATAGAGTAAGTATACATAAGTTCACCAGAGAAATTGAACGACTTTAATGGCACATTCACCTATAAGTACTTCCCATGATGCCTTAACAACCGGAAGAAAATAAAAGTAAACTTTTGCTGGGTGCTGTCCCATGTGGGTATCACTGGAAATGAGCAGGCCAATGTTGCAGCCAAAGCCGCTACTAGGCTCAGCCACAAGACACAAAAATCCCACATACAGACTTCAAGTAAGTAATTCATTGATACGCAATGGAGAAGTGGCAGGAACAATGGACAAGGCTGGATGGTAGTTACAAGTTAAAAGAGATTCACCCCTCAGTGAGCCCTTGGAAGTCTCATTCTTTGGACAGGAGATCAAGTATTTTTTTAACAAGGTAATTGGCCATTCCTACATTACCTATAAATTTTTTATGGCAAGTGGAGCAGAAAGGCTGGCTCCCCAATGCCCCACTTGCCAAGCTGTTTTTACAATTAAACACATTATAATTCAATGCCCTGCATACTCTAATAAGTGCAGGGCAAACTTTTTAACAAATTTATCTCTTGAAGTTTTAGGGGAGGAGGCTCATGTGGAGAATGTTTTAAAAGATGTCAATTTATTTTATGAAATTTAAGATTGTGTATATGATTGCTTGTATATGTATCTTGTTTTGATTTTTATGCGCTGAATGGCCTACTGGCTCTGGCACTTGGCCTTTGAGCCAAAAATTTCATAAACCAATCTGTATTTTTGTTCTCGCCAATGGATATTAGGGTGAAATTGTGGAAGTCTATCAATTCTGTTAGGCATGAACATTTGCTTCTAAAACAGTGTTGAAAGTCTCTTATTAATTTGTTACTCTAGGAAATGTATAATAGGGTTTTTTATGATTCTTTCAAAAATTGAATGATATTTGAGGTGGGTGCTATTGGCCTGTAATGTTTTTGGATCCTCGTTTATGTATGGGAGAGACATTGGCAAGTTTTAATATTTCTGGTATTTCATCTGTGTCGAGGGACTTTCTCCACAGTATAAGGAGAGGGGTTGAGATTGTCTTTTTGCATTCCTTGATAATGTAGGTGCCTATGCCATTTGGACCAGGTGACGCTGATGTTTTCATATTGTCTATAGCCTTCTCTATATCTTCCTTATTTCTATGTCATCTAATGTATCTTGATCTTGAATCGGAGAGTCTTCAGTTATATGGATATTAGTTTACGGGGTGTTCCAGGCCTTAACATATTGGGGTTTGTAGGATGTCAGCCATTTCTTGTGGAGATGTGGTATGTTGTCCATCTGCTCTAGTGGTCTGATATTTTTCTTTGGTGTGGATTTCTTTTTTGCATAATTAAAGAAAAATCTGGTATTGTTTTTACTGTATGGCTCTTCTTTCACTGTCCATCTCAGTTTTGTGTGATGTTTTTATTTTATTTTCCAGATCACGTAGTTCTTTCTCATGTTGCACAGAATTTCCTTTTTGTGGTTAATGGAAAGTGATTTTCCAATTTTGGTGCTCCTTGTTAATGTCTTTCTGTATCTATGTTCCTTTGATATTTTTTCCTTCTTAGTTGCTTCTTTGGTGTGTTGGAGTAAATAGCTTTTCTTGGGTGGTGTTCTATTATATTGCAGCATTACTATGTGCTTTGGTTCTTGAGTTCTTCATTCCAATTTATCCTCTCAAGAGTTTCATTGACTTTTACCTAATTAGCCTTATTATGTTAATATCTGAGAATGGCATCCTTCTTTGTTTATGAGTCATTGGGTTTAGTAGTGATATACAGGTAAACGTCGACTTACGATGGCATTAGGTTTCGATAGATCCATCGTAAGTCGATCCCCAATTTGTGTATCACTCTGTTCCGTGGTCACTGTACCTAGCCTACCTGTATATTAACCACCAGAGATACTGAATATAGCCTATTAAACATGTACAGTAGTTTATTTAATTATTTTTATCCTTTTTACCATATTCAAACACTATAATATGTATTTTCAGTATGGACCTTAAATCTCGCGGGCAGCAGCCAATGCCAGCCGTACGACGTGTCGTAATAATACTCGCATCATAAAATATAGTCACCGCTTATATCGATCGTTCTCTCTTTCACCCGCGAATTTTGAAAACCACAGAGAATGGGATTCGGGGCACATTTGAGAGAATGTAAAAACACAGGGGCGACTACAATAAATATAATCAAGACGCCAATATGGCAGCGTCGCGAATCCACTTGCTCCTCATGACGCCTACGTGTGCGGCACCGTATGGAAGGGGTTAAGTATATCATGTCGTCGTCGTAAAGTCGAAAAATCGTAAGTCGCGGCCATCGTAAGTCGACGTTTACCTGTATTGGTTTCTGTTATAATTATATTGTGACCCGAGTGTATAGTTGGGGATATGTTTAGATCATTTAACATATTTGGGTTATTAGTTAGTATGAGGTCAAGGATGTTGTTGTTTCGTGTTGGAGTATGGACTTCTTGGATTAAAAGAAGCGTTTCCATCATTTTGTTTAGCATTCCTCCTTTATTATGGTATTTTCCAGACGCCATGGTGCCATGGCTGTTCCATGTACAGTTTGGTAGGTTGAAGTCACCTGTTATTATCACCTCCCTAGAGTGGTCTTTGATTTGAGGACAGTCTAATTTTGCTGAGTATGTCTTTCATTTCTGAACTGGAGAGATGGTGGCCATTATTGTTCTCCTGTTTTGTACAGTAATTGCTATTATGATTATATCACAGGCACCATTTGAATAGGAGAGTATGGTTTCAGAAGGGATGATTTCCAGGATGCACATTAACACCTCCATGTGATTGCCCTTCTCTATCTGTTCTGTAGCTGCTGTATCCCTTTATTTGAATTTCGTAGTCCATGATCATTGAGGTTAAGTGAGTTTCAGTTGATGCTATTATTGCTGGCTCTCCCATAGTTAATGTTTCTATGAATGGTATTTTGTATTGGTTACTATTGGAATATAGGCCTTAAAGAAATTATTGAGTGGTTGGGTGTGGTGGGGGTCTCCCCCAATGGTGTATTTGGTTGAGGCTGGGGTTCCCAGTTGGGGTTTGGTTAATCCCGTTATGTACATCATGGAGTTTTGGAGGTTTATCAATTTGTGCCTTTATTTCTTGAAACCCTAATAGATCATGAGGAACAATAGGTTTGGGTTCAAGTGGTGATGGTATGTCCCTTTGTTTCACAACTGTTGGGTATTTTTGTCAGGTTTCTTGACTTTCTTGGTTCAAAGGTTGTTTTGGTTTTGCAGGTTCCTCTGGGTTTGCCCGACTGTTAAACTTTGTTCTTTTCGTGCCTTTCAGATGGGGATATTTGCAGTGTATGGCATTCTCTCTTTTGCCATGAGAATTTACGGATGTTTGGGTGTAGGAATTTATATTCAGCACCTTTTCTACAACCTTGTTCAACAATTTCATCCCTCATGAAGTATTTGCATAGGTAGGGGTGGTTGGATGGGCAGTCTGAACCATCTGCTCCATATTTGCACAAGCCTTTTTTGTACTATCAACATATGTTCCTTTGTGCTGGCTTTTTGTTTTTCGATCGGTGGTTAGCCTGATCATGTTTAGTATTAATGGTCTCTTTATTTTTGGGGTTTGGCCTAGGTTTCTCTTTTTGAATCTGGAGGTGAGGTTGAATTTAGTGTTTGGATTTTACTTTTGGGAGTTGGGCTGGAGTCTGTCCTTTGGTGAGTCACTTAGTACTGAAAACTTATTGGATAAACTTGCATTATTCTCCTTTGCTGTTATTGATTGGCTTAAGGCTATTACGTCCTCTGTTGGCATGCCCTGGCTTGCTGTATGCATATCTGGACCAGACCTTGGTGGTAGTTGTTGGGTTTGGCTAGGGTTTGCAGTCTGCTCATATTTTGATGAGTGTTTTTGTCTAGCCCCTGTTAGAGTATGGTTTGTTTGCTGTGGTAGGGCTTGGCTCAGTTTTGGTAGAGGACTGAGTGTTCGTGTTTGTGGGATTGGTGTTTCCCCGTTTTCTCTAGTTTGTGTTTGTGGGACTGATGGTGCACTTTTATGTGTCTATTTTTTAGAGAAAATTCTCTTGCCAAATCAGTGCATCTTCGGCCACCTTTGCTTCATTCATTGTGAACTCATCGTTTTGATATTTATAGTCAATACTCTTTGTTTTAATAAAGAATACCATTTGATTTAATGGAAGCCCTGAGAAAAAAATAATGAATCCATATAGTGCATCCACTGCACATAATGGTGTGTCTCTTATCTTCAGACATTTCACATGTGTCACATGAGATTGTTTTGATACTGCATGGGTGGCCATCTTGATTTCTGTGTTGATCACTTTGATAATTTGTCTTGTTTACTGTTGTTAATAAAGCATTTTGATTCACTTCACTATTTTATCACTTCGATTTCACTTTACAGGTTGGTCTTTACATTTTTCTGTTGTCTTTTTCATAGTTTCTTTATTCCTCTCTGCTGCACACTTTTACACATTCATTTGATTGATATATTTGCCACTTTTTCATCTTTTACAAGCTTTACCTTATTTTCTCCTCTTTTTTCTCTCTCTCTCTCTCTCTCTCATTATCTTTTACAAGATTTATCTCGCTTTCTCCTCTGCACCTTCTGTTTAACCAGCACTTGATATACACCTTTTCCTGTTTCTGTCTTGGTATGTAATTATTCACTCCTTTATTATAAATTTCCATCAAAATTGTTAATTTTTCTTCCACTTGTGTCTCTTCATTGTAGAAAATTTCCCAATTCATTTTGAGATTCCCAGGTACATGTATGTTAGTGCACAATGTTGTGAACATATCCGCCAGTTGCTCTGCCTTCTGTTGTGGCTCTGGGTAGGAAGCAGGACAAGAGGCGTGATTTCCAGTTGACCTCAACTTGGCCCACAAATCTGCCAAGCTGGTCCTATACCTGGCTTGAGACTTGACATGCATGTGCCACTACTTCCTTCAAACAGTTGTAGGTTAACAGGGGAGAGTTGTTTGCTGTACAGCTTCTAGTGGATGTTAATGATATGATTCTGCTCCTGGACCTCCTCATAGAACCACCAGCTCTAATACTGTCAATGCACCATATGGCAGCTTCTGCAGTGAATTCTGCTTCTTGCTGGTTTGGGTCCTCCTGGCAGGATGTATGCTTTCCACCAGTTATCCAGGGCAGCCTGGAACTTGTTCCAGGCTGCCCTCTGCAGGTCCCATCAAATTGTTGGGAGTGGTGGGGGCAGGATTATGACCCTAGAGTGGTGATGATAGCATACTAGTTGCTAATGAGATTATGGTGAACCTGCCAACTAGTTCCAGAAATTAGGTTGGTGGACACCAAGGTGAGATCTAGTCTGCCCCCATAGATGTGAGTGGGTTCCCCAACATTTAGAAGAGTGATGTCCTGGACATCTTCCAACATGGTGGCCATTTGGCAGCCGGCCAGGTTAGTCGGAGAGGGGGAGTGGATGATGGGGATTGAAGTCTCCAGCTACTATGATATTGTTGTGGGTAGCTAGTGATGACTATTCTTCACCAGCACCATGTAACCACAGTGTTCTACTTCTATCATGTGGAAGAGTGTGGACAGTGTAGCCCTCTATCCTTCATTCAAAGTCCCGTGGTGCTAGGGTTTCCTGAAGCAGAACGAGGTCCGTGCCCTCCATAATTGTCTGGAGGAGTTGGTGCTGCTTGTTATGGATTCCCTGCATGTTTCACTGGAGTACCTTCAGGGTGCCAAGGTCGTGTACGTTACTCTGCTCTGTCTTGGTGGTGATAGGTGTCCTGGCTGGTCACTGAGGGGAGGGTAATTTGCCCTGGTAGTTGGCTACCACTACTTCTCGAAGAAGAAGAAAAAGAGAGGACAGGTCCTCATCTCTGCCTGGTACAGTGTTTAGTTGCTGTAGCAGGTGTCAGATCACTGCAACAAATGCATTTACCATTGGATTTGTGTGTATAGGGTGGCAGATGGCCAAACTTCAGTCGCCGGTTAGTCTCCAGCCAGGAGTTCAGCTTGGGCCACTGTGGTGGTGGGAATTGCAGGGGAGATTGTTGTCATTCCCTAGACCAGGGGTTCTCAACCTTTTTAATCATATATACCCCTTGAAGTCTTTCAGTATCAGTCACATACCCCTTACCCACAGTGCAGCATCAGTAAGGATGAAAATAAATGCATTGTTAAATGGCTTAGTTTATTAAGCTTAAATTGTGACACAGACACATGTTACTACATTAAAATGTAAGTACAGACAATTCAGTGAGATGGTTTGGCCTGTTTATTTGCTACCAACAAGTAAATCATTGGCACAGTCTTTGAAAGAGCCACTCTTATGTTGTCTTTGACTGCAAGATGTGAACGTAACTTGTCTTTAATCAAGCACAATGCTGAGAATACCTGCTAACAGCAGTATGTGGATGGAAACATCAGGAGGTTCTGTACACAATTCTTTGCTAAAGTAGGATAAGAACATGCCAGTGTTGACCAGAATCTGGTCAATGACAAACTGTCAAAAGAATCTTTTGCAGTTGAGTCATTGACAGAGTCGATGAATTTTTGCAATTCATCTGGAAGGGATGTAGGGTCCACCTTTAATGTATTTCGAATGAGCTAATATAAGTCTGTGATATCAGGAAAATAATTTTCTAACTCTTGACTGAGAGAAACCAAGTGCTTATGGATGAGACCACTGACCTCGTTCACATCACCTTTACACAGAACTGACAAGCTATCGTTCATATTTTCAAAAGCAGACTCGCTGTGACTTTTTCTTGCCAAAAGTTGTTTCCTTTTAAAAGCTCGCAGCTTGTCCACTAAATCATAGTTGCCGAGTAACCTTGAAGTGATCTGTTGACTGCAATGATGCGAGATAAGCCAGTTTTGTGATCTACTTGTCTGAAAGCTTGTTCACAATTTTTTCTCTTCTTCTGATTTCTCTCGAAGAACTCCTTCAGCACTCCCTTTGACGTCACAACTCAAGCCACTACGTTACCCCTCAATAGCCATCTTACTTCTATATGAAAAAGGAGTGACTTCCTCAGCATCAAGTTCTTGACGCAGCATCCTTGTGTTCAGCGTACTGTTTTTAATAAAGTTGACCATGGCTACATCGTCAAGTACGGTTTTGAGGTCTACAGGTAGGGTCTTCACAGCTAATGCATAGTGGTGAATCGTGCAGTGCATCTTGCTTGCCCTGGGGTTGGCTTCTTTCACCCTTGCTTGGAAGCCAGACCGACAGCCTAGCATTGCAGGGGAACCATCTGTTGTACATCCCACCATGTTTGCCCAAGAAAGCCCTTCCTTTTCAAAAAAGCAGGACACAGCTTCAAAGATCTCTTCTCCCATTGTTGTAGATTCCAAAGGGTGACAGAAGAAAAACTCTTCTTTAAAGTCCTAGTCTTTTATATACCTCGTGTAGGCAAGAAGCTGGGCACAAGATGATATATCAGTTGATTCATCAAGTTGAATTGCAAACATACCTAGAGGAGCTTCCTTGATTTCTGCAATAACTTGTTGCTTGATGTCCTCTGATAAGTCACATATTCTTCGATGCACAGTATCATTTGACGATGACAAGGTGTTTAACTTCTGTGCCGCATTCTCCCCGAAGAAGCAGCCAACAATATCATTGCAGCATGGCAAGATAAAAGTTTCAACTATTGTGAGGGGATTTTTATTTTGTGCAACTCAAGCAACCATATATGGAGCACAGAGGCTAGCTTAATTTTGTTTATGTACTTGACCAGTATGATCAAATCTGATACGCTTGAGAACAAGGGCCTTTCTCTCAAAATAGGACTGGTCTTTATCAGAAAGTTCAGAGTGACAGCTGGACAGGTGTCACTTGAGAAGACTGGGTTTCATGGATCCTTCTGAAAGAACTTTTTGGCAGATCACACATTGCGGAAAATCCTTGGCTTGCTTGTTAATAGATGTGAAGCCAAATTTGATGTAAGACTTGCTGTACATTCTTTTCTTGCCCGAGGAAGCCATCATTATCTGGAATTTGGGGGGGAAAAAAAAGCAATTTACACAATCATACTACACACTACAACGTAGTAATGCAACCAGTCATTCACCACACTATGCACTCATACTGCATACAAAGCAGTCATACTGTACACCTCAGTAACACTGCACGTCACCAGACCACACTATAATACAGCACACTGAGCGCCAGCAGAAAATTTTCCAGGGGGAGGGGAGAAAGGACAGACAGAGGAGGCAGAACATGGAGGAGAGGCATGACAGGAAGGAGACAGCAGAGGGAGGAGAGACAATAGAAGTAGGAGAAACAGCAGTACAGAGGAGAAAGTTTAAATCTGATTACAAATACACTGGAACCATGAAGCAGATCTCAACGTACATACCTGAGGGTGAGAGTAGTGGGGGAAGAGTGGGAAGTGAAAACGTCTCACTGTGGTACCTGTTTGGTACGCATGCCGAGAGATGTGCTCTGTAGAAAACGAGCAAGGGATGACTACTGTATTATGGGTTTGCAAGGTTGTGTGACAACTGTAGTCCAAGACCGCTTTCTCTCAAGTGACATAACTCCAAGATTTTCCTTGTTGACATTGTAACTTAACGTCTGCTTCTAGAGGAGGTCACGTAGGCCAGTTCTAAAAACAGGTTTGCAATTACAGCCTTATTATTTTCAGAAACCTGTCATGTACCCCTGAATTTCCTCTAATGTACCCCAGGTTGAGAACCATTCCCCTAGACTCTGAGCAGTCCCGTCTCCCCAAGGAATGTTGCCGCCGGAACGAGGTTTTCCCACAAATCCTTTATAGAGTGTATGTGTGATTGTGTATAATGAAGTCTCCCATTATGTGTTGAATAGTACAGTGTGAAGTGTTACATCCTGGGCAGTTGTTGTTGTTGTTGTCGTCCCCTAGACTGTTTGTCCGAGCAGTCCCGTCTCCCCAAGGAAGGCCACAGCCGAAACTGGGTTTTCCCACAAATCCTTTATAGAGTGTATGTTGTGTTGTTTGCGTGCATGATTGTGTATAATGCAGTCTTCCATTATGTGTTGTATGGTATGGGGTGAAGTGTTACATCCTGGGCAGCTGTTCACAACACGGTCGTCCAGCCTCTTCTGGTAGCTTAGAAGTGCTGGGTGATGACCGCATCGCAGTCTGGCCAAGTGGACTCTGTCCTTTCGTGGGAGAGAGGATTCAGAAGGGTGGATATCAGGGGGTCTGGCAGTTGTCCACAATGCAGTCATCCAGCCTCTTCTGGTAGCTCAGAAGTGCTGGGTGGTTGCCGTACTACAGTCTGGCCAGGTGGACTCTGTCCTTACATGGGTGAGAGGATTCAGAGGGACCTCTAAAGGTCAGATATCAAGACTTCCATAACTTTTTGTATTTACAGTTTAATGTACATAAAAAAACCATACTAACAGTATTCTATATAATTCCACCATCTACATCTTATCAAATTTGGCAAAAAAAAAAAGTTTTGTCTTCATTTCATTGCGTCGTCTGCTATTCGAAACATTCCGCCCGTGCGCTTCGGGAAAGGTTCGGGGAATTCCGCGTTCGTGACGTCACAGTTGCCGAACAAACAATATTGTTATTCTGAATATCTAGACTTCGGAAAAGTGGTATGCGAGGCGCAATTAAAAGTGAATTTTCTGAATAAATTCTTCTGTAATAGGTAAAAACTTTATTGGTATGCTTTTAAAAAGTACTTTTTCGAGCAAAACAATGATTTTTAGCGAATGGTATATCTGTTGATATCTGACCTTTAAAGGTTTTGGCTGCTGGCCATATTTTCTCGCTGGAGGGATGAAATGGTCCTGGTGCGACAACAGCAATAGATATTCTTTGCAGAGTGGGTCTTGACACTTGTGCACTTGTAACTCTCAAGGTAAACTGCTAACCCTCAGCCAGGAGCTGATGTATACACTGTATGTATCCATAATTGCACTGGATTGGGTATCCTTGGGTCATACACAGAAGGCAGGTCAGATCTGGCCAGTGCATCAAATCCAAATGCACACATTCCAATTTGATGGCATGTGATATGAGGCACAAAGTTTGCACAATACTCCCCTCAATGTCTTTGGCTGAAGAGGGCATTCCACATGTGAGGGGTTGGCCAATGGCCATCTCTGCTGGAGACATGTTGAATTTGCCCCAGATGTCTCAGTGGGCTCTGGATATAGGAATGTGTAGTATCAATGGCAGTGGCCCCCCCAAGGCCCAGTACTTTGATGTAGTAGGGGGTTTGCGTGTAACAATGATGGGCTGAGCTGTGCTAGCCAGGTGCAACCATACTGGAGAGGTCAGCCCTAAGCTACCAGATGAAATCTGAGCCATGAACTTGGATGCTCATAGGATTTTCTGCCCTCACCCTATGACAGTTGTTTTAGGATGAGGTTTTTGGGGTAGTGAATAGATAGGGGGTCCCTCATCCTTTTCCTTTGTGAATTCCCCTATCCCTATCCTTCATATTTGCTACCCTGTTCACCTTTTTCACCATCTTTCTCTAATACTTGTTAAGGAAGGTTCTGATATCTTGATGCCTCCCAAGCTACATGTCTGAACCCAGTCAAGTGGGGATGTATAGTGCGAGGGCCAAAAGCTCACCGACTGGGGAATGCATGTTTGCGAGGTAGGTACTAGGCTGCCGACTTCCTTTCTCCCTATCCAGTGCACATGCAGAGTAGCTACGCCAGCACCATCCTAAATGGGACAAAGCTAAAGAGGACAAATCTTCGGGTTGACAAAGTCTCTAACTCTCCTCTGAGGCCCTGTATGTGTAAATAGTCATTTCTGGAACTTCCCGACTCTGCAGATACTTCTTTTATTGCTGGAGGCATCAGGCAACTGCAGTATCTTCTATTTATTGATCTTTCTTGATATATGGTGTGGCCCTATAAATATACACGATCATGGTGGCTGTTCAAACTGTACATTCTAAACCTCCACCACTACCTGATCCTCCTAACCCCCCTCCCCATCCCTCTCCTAATATTGCTAATCCTAATGTTGACGATATTGACTCGACAAAAGTAAAAAACCCCAGTTGATGACTCCAGCTTGAAAAAGGACTTCGGTAACAATACTAAGACTTCATTGATAGATAATTCTGTTGCCCAGAAACTTACAATTGGAATGGATTCTGAATTGACGAAATCATCTTTAGATACTCAGAAACCTATAAATAGCTTGAGTATTGCCCCAAATAGTCGTAGTCTTACATTTAAGATATCTCTTGATAAGAGTTATATTGACTTACATGAAGATTTCTGTAAATTTGGACCAATTAAAGAGATCAGGGTTAAACTGACTGACAACTTTAAAGCTTGGCTAGTCTGGATCTCATTTCTTTCTAATCGGGATGCATCTGCTGCCTGCTCGGGTTATAATAATTCTAAAGAAAATTAATCTTCGGCCCAACTTGTTGCTAGAGTGCCACCTAACCTGGATATCTTTTATCCAGAAAACCCGGTAGAGGAAAGTGTGCAGAGGCCTCCCAATCCAGCTAAGTGGCTTATTATCACTCTTGCAAAGGAACGTGCTAACTTGTTCAAGTTTAGAAGATTCTTGAAGTCACCTTGGCTCTGGTAATTTGACTAACTCACAGGTATTACAATTTGGAAGAAATTCCTTCTTAATTCATATAAAGTCTTATGAACAAGCTGCCATAGTGCTTAACTTGAGACAGAAATCAGACATTAAGAAAGTTAAACCCCACTATACCTTTAGTTATGCCAAAGGGGTAATTTTTGATAGAGATCTCTATGACTTTGAGGTAGAAGAAATATTAGAAATGTGCCCAACTGATGTTTGGAATGTTTTTAAATTCCCTCATTCTTCTATGATTATCCTAACTTTTTCTGGTGAAGATCTACCTCATTATATAGAGATAGAAAAAGAGATTGTTCATGTGAAGGATCTTGCTGGTTTTTTCTGTGTGATATCTAGGTCTGAGGAAACCTTCACAGCATGAGTTTTATTCAGATCTGACGAGTAATTTTTTTTCTTTCTTTCTTTATAAAAAACGTAAAAAATGCCATATTTTTGGGCTTTCAAATCCCTCTTACAATTTTTATTCGATGTCTTTCATTTTACAGCAAAAGAATCTTCTACATATAAAAAAAACAAAATAGAAAGCTTTTTTTTAATATCTTTGTTTAACGCCGAGGAAAAAATATATAAAAAAAAAAACGCAAAAATTTGACTGACACATTATTAAAAAATATTTAACATATGCAAAAAAAACTTTCATTTTTTGTCATTTATCTAGCTATTAATAGAGACCTCATGCAAAAATCGGTTGAAAATTGAGGGAGGAGATAGACTTTGAGTATCAAAAACTTAAGTTTTTCAGAAATGAGTGTTAGTTTTTCTTTTTTCCTCTTTTTCTTTTTTTCTTCTTCTTTTCTTCTTCTTCCTTAGTTTGACTAAATTTTACATTGGACCTCCTAAGACCCATTGAAAACAGGTTCCATTGTATTTTCATGATGATTTTGCATCTTTCAAGTAACTCAGGCACTTTGTACCCTCCTACAGTGTAGGATATTATTCACTCAAAGTGAGGGTCTCATAAGCCGCCACCTCACTCTTTGTCGTAAAGTTTGAGTTCTTGGTCTAGAATGACCCAGCAAGGTAGTCTGATTGCTGGGATTCAGCTCTCTTTCTTTTCTTGGGTTTCCTTTCTGGTGTTGGAACAGGCTCTTGCTGCATCAGGGACATCACTGTGAGGTTTGAGACTCTAAACCCAAGGTGTTGCAACAAGGAGGCATCCTTGTAGCCACTTGTTAGCAAACAGTTGTTTGCGTAGAGACAACTTGTCTGATATAGGTGTAGAGGACAGAGGATCAGGTGCTGAGGATGTGGATGTAGATGGAAGGGAGAGAGCTGCTGGAGGGAGTACTAGTGGTGGCAGAGGTGGTGATAACAAAGTTGATGCTGGGGTTCTTTCTTTCTCCCCTTGAATTGCTAATGTAGACGTTCTTATCTTCTGCAAGTGTGCCTTTTGTTTGGATAGCTTAGGCATGGCTAATATCTTCAAATATCTCTTCACTGAAAAATAGATGCGAATTTCACACGGCAAATTAGTGAATGTGGCAAGCTAACGTGTACATGTCCTTTACTTTGTAAGGCTCAGGCCATTGCCAGTCGTGCAGGCTGAACTTCCTCACATCACATACTCACGTGCATGCCGGACGTAAGAGAAAACTTAATGAGTGCATCAAACGCAAAAAAATAGAGTAAAATATGGTCAAAACGTATGTAAACAATGGTCGTGTGCAGCATGTGGCTGCCGGGGGGAGGGAGGGTAGGCCCTTTAAACCCTTTAGAAATGGCGGTACAATAAAAACACTTTACCAGCATCTAGAGCAAGATCCCTACTATGTATTTATGCAATAAAAAAAAAATCGAATTTTTCTTAAATCTGGGGGGCGGGGGGTCCCCTTAAACCCCGTCCCCTTCAGTGCTTTAACCTCTTCACTCCGGGGCACATCGCACGTCTGGCAGCATTAGCTGCCCGATGTGCGATGTTGTGTCATAATAATCGCATAAAAAATAAAGTCAGTGCTCAATCGTTCGTTCTCTTTCACCCGTGTATTTTGATAACCATAGAAAATATGATGAAGCCAGTTTAGAGATAATGGAAGTTACGTAGGTACGACTACAATAAATATAATCAAGATGCCGACGTTGGCATTACCCACTTGCTCCTCATGCCGCCTACGTAGGCGTCACCGTATGGAAGTGGTTAACTGCTATGGTTTTGGCCATCCTTCCTGCCAATGTGCAAGAGACAAACTGTGTTTGATGTGTGCTCTTCCTGAACATGGGGATTGTTTCCGCCCAACAGTTTGTATAAATTGTAAAGAAGAGCATAATGCCAGGGATAAGAACTGCGTAATTTATAAGAAGGAACAGGAAACACTACTAAAAGCCCATGCAGAACATATAAGTATAGGACATGCTAAAAGACTGCTAACTAATTCCAAAAGATAGTGATGTTGTTAAAACAAATAGTAAAGTGGATCAGCCAACTGTAGAACTCAATAGAAATAAAAATGCTAATATGAATTCTTCTGTTAACACTGAGCCCAAGCCTCAGTGTAAAAGTGTTATTATCAAATCTAATTGTGTTTCTTCTTCTCAACTTGGAATTTCTAATACAGCCAGTCCTCGCTTAACAACGATCTTGTATAGCAACGACTCGGAGTTACGACGGCTTCTTAAAAAAAAGGGGGGGTAAAAAATTGTCAAAAAATATTCTTTTACTGCATTTGAATCTTCGCACCTACCGAAACACGTTGCCATAGCAACCCAGTGCTGCCCACACCTCTGGACACAGCGTTGCTAAAGTGACTCAACGCGTAGCAAGCGCATGGCACACCGCACACGCACAATGTACCTAATTAGGTAGCGGCAACGTCACTTCGTATGCTTAGGCCGCTTTCACACGAGCGTTTCTGTGCACGCGTCGAACGGACACACAGAAACGCATCAGCTATTTGTACATGCGTTTCACTGACCAGCAGGTCCCTGCCGCTGGCCTGCGGTGAGCGCTCACGCCCAAACCTTCTTTCTTTTCTACTTCGGAAATCAACTCCTCAGTGTTGTGGTATGCCATCCTGCTACTCGTCTGAAAATGTTCTTCATTAATTAATATTAGTAGGCTACATGATGTATGGATGCATGTATATCAACTGTGCTCAAATATCTATGCATATTTCCTGTAAATCATGACTTATATCATACTCGAATGAACTACACACCAGAACGGGATGTGTAACTTACATCACCCAGCTGGAAGCGATGACTGATATGGCAGCGGGACTTGCGTGCGCGCGTTCTAGAACGTTCGGGTGAAAGCTCTCATTGCCACTAGTAGCCAGCAAGGACGCATGCGTCAGGAAAAACGGATGCGTTCTTGCTGGCGCTGCGTTGCACGTCCGCAAACCGCGTTGTGCGAAAGGTCCCATTGAAAGTTAAAATGCGCCTACGGAAACGCTCGTGTGAAAGCGTCCTTAGCTGTATAATCTTACTGCATAGAAGCGACGCCCAGTTAGTTCTTTCATTGCACTTGTAGGCACATGACATGCCCATGTATATTAGACGTTAAACCTAATAAATGATTGATGTGGTCACCTCGAGTATCCCTGCACCTACAACCACAGTAAGATGGACAGTAAGTAAACAAACGTACAAAATGTATTAATATACATTCCCTGAATAAAATAACCTAGCATGTAGCACTTTGTCACTTTGCCTACTTCCGAATCTTTGTTTATATGCTCATACATATATGTCTCTTAATGGGTCCTCGTTTAGCGACGAAATCACTTAACGACGGGGTCTTCTGAACGATACTCCGCCGTTAAACGAGGACTGGCTGTACTTCTCAACCCTCTTCTGCGGAGGTTTCCTCACCCCTTGTTGAAGGGGTGTCCCCTGCCCCGTCTGGAGGGGAACCTAAGGTTTCTATTGTTGAAACCTCACAGGCTTCTTCCAATGAAGCCCCCTCTCAGGCAATCTCTCTTCCAGACTTGGGGGACTCCCAAGTAGAGGGATTGCTGACTAGTGTGCCTCACACAGTAGGTGCACAGAAGCAATTAGGATCAACCAACTCGAGAAAAACAAAAAAAATGGCAATGCTCGAATTCTGAATCTCACGACTGATAAAAAGTAAGGGGTCCAGAGTGCATTTATTTATTCTAAATCCAAACTGTCGGTTAGATAGGAGATTTTTAGATTCCAAAAACCAAACTAAACACACATTAACCATTCTTTCATAGATCTTACAAATGCAGCTAGTGAGAGCAATAGGTCTGTAACTTTGTGGGAGATTGGAGTCTTTTCCTGCCTTTGAAATTGCTTTGATAATTGAAGTCTTCCAAGATTTAGAAGATCCAGAAGACCAAAATTTGTTCAGCACATTTAAAAGAAATTTCTTTGAGGATATGGATAAATGAGCATCCATGAAATAATGTCATCCTCTTCAGGAGAGGTTGGAGAGGATAAAGATAAAGCATGATCAATTTCATCCAAGGTGAAAAGAAGATTTATGCCTCAGAGTTCGTATTGTTAGGAGGAATAATTGTGGTCTTGTCTCTAATTCTTCAGAAGTCATGTGAGTAACGTAGTGGACTTGAAATATCAGCATAGTGTCTTCCAAGAGCCTCTGCTACTTCTCTTGTATCTGATATAAAAGAGTCATTTATCTTGAGAATGGGCAAAGGAGATGGAGTAAACTTTCCTTGTAATTTTAGAAACCTGTTCCAGACTAAAGTAGGGGGAGAGTCATATATCAATTCGCTAATAAATTTAATGAAGGATTTCCTCCTTTTCTTAAAGATTTCCTTCTGCTTTGCTTGATTTGATTTATGAAATTTTTTGGCTCGAAGCCCAAGCGCCGGAGCCGATAGGCCATTCAGCACATATTTATCTCGTATAGATAAAAATTCAAGTAAAACAGTAAAAACAATAAACATTCACAACAACATACACTCACAAGCACTCATATACACAATCTTAAATTTACTTGAAAAATTCCTACGATATTACCTGGCGGGAAGGCATTCTGAAGCAACTCGCAGAGTGGGGTATCGGCGGTGATATGTTCAATTGTTTAAAAGATTTCTTTTCTGACCGTTATTTAAAAGTCAGAATGGGCTCTCCTTTCTCTTCTGCATATCTTCAAGAGGAAGGGATTCCCCAAGGAAGTGTTCTGAGTCCTACACTCTTCAGCATAGCCATTAATAGTTTGTTAGAACAAATTCCTGCTGGAGTTCATGGATTAGCTTATGCTGATGATTTTGCTATTGTGTGCAGCAAATCGACAACATTAGAAACAGGCCAAAAGTTTCAAGAGGCTATTAACTTAGTAATAGCAGGGGCTTCAGAATCTCTGCTGAAAAAACAAAAGCCATTAGGTTTTCCAGGCTAAGACGCAAGGAAAAAATACCAACATTATTCTTAGAGGGTGTCATATTACCATATGAAGATCAAATAAAATACTTGGATCTGTTTTTGGAAAAAAGGTTGATGTTCACTCATCACATAAACGAGGTTATATGCGCTGTTAAACAGACTTAATATACTAAAGGTAGTGTCTCGCTTCAACTGGGGAGCAGATTGTATAACTCTAATAAGGCTTTACCAAACATTGTGCCTTAGCAAAATGGATTATGGATGTCAAATTTATGGATTGGCATGTAAAACTTTATTAAAGAAGCTTGATATAGTCCACAATATGGCTCTGCGGATCTGTTAGGGAGCTTATAGAACATCTCCAGTAGATAGCTTGTATGTGGACACAGGAATTCCTCCCCTTTATATTTGCAGGGAGGAATTAAGCCTTAGATATATATCTCGTGTGTTAACATGAAAACAAAATCCAAACTTCAAATATGTAAACAGAGCCCCAAGAAAAAGTACTGCCGAAACTTTTAGAAGTTAGATTTGAAGTTGGGACAGAGGAGGTAGGACTTGTTCCTGTTACAGTTGGTGAGATCATGCCTCCCAAATTCCCTCCTTGGAACCGATGTCCTGCTGTAATCTGCCCTATTAAAAACAAGAAAAATAGAACTGCTGTAGAGTTAAGAAGGGAATTTTTAGAACACTTATCAGTACATACCGATTCAGTTTTTGTTTATACAGATGGATCAAAATCCCAAGATGGTGTTGGTTGTGCTGTTGTATCTGATAGCACAGTTTTAAAGAGGAAGTTGCCTTATTTTAGCTCTGTTTTTACTGCTGGCAGTCAGCAACGCCCTCAAATTTGTTTCTAATTTTGTTCCATGCAATAAGAACATAATTTTTACACTCTATGAACATTTTATCCTCTCTAAATAAATTGTTGCCTCATCACTATTTAGCCCAAGAAGTACAGGACTGGTTAATTCTTATTAACAACCGGAAAAAAAAATAAAAGTTATTTTTTTGCTGGGTGCCGTCCCATGTGGGTATCGCTGGAAATGAACAGGCTGATGTTGCAGCCAAAGCCGCTACTAGGCTCAGCCATATAACAGACACAAAAATCCCACATACTGACTTCAAACAAGTAATTCATAGTTATGCAATGGAGAAGTGGCAAGAACAATGGACAAGACTGGATGGTAGTTACAAATTAAGAGATTCACCCCTTGGTGAGACCTTGGAAGTCTCATTCTTTGGACAGAAGATCAAGTATTGTTTTAACAAGATTAAGAATTGGCCATTCCTATATTACCCATAAGTTTTTGATGGCAAGTGGAGCAAAAAGGCTGGCCTCCCCAATGCCCCACTTGCCAAGTTGTTTTTACAATTAAACACATTTCAACTCAGTGTATATGATTGCATGTGAGTGTATCTTGTTTTAATGTGTTTTTGAGAGTGGTTATTGTTATTACTGTTTTACTTGAAATTTTATATATTCATATATGATAGACATGTGTTGAATGGCCAAAACTTCCATAATCAGTTGATCTATCTTCCACTACTGCCACTGCCATGAGCAAGTGGTGCTCTGTGGGGTCCCGTTTGTCTAGCCCATTTTCGGTAAGTGGGTCCCCTGTGGAGCAATCGCTGGCTCTAGCCAATCATTTTGCTCTGCTGGAAGATGAGGTAGCTGAAAATTAGTTGGTGGTGGGGAACTCCAAGGTGTGAGGGTATGACAACATCCTGCAACGGAAGACTAAATAACGTTGCAAGCTTGTATGTCAACCGGGCTGTGGGATCACCAATTGTACCCAGGCATTGTTGCACTATGAGTCAGCACTCCAACACTGGTGGAGAAGTGAGTTGGGGATTGGGGTAGTGTAAGGTCACAGCATTAACCATAGATCAGGCTATGTACAAGCTCTGATCTCTAATCAAGGAAGTTAATTGTTGATCAAGAGTCCAACATGTATTCCAAGACCATGGTGAATCCCACACAAAGGTAATTGAATGGGTGCATGCCCTTGTTGGGTTAAGGAACCTTAGTAAATATTGATGAGAGATGAGATAGTTGACTGGAAATGGTAATAAGAAACCCTAGAATGTACCAGGTCACCTCTCCCATAGTGATGAATGCAGCCTCTACCAACCACTTGATTCTCATCTCATGGTCCAAGTGGAGAGGTCACAATTCTTCCCAGTAGGGTAAGTATCCATGTAGAATGTGGAGAGGTCACATATCTTCCCAGTAGGGTGAGTATCCATGTTGAATGTACCAGGAACAATAATGTTTTTATTATTATTAGCAAGTCCCTCAACACTGTTGGTCACCTCTCCCATAGTGATGAATGCAGCCTCTACCAACCACTTGATTCTCATCTCATGGTCCAAGTGGAGAGGTCACATTTCTTCCCAGTAGGGTAAGTGTCCATGTGTTTGTATATATAATTAAAGTGCAGGAAGACCTGTGGTACCACTTTCTTCTTCTTCTTCTTCTTCTTCTTCTTCTTCTTCTTCTTCTTCTTCTTCTTCTTCTTCTTCTTCTTCTTCTTCTTCTTCTTCTTCTTCTTCTTCTTCTTCTTCTTCTTCTTCTTCTTCTTCTTCTTCTTCTTCTTTATCCTTTTTGCCACTGTGACATCTAACCATAGTACTGCAAGACTTTCACCACACCAACACTGTTGATGTTTCTTGTATCCTTTACTTTTCACCTGGTGCCATGAGGTGTAACTTTGGATAAAAAAAAATAATAGTCTACTTTCTACACCCCTCTCAATATGGTTGCCCATTTTTTAACAAGTTGTTGATACTAATTAGTGATGTAGGTCTGGGAATCACAAATAATGTATTACCAATTGTTTTGGCTCTACATATGGAATAATCATAATATGTAATGAGTAAAAGTATAATGAATAACCTATTTTACAGCATGTGACAGTTCCAATATAAATGGTGGCTCCTTTATGAATGAGCTCTTGAGTTGCTAGAAATTATAAATATTATGTTAAGTGCAATCATATGTGCAGCATTTTGCAGATGTTACAGTTAACTTGCATGTATGTTTGATATAAAGTAGAGTACACAAACTGCACGGCCTCATTGATATATACAGTATTACAGCCATTATCATTACCAACACAAAGGTATAAAATAGACCTGGAAAACACTGAGCAAGGTCTACTGAAACCATTGATAAACATTAAAAGGACTAAATCCATGGCAGTCGTTTTCAACCTCCTTTGGTGTTTTTCGTTTTCCTTTTACCTAGTTGTATCTTATGGGAAAGAGAGCTACGCTTGTGGTGTCCTGTCTCTGTATCTCGCCATGTCTAATTTGCTCTTAACCTCGTCCCTGCGAGGCACATCGCACGTCTGGCAGCATTAGCTGCCCAACGTGCGATGTCTCGAAATAATAATCGCATTATAAAAAATAAAGTCAGTGCTAAATTGTCCGTTCTCTTTCACCCGTGTATTTTGATAACCATAGAAAACTGGTGAAGCCAGTTTAGAGAGAATGAAAATTACGTAGGTACAACTACAAGAAATATAATCAAGATGGTGACTTCGGCATCAGCGAGTACCTGCTTGCTCCTCATGCTGCCTACGTAGGCGTCACACAAATTTAACCACTTCCATACGGTTTCATATAGTTTGTTCCATACAGCACTCTGTGGGGAAAACTGTTCTTTTTCAGGTCTCTTCAATAACTGTCCTTTTTGAGCTTCATTCCATGTTCCTTTGTATTTCTCTGAACCCAATTTAGTAAGTCTTCTATATTGAGGACTTTCATACCTCTCATGATTCTGTAGTCAACAAGTTCCCTCATTCTTTCCTTTGTTCCAGTCAACCATTCTAGTTTTTACAATTTTTTATATGACAGTTTTGATGGTGCTGGGGCCATCTTTGTAGTTACTCTCTGGATTCTCTCAATTTTCTTTGTATTCTTTTTAGTACTGGGTGACTATAGTGTCGCTGCATACTCCAATTTTGGCCTTATAAGTTTGACTAGTATTTTCATAATTTCTTTCTTCCAAGTAAGGAAAAGCTACCTTTATTGAACTTAGCAAGTTTTAGGTTTCTCCAATTTTATTTATTAGGGGACATGTCCTTTGTGATGATTACTCCCAGGTCTTTTTCATATCCCACTTTGTTTACTTCCTTTCCACCAATTTTACTTTATTTTATTTATTTTAATTTTATTTTATTTTTTATTTGTTTATTTATTCATTTATATATATATATATGGTAAAATTGGAAAATGGAGGAGAAATAGGGAAGGATGAAGTGAAAGCAGTTGTTAAGATGATGAGAACAGGTAAGGCACCTGGTCTGGATGGATGCCATGCAGAATGTCTGAAGAAAGGAGGTATAGTTATGGTGGACTGTGGTGAGATTATTTGATGTTTGTTTAACCCCTTCCATACAGTGCCACATACGTAGGCGGCATGAGGAGCAAGTGGATATGCCAGGCTGCCATATCGGCATCTTGATTATATTTATCGAGTTGCCCCTGCGTAACGACATACTCTCTAAACTGTCTTTAATCACATTTTCTATGGTTATCAAAATTCACGGGTGAAAGAGAGAACGATCGATATAAGCGGTGACTATATTTTATGATGCGAGTATTATTACGACACGTCGTACGGCTGGCAGTGGCTGCTGCCTGCGAGATTTAAGGCCCGTACTGAAGAGGTTAAGAGAGGGTAAAGTGCCGGAGGAGTGCCTGTATAGTTCCGCTTTACAAGGGAAAGGGGGACAAGTGTAAGTGTAGTTTCAGAGGGATCAGCTTGTTGAGTGTAGTTGGGAAGGCTTATGGGAGGGTCTTGATTGAGAGGAACAGAGGGGAGTAATTGATGAGGAACAGTGTGGGTTTAGGACAGGTGGGGTTGCGTAGATCAGATTTTTGTGGTAAGACAGATGCGTGAGAAAGCTATAGGAAAAGGTAAGGATGTTTTTGGGGCCTTTATGGATCTAGAAAAGGCTTATGACAGGGTAGACAGGAAAGCCCTGTGGGAGGTAACGAGATAAATGGGATAGGAGGAAAGGTGTTAAGAGCCGTCAAGAGTTTTTACAAGAGTAGTAGAGCTTGTGTTAGGATTAGAAATGGAGAGAGTGAATGGTTTGAGGTAAAGGTGGGACTTCGTCAGGGATGTGTTATGTCACCCTGGCTGTTCAATCTTTACATGGATGTGGTGGTGTGAGAGGTGAATGCAAGGGTAGTGGGTCAGGGGTTGGAGATGATTAACCTCTTCAGTACGGGCCTTAAATCTCGCGGGCAGCATCCGCTGCCAGCCGTACGACGTGTCATAATAATACTTGCATCATAAAATATAGTCACCGCTTATATCGATTGTTCTCTCTTTCACCCATGAATTTTGGTAACCATAGAAAATGTGATTAAAGACAGTTTAGAGAGTATGTCATTACGCAGGGGCAACTACAATAAATATAATCAAGATGCCGCCTACGTATGCGGCACCGTATGGAAGGGGTTAAAGAAAATGGAGAGTGGGAGGTGAGCCAGTTATTGTTTGCTGACAACACTGCGCTTGTAGTAGGATCAGAGGAGGAATTGAGGAAGTTAGTGACAGAGTTTGAGAAGGTGTGTGAAAGAAGGAAGCTGAAGATAAATGTGGGTAAAAGTAAGGGGAGAGAGTGACAGCAGGCTAGAAGTGAGCATAACGGGAGAGTGACTGGAGGAAGTGGATAGTTTTAGATACAGGTTGACTTTCAAAAATCCAGCAACCTCGGGACCTGAGGACTGCCGGATTTTTGAAGTTTATAATTTTGTATGGTGTACCCTGTATATATTTAAAGAAAATTACCACCTGTACAGTCCTTTAATGGGAAAAATAAACACTAAGTGAAAAGCAAAGGAAATTTTATTATTCACGAACTAAATAAAATACAGTAAAGATAGTTATATTTAATTTTTATTCAATTTTAATAAAACATATAAAACTGATCCTCCGAAGAATTTGAATTAAACTAAATAAAATACTCCGTACTGTACTTCTTAGGAAAGAAGCTAAATAGCAGATGGGCTTTTACACATAATGTCATTAGTTTCACAAATGGTTCGCACAGACACATTGGTACCTTTTTTCCTCCACTTTCTCTGCGATCGATAACGCGTTTTATGTCACATTTCTTCTTTGTTGATTCCATATTGGGGCTATACAACAACAAATAAATGCTATAATGAGAAAAATGAGCAGGATTACTTGTTAGCAGGTGGAAGCATGAACCAACAGCTGATTCTGGCGTAAGCGGCAGCTCCAGAAAATAATGGCGCACCAACGTGGGAAATATGAAAATCACAATGCGCTCCCGAAATCTGTCCCGGATTTATGGTTGCCGGATTTTTGAATGTCAACCTGTACATGGTTCCGAAAGTGGCAGGAAAGGGCGGAGTGGGGGTGGAGGTAGAATGTAGATTGAGTGAAGCGAGTAAATGTCTTTGTGGATTAAAAAGTGTAATGAGAAATAGACATCTGGGAATGGATGCTAAGACGAGGTTATATGAAGGAGTGATTGTGCCAACAGCATTGTATGGGGCAGAAACATAAGAGGAGTTTGAATGTGTTTGATATGAAATGTCTGAGAAGTATGATAGGTGTTACTAGGCTCGATAGTGAGAAATGAGGTGAGGAGGAGAACGGGGATGGAAAGGGAACTGGGAGATAGGGTTGATGAAAGTATTAGGATGGTTTGGACACATGGAAAGAATGAGTGAAGAAAGATTAGTAAAAGAAGTGTGGAAGGAGTGAATATGAGGGGGCGTCCTAGGACGAGATGGATGGATGGGGTGACCGGGGCATTACAAAAGAGAGGAATGTCTGTGGAGGAAGGACGGGAGAGGACAGAAGATAGGGGTGAATGGAGAGGTGTTGTGTATAGATGATGCTGTGATGCATGATGGGGAGTGGGTGTGGTATGGAAGGTGAGGAAGTATGTATGAGAAAAAAAATTGACGCAGCCCGAAGGGATTCCTCCCCCGTCTTCTCCTTTTCTTGAGTGGGGGGGGGTCATCGAATTTATGAAGCGGCCTTGCTGTGGATGTGCTGTGTCTTGCGACACCTGCTTCTGACCCAGGGCAGTGGACAAGATGCAGGGATGACCCGTCATCCAGGAGGTGCCAAGATAAGAGGGAGGGTGGAGGGGAGTGGAATATATAGGAAATGGAATGGATGGGAGTGGTTTCTATGCATTTTTCTTTGTGGCTACCCCCCATGTAGGGGGGAAAGCCTTTGGTATATGTATGTATATATTTTCCTCTCAAAATTCCATTATGGTACATTTCTTAATGTTGAAGTCCACTTCCCACTTTGACTCCATTTTCAAATCCTGTTCAGATCTCTTTGCAGCAAATCACAATCCATTTCAGTACTTGCTTTCTTCAACAGTTTTTCGTCATGTGCAAAGAAGCTTGTGTAACATTCCACAACCTTGTCCAAGTCATTCACATAAATTGCAAACATTATTGGAGCCAATACTGATCCCTAGTGGAATTCCACTAATCACATCTTCCCAGAAAAGTGGGAGGTGAGCCAGCTGTTGTATGAGGACGACACTGCGCTTGTGGCAGGATCGGAGGAGGGATTGAGGAAGTTGGTGACAGAGTTTGGGAGAGTGTGTGATAGAAGAAAGCTGAAGATAAATGTGGGTAAAAGTAAGGTGATGAGATGTACAAGGGGTGAAAGTGGCAGTAATCTGGAAGTGAGCATTAAGGGGACCCCCCGCCCCCAGATTTAAGAAAAATTAGGGGGGGGGGTTTGTTTTATTGCATAAATACATAGTAGGTATCTTGCTCTAGATGCTGGTAAAGTGTTTTTATCGTACCGTCATTTTTAAAGGGCTTACCCTCCCTCCCCCCGGCAGCCACATGCTGCGCACGACCATTGTTTACATACGTTTTGACCCTATTTTACTTTTTTTTTTCTTCTTCTTCTTCTTCTTCTTCTTTTTGCGTTTGATGCACTCATAAAGTTTTCTCTTACGTCCCGGCATGCACGTGAGTATGTGGTGTGAGGAAGTTCAGTCTGCATGACTGGCAGTGGCCTGAGCCTTACAAAGTAAAGGACATGTACACGTTAGCTTGCCGCATCAAATTCGCATCCATTTTTCAGTGAAGAGATATTTGAAGATATTAGCCATGCCTAAGCTATCCAAACAAAAGGCACACTTGCAGAAGATAAGAATGTCTACATTAGCAACTCAAGGGGAGAAAGAACCCCAGCATCAACTTTATCTCCACTTCCACCACTAGTACTCCCTTCAGCAGCTCTCTCCCTGCCATCTACATCCACATCCTCAACACTTGATCCTCTGTCCTCTACACCTATATCAGACACGTCTCTACGCAAACAACTGTTTGCTATACCCGATGCACTGAGATCTGGCCGTTAGGGCGGACCACTGGGAGTTCCCCTGTGGTGCCACATATAATTATTTTATAATTTTATTTTATCATTTTATAATGTTGCCTCATACGATTATATTATAATTTTTTGTCACACACCACCACTGAGATAAAAATCAAAGCAATGTTTTCTATACAAAGGTTTCGTTTCTTTAAGTGTAGATATGGCATATGTGCATGCGAGAGCGACGTTGCCACTACATCTAATCTCTGGCCCCGCCCCCCTCACACTGCATTCAGAAAACATTGCATCCACACGCACGTTCTCGCCATGGATGCCCATATGTGGCAACACCGGGAAATCTCCTAGCCACGCCTTATCGGTCATTTCTCCTTGCGTTGACTATAACAAGTGGCTACAAGGATGCCTCCTTGTTGCAACACCTTGGGTTTAGTCTCAAACCTCATAGTGATGTCCCTGATGCAGCAAGAGCCTGTTCCAACACCAGAAAGGAAACCCAAGAAAAGAAAGAGAGCTGAATCCCAGCAATCAGACTACCTTGCTGGGTCATTCTAGACCAAGAACTCAAACTTTGCGACAAAGAGTGAGGTGGCTTATGAGACCCTCACTTTGAGTGAATAATATCCTACACTGTAGGAGGGTACAAAGTGCCTGAGTTACTTGAAAGATGCAAAATCATCATGAAAATACAATGGAACCTGTTTTCAATGGGTCTTAGGAGGTCCAATTTAAAATTTAGTCAAACTAAGAAAAAAAAAATGAAAAATGTAAGTTTTTGATACACAAAGTCTATCTCCTTCTCATTCCACCACTGCCCTCACTTCCACCTCTCTCAACATATGTAGCCAGGTTCTACACCATCAAGTACTTTATTCATCTCGAATACAGCAAGAAAATTAGATATTAGTTATAAAATTGTACAGAGGGGAGATAAGAATGAATGTGAATTTATGATTGTGGAGAAGAGCAGTTTTTTGCCGTGGATAAATTCGCTTGTTAGATGCCAGTGTGGTGAGAAGATGTATGTTGAAGTGATAGGAGAATGTGGAATGGTGAAGACATTTCAGGCAGAACAAAAGTTGTGCTCTGAAAAGAGCAAATGGTGTACTTCACCAGGCGGTAGAAATGAAAGTTATGAAATACATAACAGAATTGTGGAGGCCGGCTTACTCTGTGGGGATGTTGCAGTACAGAAAATGTGCATGGCAATGAACATGAAATTGATACATCACAAGACGTTTAGTAAACTTTGCCATCATATTATAGAGACCAGCATAAAGAAGTATGAGGAACTCTTGGAAAAAACAAGGGAACATGTACATGCAGCATTAGAAAAGGAAAACCCAACTTTACCGGAAGTAAAAGTTACTATCGATGGTTCGTGGAGTAAGAGAGGATTCACTTCCAAAGGCACCCACTGCTGGTTAAAATAAACCTCTTTCCAATGATTTAGATACCCCGAAGACCCCCAGCAGTGAGGTTTCATATGAAGAAACCGACAAATGTGCAAAAAAAAGCAAATTATATTATGGTGTCATCTGTGCGTCGCCACTACTGTGATATACTTATACTTTAGTTTTTCTTTATTTAAAGTACTTATGACTAAAATATGTTGATGATTTTTACTGTACTTATCCAATATATAATAAGAATTAAGCCATGAAAAAATTAGTCAAATTGGTGAAACTATAAGCAAGTTACAGATATATTTATATTTCAAGTCGCCATATCTCTGTTCGATATATACTGTATATATATATATATATATTTTTTTTTATCATAAAAAATCTAAAATACAGATTTAGATGAAACTTGCAGAAAATATTACATTTAGTAACTGCTAGGGCCGGTCATTCGAATATTTTGAATAAGATGAAAGAGTTAGGAGTAATAATGGAAACAAGACATAAAAAAATTATTTTTTCACGTTTTTGACGGACATAAAAATTGAAATGCCTGTATGCAAAAGTATAAAGGAAATTGTTCAATTACTCAATGACCGGCACTAGATGTGCCTACTAATCATAGCCAAAATATAAAACAAGTTGGTCCACGTATTATTATGCTGTGCACTTTTAAATGTCGCTGCTGGTATATGTACATGTAGGCAACATGGATACCTATTTACCTGAGAAGTTTCAGCTCGTTACTCTAAATAGTTTAGAAAATTACCCCTAGCTGTCGCGTACCCCCTTAATAAGGAGCCCCTTGGGCCTGGTGTTTGTTCTCCTACAGACTATAGTATCTGTAATTTACATTCACAAATCAATACATTATATTAACCAATCATTTACACCATGAATTACACAAATGACTTGGCACTGACATAATGAAACATACCATGAATATTTTGCTGCCATTGCTTCACCATAAATTCGCTCCTTACTATTCCCATCCAAACATGGTTTTACAAACCAGACTTAATTATTAATAATGTGACACCTACATTTCATATACTACTGCATATTCAAACATAGTATAAGGAAACATTCTCACTTAATGCTCACCCAAAGGGTTCCTTGCTACTTGTTCCCATGAAGGGCAGTTACCAAAAAGGGACACTTAGTGGTGATATCTACCGACATTGTCTACATCACTATTCTGTGTATTCAGAGGCTAACAATTCCAGTACTCTATAGTAACCCATACATATCCTCCTTGGTTCAGTTTAACAGTACACAGTATTTTATTGGCTCCAATACGACATATTGTCATAATATGACGTACACTAGCTCTACTTTCTATCGCGTAACAATACAATGGGAGCATAAATCTGTCGTTTACATTTCTTCATAACAATACCGTCATCTTGTAACATAATTTCACAACACAATTATACACAATGAACTAATGCTATGACTCAAATCCAAATTTGTAACACTTCCAATATTATATTCCATACATCGTGAAGTACATAATTATATCAAGTCATATGCCATGAGTTGCAGTTAGTTTGAATCTTGTAATTGGTATAATGGACCAGTACAATATAGCTCAAATCCAGACATCAAGCAATTGGCATTCACACCTGTATTATATCTAGTAGTTTTGAGTAAAAACAGATCAAATTTGTGGTACATGATCTTCCCTGTCTAAATCTGAATTGTCTCTGATATAGTATATTGTTCTCCAGATGTGTTACCCTTCTACTTTTTATATATAAAAAAAAAAGTAAATAAGAAAAAAAAAAATGGCTTCCATACTTGTAAGGGGAACAAGTCTGTAATTTGTTGAGTCTTCCTTGTTTTTTCTCCTTTATTGGTACAATTTTGAGTGACCTACTTGTGTTATATAGTTTGTCTATTACTTCTTTACTTTCTTTTAGTATCCAGTTTGCAATATCCTGACATCAAGCTTCATTATTTGGTCCTTCATTTCTTTTTGTATTGGGGGGAGGGGGGTTCACTTCTCACCCTTCATCCTGATGTACATTTTTTCTAGTGAAAACAGACTTGAAATGTTTGCTCATGACTCAAGCCATTTCTGTATCTTCTGTGTATTCCATAATCCCTTGGTGTAGTTTCACTATTTCCTGTTTGTTTAGTTTTAACATCCACACAGAATAGTTTTGGCTGATCCTTACATTTTTATATATATTCTCTCTCCCTGTGTAATTTTAAATAATCATTCTTTTTTATATCTTTTCCAAGATTTATCTCTTTGCTGCACCTTCTGTTTAACCTGCATTTAATAGAATCCTTTTCCTATTTGTGCTTTGGGATATTTATCCACTCCTTCATTATAGATTTCCATCAGAATCATGCATTTTTCTTCCACATGTGTTTCTTCATTATAGAATTTTTCCCAACTTTTTTTTTTTTTCTCCTATGTTTCTCAAAGTCTGTTTTCCTATACATCAGTCTCTTTTCTGTATTTCTTATTTCTCTCCATATATATTTGCTCCTCTAGTTATATCTCGAGTAATATATACTCACTCTTCCCAATTGGTGTCTTGTATCCAATTTTATCCACAATTTCAGGTTCTGATGTAGATATAAATCTAGGCTTGATGGTTCATTTCTAAATCTAGTTTTCTTTTACCCATTGTGTCCCCATCTGGGGTATTGGCTGCATGATGACATTTTTATTATACTGCAACTGTCCCTCTGTTATGCTGTTCCCCAACCCCTGTACCATTTCCTTTTTTCTTTTCTTTTTTTGCCTACCCTGTGGTGGGAGAAAAGAATGCAACCACCAACTTTTCCCACTTGAGTCGTACGAGGTGACAAAAATGGGATGGGGGTTAGCATTAGGAATCCTGCTACCTGTAGCTCCACAGTGGACATTCCTAAAAAAATAATAATGCATAAGAGGGTCTAGGAGCTTTTTGACTAGTAAAATGGAAGAGAGAGACAGTATGTTTGTGAGATGGATGTGTTGGCATTAAGTGAAACTAAGTTAAAAGGGAGGGGCGAATGTGAGTTTGGGAGTGTAGTTGGGAGGTTCTCAGGAGTGAGTAGGGGACGAGGGAGAGAAGGGGTGGCTATACTATTAAATGAAGAGCTAGGTAAAGGTGTAGTGGAGTGGAAGGAGGTTTCTTCAAGGTTAATGTGGATGAAGGTGAAGCTGGGAAGGGAGATGTGGGTTTTTGTAAGTGTGTATGGACCTGGTAGTGACAAGAGCATTGAGAAAAGGGAGGCTTTTTGGATGGATTTAAATGAATGTATAGAAGGATTAGGGAGAAATGTCAATGTGGTTGTATTGAGAGACCTTAATGCTATGGTAGGAAATGAAGAAATAGTGATTGGGAGGCTTTTTGGATGGATTTAAATGAGTGCCACGAACAGAGCAGCACGCATTTTCGGAGCGCTGGCTTACGTTGTTTATATACGGTGTGGTAGGGCCTGTGTATTCGTGGTGAAATGATGTAGGTCATAATTGTATCTCCGCTTAACTTTTTTTTTTTTTTTTTTTCCCTGTCATTTTTAGTATCGCAGACATTATGGGGTGCTGTCTGCGTGGGTAGGCAGTGTCCACATGTACACCTGGAAATAAAAAAGTTAATTTATCTACAAATGAAATAAAAGGTTGAGCTGGACTTGGAAGGACCTCGGCGCAGAGGCTGGCCCCAGGCTATGTCCTCAATCTTCTGAAATTAAAAGTTTGGAAAAAGAACCAAAAAAATTTGGTAAGCTTATACCATCATTTAGGCCTGGACTACAATCGAAATAGGGGCCTAAATCGTCGACATAAAAACAAAGGACCCCATCCCATGCTTGCAATGACAGCCTAAATAAGGTAGGAATAATGCACTGAATTTCATACCAGTTGGTATTCCCAATCCTATGAGACTGGTCAGATCTTTTGCGTTTGCGTCTAGGAGGGTTGGTAGGCCCATCTTGATTCTCGGCACTGTCTAAATCAACATCGCCGTCGAATTCCGTCTCCTCCCCCGTGGTCTCTGGTTTTGAATCTGACAAATCGCTTTCCCCTTCTTCTTCACCATTTTGTTCACCACTTTCTTCATCTTCACTTTCACTGTGTTCCGACAAAGAAACGGGCTGTCCTATTATCGGTTCGAACTGGTATGGCTTTACAATGCGATGTTTGGTGATATCAAACTCCTGTTCCTCTTCTTCTTCCACCATACATACTGTACTATCCTTCCGAATTTGAATGCACAATGGGGCATTTTTGCGAACAAATTTGGATTAAAAACGAACATGAAGATGAATAACTCGATTGGAATGACTGAGCTGAACTACAGCGTGTGTTTCTTTGTCCGAGTGTTTGACAACTGTGATGTCACCACCGGTTCACCTAGCGGCGATTACTGATACTAATTATTAATTGACTAGAACATCTAGACTTCGGAAAATTGGTATGCGAGGCACAATTAAAAGTGAATTTTCTGAATAAATTCTTCTGTAACAGGTAAAAACTTTATTTGTATGCTTTTAACCCATTCAACTCTGATGACAAGATGTCTTGTCATTTGGTCAAATAAAACAAAAAATCATAAAACACCAAAATGTTTGATCAAACACCAGAAAAAATATGACGTCAGTCCTCGCTTCGCTGCGAGCGAAGCGAGGATTGACGTTATATTTTTTCTGGTGTTTGATCAAACATTTTGGTGTTTTATGATTTTTTGTTTTATTTGACCAAATGACAAGATATCTTGTCATCGGAGTTGAATGGGTTAAAAAGTACTTTTTCAAGCAATACGATGATTTTTAGCGAATGGTATAACTGTTGATATCTGACCTTTAAGATGAATGCCTGAGAAGTATATGGGTCACTAGGCTAGATAAAGTGAGAAGGTGAAGAGGAGAACAGGGGTGGAAAGGGAGATAGGATTGATGAAAGGGTATTGGGATGATTTGGACACATGGAAAGAGTGAATGACGAAAGACTAATAAAAGAGTTGTGGAAGGAGTGAACATGAGGGTGTCCTAGGATGAGATGGATGGGGTAAAAGGGGCTTTGGGAAAGAGGGGAATGTCTGCCGCGGAAGGATGGGAGAGGACAGTAGATAGGGGAGAATGGTTGTATATGGATGATGCTGTGATTCATGAGGGTGAGTGGATGGGGGGTGAGGGAGTATGTATGAGAAATAATTTGACGCAGCTTGAATGGATTTCTCCCCATGTTCTCCTTTTCTGCATGAGGGGATGGAGAGGGGGGTGGGGTCCCGAATTAATGAAGCGGCCTTGCTGTGGATGTGCTGTGATTTGCGACACTCCTTCTGATCCAGGGCAGTGGAGAAGATGCAGGGATGACCCGTCATCCAGGAGGTGCCAAGATAAGAGGGGAATAGAGTATGTAGGGGAT
This sequence comes from Oratosquilla oratoria, assembly GCF_046742065.1. Classification (NCBI taxonomy): domain Eukaryota; kingdom Metazoa; phylum Arthropoda; class Malacostraca; order Stomatopoda; family Squillidae; genus Oratosquilla; species Oratosquilla oratoria. The sequence continues at coordinate 554,835 of NW_027467711.1, forward strand.
GGAATGAGTGGGAGTGGTTTCTATGCCTTGTTTTTTGGCTGCCTCCCGTGTAGGGGGCGGAGAAAACCCTTTGGTATAGGTATTTACCTAGTTGTATTTTGCTGGAGAAAAACTATGCTTGTAGAGACCTGCAATTGTATCTTTCTGTATCCAGTACTTCCTAAAGTCATGTATATTTTTAACTCTCACTGTTTTCTCTTTCAATTTATTCCATGTATCTATTACTCTGTGTGGAAAGCTGTTCATTTTCATATGTCTTCTGTAACTGTCCTTAAGTTTCTTCTCATGTCCTCTTATATTTTTTCTGTCCCATGTAAGTAGATCATCCCTATCAAGGATTTCCATCCCCTTCATAATTATTTAGATGGTTATCAAATTTCTGCAGAGTTAGTAAGTTTATTTTTTCCAATCTTTGTTAATATGTCAACTTGCTTAGTGTTGGTGCCATTTTTGTTAATGTTTTTTTAACTCTTTCTATTTTCTTTGTTTATTATTTTTATTGTACTGGGTGTCCATAGTGATGCTGCATATCAGTTTTGGTTTTATCACTGTAACTAGTATTCTCTTTACCATTTCCTCGTCCATCTAGTCAAAGGCCACTCTCATTGATCTTATTGAATTGTAGTTTTCTCCAACTATTTTGTTTACATGTTTCTCTGGTGTCGTGTCGTGTCGTTTGAGATGATTACTCCTAGGTCTCTTTCTGAGTTTACCTTTGTAAATTCTTTTGTTCCACTTTTATATTGACCAGATATTCTATTTTTACTGTTTCCAGATTCCATTATACTACATTTCTTAATTTTGAAATTAAGTTCTTTATGCTCTAATCCAGACTTTGTCCAGTTCTTCCTTCCTGAAAATATTTGCAATCTTCATTACTCATTCTCTTCAGTAGTTTCACATCATCTGCAAAGAAGTTTATAACATTCAATTCCTTCATGCATGTCATTTATATAAACAGCAAGCATTATTGGAGCCAACACAGAGCCTTGGGTGACTTCACTTATGTTTACCCAATTTGAGTTCTTTTTTCTAAGTATCACTCTCATTTTTCTTCCTTCCAAGAAGTCTTTCATCCATTCCAATAATTTACCCATTGTTTAAATTTTTCCTAGTTTTTTTGTGTTGTACTTTGTCAAAAGCCTTTTGTAGCTCCAGGAAGGCACAGTCTGCCAAGCCATCTCTTTCTTGTATTAAATCTACCAGTCTTGGGTAAAAGCATATTAAGTTTGTAGTACATGATCTTCCACTTCTAAATCCAAATTGGTTGGGGTTTAGTATTTTGTCTTCCAAGTGGTTAGTCCATTTATTTTTTATAACCTGCATATTTTTGCAATCGTGCTTGTAAGGGATACCGGTCTATAAGTTGTTTGATTTTCTTTATTTCCTCCCTTATATATTAGTACAATATGAGCATTTTCAGTCTTGTGGTACAAGTTAAATTATCTTGTGTATTTTATCTGTGAGTTCCTATATGCATTCTTTTAATATCCAGTTTGCTATTCCATCTGGCCCATGTGATTTTCTGACATTGAGTTTCTTTATTTGGTCCCTTATTTATTCCATTTTAGGGGATCCTTGGCATGGTGACTCATCCCACATTTGTGAGCTTTCAATTGTGAATACAGACTTAAAGTGTCTGGTCATTACTTCAGCCATTTCAATATTTTCTTTGTATTCTTTATTTCCTTCACACAGTTTCACTATTTCATGTTTATCTTCTAGTTTGTTATTTACATATCTAAAATAGTTTGGGTTGAACTTTGCATTTTGCTTTTACATATATATAATTTTTTTTCCCTCTCTCTCTCTCTCCGTATGTCTACGTATTCATTTCTCATTTTGACGTATGTTTGCCATTTAGACTTTTTCTCTCTCTCTTTTCCAAGCTTTGTCTCTTCTATCTTTAGCATCATTACACTTTTAATTATACTCCCTTTTCTGTTTCTGTTTAGGCATATGTTTATCCATTCCCTCCTTATACTGTATATTTCTTTAAAAATGTTCCATTTCTCTTCCATCTTTGTTTCATCATTTGCAAGTTTTTCCCAATAGGCATTTTGAATTTTTTTTTCTTCTAAGTTTTACAAAGTCCGTTTTGTTGTACATTAATCTTCCTTCTCTGTATTTCTCATTCCTTCTCAACATTTTGTTCCTTAAGCTCGATCTCTATTAGTATGTGGTCACTCTTTCCACTTGGTGTTTTATAGTTTATTTCTTCTACAATATCAGGCTCAGAGGTGAATATCAAATCTAGTCTTGATGGTTCTTCGTTTTGTCTATATCTAGTATTTTCTTTAATCCATTGAGTCAATGTGTAATCAATGGTCATATCCAGTATGACATTGCCCCAGAGTTCCTCTCCACCTCCCATTGTCATTTCTTCCCAATTTATTTCCTTTGCGTTAAAATCACTCATAATTACTCTATTTTCTCCATATTTCAGTGTCTGGGTTAATTCATTCTTTGTGTCTAGGAATTTTGAGTGTTTGCTGTCAGTCCAAGTTTTTGTTTTTGGTGGCACATAACTTTCTACTTTTCATACTGCTATTTTCGACTTTAATTGGGATTAATTATTCCACATTGTCTTTTCCTTCTGTTGCCTTTACTACATTTAGGTCCCTTATAGTCAATAGCATGACTCCTCACCCCTGTTTGTGTATCCTATTTTTTTTATCAAAGGTTGTATGTATGTATGTCATTGTTTTATAGATCCTCTCCACCTTTAACTGTCATTTCTTTGCAGTTAAAATCTACCACAAGTACCATGTTTCCTCCATCCTTCAGTATCTTGTTTAATGAAAGCCTTGAATTTTCAAACATTTTAGAATAATCTCTCTTAAGACCCCATATATGGGGGCACATAAATCTCCACAAACATTATACTTTTCAGGTCACTGTGTTCAACTCTTATTGTGATCATCTCATGACTCATTAACCCCTTCCATACGGTGCCGCACACGTAGGCGTCATGGACTTAGATCTCGGTAGCAGCAGCCAATGCCAGCCGTACGACGTGTCGTAATAATACTCGCATCATAAAATATAGTCACCGCTTATATCGATCGTTCTCTCTTCACCCATGAATTTTGATAACCATAGAAAATGCGATTACAAAAGAATTAGAAAGAATGTCATTATGGAGGGGCGACTGCAATAAATATAATCAAGACGCCGATATGGCAGCCTCGCAAATACACTCGCTCCCCATGACGCCTACGTGTGCGGCACCGTATGGAAGGGGTTAACTCCTCATGAACATGACTCCTCCTGAACATCTCATGAACATGACTCCTCCATCCTGGTTCTCCTTTCTATTTCTAAGTCAGTGATTATAATCCCTTTAATTTTGTCTCCACAATTCCTATTTGTGCTTTTCTTGTGACATAATCATTTAGTTCAGTTAATCCTGAGATTAATTCATCAATATTTGTATGAGCTATTTTTAATTTTTCTACTCTCGTTTCTTCTTCTTCTTTTTCATTTCTTTTTCTTGAATTTGCCATTTTTTCAGTCTTGTGTGTAACATTCTAATAGACCTTTTTTCTCTCTCTCCTTTTTTTCTCTTTAAGCATTGCTTCTTGTCATTTCTCTTTCCTCATCATTCATGTCTTTTTTATCCCTTTACCCTTATAGTGTTTTTGCTAATGTTTCTTCCACTGCTATTTGTGACCTTAATTTGATCCTAGGGGTCAACTTTTTCCTTTGCGTATTTCCCCAGTCTGTGCACTACCTGTATTTCATTTTCTATTTCTTGCTGGTCTTGTACTACTTTTAGAACTTTTCTTGCCAATTCTTTTTCTATCTCAGCAACCAGTTTAGGTTATGTTTTTCCATTAGCCCATATACTACTATACACTTTTTTTTTTTTTTCCCACCGTATCTTTCACCAGATTTTCTTTTTCTTTAACCCTTTCAGTACTGAATTATGGAAGGCTTACATTTTAATTCCTTGGAGGTATTCCCTTCTTACATATGCCAAAGGCTTCTTTCCCCCTTACGGGGGTGGGGGGGCATAGAAACCACAACCATTCCATCCCCTACATATTCCACTCCCCTCCACCCTTCTCACTCCCTCTCATCTTGGCACCTCCTGGATGACAGGTCATCCCTGCATCCTGTCCACTGGTCTGGGTCAGAAGCAGTGTTGCAAGACACAGCACATGTTCAGCAAGACAGCTTCATTAATTTGGCGACCCCCTCCGTCCCCTCATGCAGAAAAGGAAAAGACGGGGAGAAATCCCGTCAAGCTGTGTCAAATTATTTGTCATACTTCCTCATCCCCCATCCCCCACCCACTCCCCCTCATGTATCACAGCATCATCCATACACAACCCTTCTCCATTCACCCCTATCTTCTGTCCTCTCCCATCCTTCCCCAACAGACATTCCTCTCTTTTGTAATGCCCCTTTTACCCCATCCATCCATCTCATTCTAGGACGCCCCCTCATATTCACTCCTTCCACCTCTGTCTTTCACACCTCTTATACTAATCTTTCTTCACTTATTCTTTCCATGTATCCAAACCATTCTAATACTTTCATCAACCCTATCTCCCAGTTCCCTTTCCACCCCTGTTCTCCTCACCTACTCATTTCTCACTCTAGCCTAGTAACCCCTATCATACTTCTCAGACATCTCAAACACATTGAAACTCCTCTCATAAAAAAAAAAAAACTAGTGTTGCAAAATTACCATTATGTATTGTAAATGTCTGCTATGTATATTCCACTCACTAGCTGACGAACAGGTGTCCACTGGCCACGCCCTGTAGCCACACATAACTTCGTGACGTCACAGTCGACACACAAGCCAGTAACCCAGCTTATACATCCAATGATACATATACTTGTCCTCTTTTTTTCTGTCTTGTGTACTTCTTGAATATTTGATGATGAAGTGATGTTGCAGGTACATACCATATTGGTACATACACATTCCCCACAAACTGCAATGATCCACATACAAATATGTGAAGATACATGTATACATCGATGCTGTTAACACTCTAATCCTGGCTGACTGCAGCACGAAGTTGCTCAGTTGACGCCCCCTTCTTAGTGAGGGAATCAATCAGCAAGTTGTCATGATGTTTCCACCCAGGTCACCTCTGCGATTTCTCCATGTTTCAGCATAACCCGCAATACTGCAAGGTCAATCCTCAACCTCTTATAGTCCACACTTCTGCATGAGTAAAGAGGATCCACCAGGCTCTTATTGTTGACAAAACACTGAATCTTTAGAGCCGGACACTCAGAAATTTCAGAAAGGATCCTCGCCAAATATACTGAAGACTCGTCACACTCCAAAAGTTCTGGTATTTACCAGTGGCCTTTCCCGCATGGCTCACCACTCGCCCAGCCATCAACTCACCACTTTCAGAATGTACACCTTGTATCTGCTGACCAACCAAAAGTCTTGCAGGTTGGTTTGGAGCAACTATCTTGCCACCTGAAATATCACTCGTTTCACAATTGTCTGACTCACCATCATTTTCCAATTGAACATCTTCTGTCTTGCCACCGCTTTCCGATTCTGTTTCTACATCTTTAAGACACTCTCGGTGTTGGTTCAGATTCCTCTCGCACATCTTCAGATTGAACATGGGGAGCTTCACTTGTAGGACTCTGATGCAGAAGATGTGGCAGCCTACACTCATGAACACGTACATAGACTCCTCTATGCCTCACTAAAATTTGTTTCACATCTCTGCCTATCACAGTGCCTGGGCCATGCCACCTAGGGCTGTCACACCTTTTGTAGAGGACTTCATCACTATTTTGGACATCAAGTTGGTCATTTGAACGTATGTTGTGTCGTAAAGCCCTGGCTAGATATTCTCCTGCTTCGGACTTGATATATTCCTGTCTTGCTAAATGTAGGGCATTCAAGTTAGTTCTCACAATGTTTGACGCTGAAGTAGGTTCCAGTGCTGGAAGGTCATTATCATAAACATTGGGTAGACCAGGGTTGAATCCAGAACCTAGCTGATTGGGGAAACCAGTGTGGTTAGAAAAAGCATTTTTTGCCAATACTGCCCAAGGCAAAGCAACCTCTGAGCAAATTCACCATAAGCCATGATTTTACACACTGTCTCCAATCACTGCACTTAGTCTTTCGCATACTCAATTACTCCAGGGACTTTCTGCTGATGTTGCTATTATCTTGATATTGAATACTTCCCCTAATTCTCTCATGTCTTCATTATTGAATACACAGTAGTGAGAATTTTTCCAGGTGCTCCAAAGAAAGAAAACAATCCAGCTCAGAAATAAACCTATTACAATTGTAGTGGAACATTTATTCCCAATAATTCTTTCAGTACTACCTGGTGGCTAAATCGACAATGACAAGGAAATATTTCTTACCCCCATGACTTTAAATCCATAGCGATGGCTTCATTGAATTTAGATGCCATGGGCATGCAAACTACTGGTCTAGATTTGACTTTGTGTTTGAGACACACTATTGACAGCTCGCTCTAACTCAGATCTCTTGATACCAGTATCAGTGATCAACTTAATAAGTTTAGCTGCCGTAGGGTTCCCAAACTGCCTGTGAAGCTTCAATGCTTTGTTATTTACATCACCTTCCTCCCACAGAGCTGTCAAGGCAATTGTCTTGCCCACCCGGCCTACTCACGCTGAGATTGGCAACAGGTAGTGACCTGACGATGAGGTTTTCAAATCCTTTATTCCTCCATGTATTTTAACCTGGTCTGTATCGAAGTTTATGATCATCTTTGCCCTTTTCATGGATTTCCTGCTCATCAACAATGGGATATTACACTCCACTACATCTGTCATAATTGTTCCATACATACCTCCAATAGAACAGGGCAGTGTGATACACTTAATGGAAGGAACCTTAGCATCATCAGCAAAAGTTAATGTGGGTGTTGACTTCTCCTCCACAATTTTACCATGTTCATAATCACTGAGTCCACTCAAGAAATTCTCAAGCCATTCATTTTCACACACTGTGGTTGAACACCCTGAATCCAACACTGCACAATCTTTAGCCTTTTCAATGAGAGTCTGTATTTTTCCTCATCGGTCAGTATTACCTGCATAACCCATAAATAATGACAGGTGAACCATCTCTTCCTTATCTTCCTTCTCATCTCTGCCGGTAATCTTATTCTCATAAGAATCTGGACAGTATTTGGCCCAATGAAATTTTGAACCACATATAGCAAATTTCGACATTTTGGCATCATGACCCACAGGGGTTCTGTCTCTTTACTGAATAATTGTATCTACCGCTGTCACTCCTTCCATGGTCATGGTTGCGCATACCACCTCTCATTCCTCTACCTCGCATTCCACTGCTTGTATACATCACTTTATTTTCTCTTCTTCTTGGCTGATAAATACGGGCTCACTCTTCAGTCTTTACATCACTAATTGAACTTGACATAGTCGAATTTACTCCACTTATTCCTCCGCCGAAAATTCGACATAAGGCAGACTTCATGTTTTCATAATTCACGTCCGTAACTGCAGACATAGCCAATTGGCGCTCATTATCATTTTGGTCACATGAATATAGTAACATGAATGCTTTCACCGGACCTGGTATTGTCATTCCTTGTTCTGTAAATTTGAAATGAACTTGCTCAAATTTAGACACAAAATCTCGAATGTTTATACCACAGGTTTTCCAAAGGTGAGTTCATAAAAAGCACCAAATTGCTGCTGCCCTGCATCTGCCAGGAACATTTCATCAAGTTTCCCTAACAACACCTCCACGCCATTGTCTTTCTTTAAATCAGTAGCAGGAATTTCAGATGAGGCCTTGCATGCTTTCCCCAACATTGATAAGTGAATTGCAAGCGCTTGTTTATTTTTTGGCAACTCCGTTAATTCACACCAGATACTTGTACCTTTCTTCCCATTTTCATAAACCTATTCTCGCTCTAGTATAGGTGACCACTTTGTCGAACTCTATCATTGAAGCCACATAAAATTACACTTCTATCAGTGTAAATGTGCTATGTCTATCCCACTCACTAGCTGATGAATGAGTGTCCGCTGGCCGCACCCTGTAGCCACACATAACTTCTTGACACACAGTCGACACACTAAGAGAAGAAGCAAAAGAAAAAAACTTGATGAGAACAGAGACAGAATGCAAAGAATTCCATTGGGGAGTAATCGACATGAGATTGAGACAATAGCGCATCAAAAGGAAAAAACCAAGGACAAAAATAATGGAGAAGGAAGAAAATTAAAAGTGGCCTATACTAACATTGACGGTTTAATTTCAGGTCTGAATGAACTCAATGATTATCTGTTAGAAAAACCAGACATAATGGGAATTGTAGAGACTAAACTAAGAGGTGAAATACCATCCATCATTATTGGACAAGGCCTATACAAATACTGGATAAAAAACAGGGAGGGGGAATCATGTTCTTGGCCGAGAAAGACCTAAACGTGACCAAAATTGCAGAGGGCAAAGGTAATGTTGATTTGATCATGATAAAAGTCAAAGGCAAGAATATGAAAAATAGAAAGTTTGTGGTGACCTATGTGCCCCCAAAAACGAATGCTTGGAAAGAGAATGAACATACAAAAATGCTAGAAGATATTAAAAAATAACTAAATGAGATAATAATGGGTTAAGGGTAATCTGGCAATTATGGGGGACTTAAATTGCAAAGAAATATGTTGGGACAACATGACAGTGCGAGGAGATGACTTGTGGGGCAACGTACTGCTAGACTTGACCATGGAGTACACAATGGGTCAGTGAAAACACAAGATACAGAAACAATGAAGAGCAATCGAAACTAGATTTAATATTTACAACAGAACCTGAAATAGTGGAGAAAGTCCAGTACAAGACACCAATTGGAAAGAGTGACCATGTACTCATCGAAACTGTACTAAAGGAAGAAATAGACATGGAGAGGAAGGAAAAGCATAGGAAAGGGAGATTGATGTACAACAAAACAGACTTTGCAAAACTAAAGACATTCCTTCGGAATGCAAACTGGGAAATTCTATATGGAAGATACAACAGTGGAAGAGAAATGGAATATATTGATGGATAATTACAAACAGGTATGACCAAGACAAAAGCAAGAGAGTACATTAAATGTTGCTTCAACAAGAGATGCAGTGAGGCAAAAGACAGAAGGGACTAAGCTTGGAAAAGGTGGAGAAAAGACAAAAAACAAAGCAAATGGCAAATTTATATAAACTATAGAAATGAGTATGTTAATGTGAGAAGAGAGGAAAAAAGGAACCATGAGAATGGTATTATAGATAAATGCAAAGATCAACCCAAGTTATTCTATTGGTATGTGAATGGTAAAAAACCAAACAGGAAATGGTGAAACTACGCCAAGGAAATATAGAATACACAGAAGAATTAGAGATGGCCGAAGTCATGAACAACCACTTTAAATCTGTCTTCACCAGAGAGAAAATACAAAATTGGGACGTAGATAATAACAAGCAATCTCCCCACAAAAAGAAATACCAGAACATCTATCAAAACTGGACGTCAGAAAATCACATGGCCCGGATGGTATTGCAAATTGGATTATAAAGGAATGCAAAGAAGAACTAACAGACAAAATACACATAATAAATAGGTCACTCAAAGAAGGAAAGATACCTAATGACGGGAAAAATGCTGACATTGTACCAATATATAAAGGAGGAAACAAGGAAGAACCCACTAACTATAGGCCAGTATCACTAACAAGCACTATCGCCCAAATTTGTGAGAAAATCGTCAAAAATAGATATGTAAAACATCTGGAAGACAACAACATATTAAACCCAAGACAATTCGGATTCAGACAAGGAAGATCATGCACCACAAACTTAATATGTTTCTACTCAAGGCTAATAGACATAGTGCAAGAAAGAAATGGATGGGCTGATTGTGTGTTCCTAGACTTGCAAAAAGCCTTTGACAAAGTACCACACAGAAAATTACAACAACAAAAAACTGGAAAACATAGGAATACAAGGGAGTGAAATTCCCGCAAATTACAACTAGGTAAATAAAAGCCGGCAACCTGGCATATACATGCAATGATACATATTAACACGTATTTTTCATACAAAAGTACAATGGTGGGAAGTCCCGTCAGTCTTTTCAAGCCCAAAAAAGGAAGCGCTTTTTAGATCAAATAAAAACAATTGTACGCTCATATATGAATGCAGAACTATGAAATAATAATTCAATAGCATACTTTATGATTATGTTTGGCAGAAATTATTATGAAATCACGTCAGTATCACATTTTATGATTGTATTGGCAACCTGTTACATAAAAAAAAAAAAATTATATTTTGTTTGAAAAATAAAAGAATTGACTATAAACGTATTTGGCTTGAAAAAATGTAATCATTGACTACCGTATATTTCCACGTATATGACCCTAAAATCCAAAAATTCACCCCTTAAAATGGGGGCGTCGTCTTATACTACCATTATAGAAATCAGACCTTGAATTCTACCTGAGATGACTTTGTAGGCTAGCCTGCCAATAACCACCGATACACAGGAAATGATTCACATGATAAGAACTGGTAATAAAGGTAATTCAACCATATTTACCTTGTATATTATTGTCATATCTTTATAGAAAATGGCAATTGTTGATAAATACAAGGAATAATTCTATATTAATGAAATTACGGTACTTTTAACTACTCTATGTAAACACATTTAACACAGCTGAAAGAAATGTAAACATTGCACACTGGTTGCGTTCATAGCAACCTTTTTCTTTCCATAACTTTTCAGTAATTTTTAAGACTGAAAATAAAAATTTTGGATTACAGTACATAAAACGTTTATCAATAAAAAAAAATGTAAATTACAGTAGTTGAACCAGGAGCATAAACAAATCGTTTTTGTTAGTTGACGTGTGTTCTCAGTAAGTAATTTATCTTGTATAAGGATACAGTTAAGTAATGAGAAAGAAAAGGGAAAAAAACAGCTGATAAATTAAATCAAAACAATTCTTTTTGTACTGTAGGTTTGATACACTGATGCTTTTGTAATTTAGCAGTCATCTTATACTACTGATCTGAGATAAATTCTTAACAATTTCCTCTAATTTTGTACCTTGTCTTATACATGGAAATATACAGTATGTCTTTTAGTACTGTATTCCCCGAGAGAACTTAGTCATGAAATTCATAGAAACAATTTTTTGTTCCATTGCAACAGAGATGAATCCCACAGTGACTGCAGACTGATATTGGTTGTGATTCTACCCCTTTCTTCAAGCATACCTTACACCTTCCTTTCTTCCTGGTTAACTTAGGCCAGTGGATCCCAGTGTTGCTGAGCCTAAGAGATGTGGGTATGCTGTAGTCAGTTTTTCTCTGCTTGGGGGGCTCCTCTAGATCCACAATCCTTAGCAAATGTTAGAAGGCCTTGGGCCAGTTATCTTCAGAATTCAAAAAGTGGAAGAGATGCATGAGGGATTGAGAAACTTGGTGATAGAGTTTGGGAGTGTGTGTGATAGAAGAAAGCTGAAGATAAATGTGGGTAAAAGTAAGGTGATGAGATGTACAAGGGGTGAAAGTGGCAGTAATCTGGAAGTGAGCATTAAGGGAGAGCAACTGGAGGAAGTGGATAGTTTTAGATATTTGGGTGCAAATGTGCAGGAAAAGGTGGAGGTAGAATGTAGATTGAGAGAAGCGAGTAAATGCCATGGTGGATTAAAGAGTGTAATGAGGAATAGAAATTTTGGAATGGATGCTAAGAGGAGACTGTATGGAGTGATTGCGCCAACAGCACTGTATGGAGCAGAAACTTGGAACATAAGAGAGGAGTTTAAATGTGTTTGAGATGAAGTGTCTGAGAAGTATGATGGGGGTTACTAGGCTAGATAGACTGGGAAATGAGGAGAACAGGGGTGAAAAGGGAGCTGGGAGATAGGGTTGATGAAAGAGTATTAGGATGGTTTGGACACATGGAAAGAATGAGTGAAGAAAGACTAGTAAAGGAGGTATGGAAGGCAGATGTGGAGGAAGTGAACATGAGGGGACGTCCTAGGATGAGATGGATGGGGTGAAGGGGGCTTTGGGGAAGAGGGGAATGTCTGTTGAGGAAGGATGGGAGAGGACAGAAGACAGGGGTGATTGGAAAATGGTTGTATATGGAAGATGTTGTGATGCATGAGGTGGAATGGATGGGGGGTGAGGTAGTGTGTGTAAGCAAAATTTTTGACGCAGCCCAAAGGGATTTCTCCCCGTCCTCTCCTTGATATGGGGGGTCGCCGATTTAATGAAGCGGCCTTTCTGTGTCTTGCGACACTGCTTCTGACCCAGGGCAGTGGACAAGGTGCAGGGATGACCCATCATCTAGGAGGTGCTAAGATGGGAGGGGTGTGGAGTGTTTTCGGGGATGGAATGGGTGGGAATGATTTTATGCCTTTTCCTTTTTGGCTACCTCCCTAGTAAGGGGGAAGAAGCCTTGGTATATGTATGTATATCAACAAGACCAAAAAAGATTTTGTGCCACCACTTCCTGCTCTTCCTGTTTGTACCATACAACTGTCGAAGCATATCATGCTTATCCACTCCCCCAATATTGTCATTATAGTCCTTAACCTCTTGTGGGTAAGTGATTACACTCTTACTTCCATCTTTTTCTGTCCTCTTCACAGTTGTGGTTGTAATTCCATTGTAGTTGGATGCCAGGTGAACTGATTTATTGTCCATTCATTTATACAGTTATACCATTGGGTGTGGACTAATCAAATTGTCCTCTTTTTAGTTTTTTGTTACCTATCAGAGGTGGGAAATCCTTTCTTGTAGGTCTGATTGTGCCACAAGCTTGAATCTGCATGCCTTGCAAGGCTTCCAGGAGAGGAAAAGATGTGAAATAATTGTCAATGAAGACTTTGTGGTTCTTGTAATGTAGATGATGTGTCAGTTTGAGAACTACCTCTCCACCTAATCCGAATTCCTACCTCCTGTTGGATTCAGTTTCTCCTCCTTTGCCAGTGTATATATCAAACTTGAAAATATATCCAGCACTATAAGCAAGACACCACACTATATCTCCTCTTGGCTTCATGGGATTATACTGTTTCAAGGAGGATCTCCCTTTGAAGCGAACCATTGATTCATTAATACTGAGGTTCCCTCTACGAGAATGATTTATTGAAATTTTCTATTTAAGCTTTCAATTAGTGGTCTTTGTATACTTTATCTTTTTTATTGGGGTCTATTTTTGTTATCATTCAGGTGTAGTTTACTAAGAATTGCAAGAAACCTGTCACTTGGCAATGATTCTCGAATAGGTCTGATGCCTAGGTCCTCTCCTGTTGCCCAATAATGATGCAGAGTAGGTAGTTTGTGGTAGCCCATCATTATGTTGATTCCAAGGAAAACATGGAGTTCATAATTTGTTAGACTTTATGAATACTGTAAAGGTTTGTCTGGTACACAAGTAAATTGATAATGTCTTCCTTTTTGGTGGAAGTTGAGAGTGGATGATAGATCGAGAAAGGAAAAGGGGCAAAAGTTAGGGAGGTACTTAGAGTGAACTCTTTAAATGAAAAGGAGTACAAGAAGAAGCTGAGAGGAGTGGGAGTGAGTGAAGGATACAGTAGAGATTGGAGTGGAGGAATGGGGATGGTTCAAGGAGGGAGTCACAAAGTGTGCAAAGATGGTGTGTGGAACAAGAAGGACAGGAGGAAATAAAAGGAAGGGTAGTGAATGGTGGGATGAGGAAACAAAGAAGATTGTAGAAAAGAAGCGAGCTTTCACAGATTGGGTACAAAATAGGACAAGGGAATTATATGAGAGGTACAAAGAAAAGAAAAGTTACGTAAAGCACAAGGTACATGCCTATACCAAAGGCTTTTTCCCCCTTACAAGGGAGGTAGCCAAAAAGAAAAAGGCATAATCATTCCCACCCATTCCATCCCCGAAAACACTCCACACCCCTCCCATCTTACACCTACTAGAAGATGGGTCATCCCTGCATCCTGTCCACTGCCCTGGGTCAGAAGCAGTGTCGCAAGACACAGCACATCCACAGCAAGGCCACTTCATAACACACACACACACACACACACACCCGGCCACTCATGCAGAAAAGGGGAAGACGGGGAGAAATCCCTTCGGGCAGCATTAATTTTTTCTCATGCATACTTTCTCACCCCCCATCTCCCACCCACTCCCCATCATGCATCACAGCATCATCTATACACAAATTCTCTCCATTCACCCCTATATTATGTCATCTCCCGTCCTTCCTCCACAGACATTCCTCTCTTTTGTAATACCCCTTTCACCCCATCCATCTCATCCTAGCACACCCCTTATATTCACTCCTTCCACCACTGCCTTCCACACTTCTTTTACTAATCTTTCTTCACTCATTCTTTCCATGTGTCCAAACCATCCTAATACTTTCATCAACCCTATCTCCCAGTTCCCTTTCCATACCTGTTCTCCTCATTTCTCACTCTATCCAGCCTAGTAACCCCTACCATACTTCAGACATTTCATCTCAAACACATTCAAACTCCTCTCTTCCTCTCTCACGTTCCATGTTTCTGCCCCGTACAATGTTGTTGGCACAATCACTCCTTCATATAACCTCCTCATAGCATCCATTCCCAGATGTCTATTTCTCATTACATGCTCACTTCCTGCCTGCTGTCACTTTCTCCCCTTATACATCTCATCACCTTTCTTTTGCCCACATTTATCTTCAGCTTCCTTCTTTCACACACCTTCTCAAACTCTGTCACTAACTTCCTCAATCCCTCTCTGATCCTGCTACAAGTGCAGTGTCGTCAGCAAACAACAACTGGCTCGCCTCCCACTTTTCTCCATTTTCTTTAATCATCTCCAACCCCTGACCCACTACTCTTGTACTCCCCTCTTTCGCCACCCCATCCATGTAAAGATTGAACAGCCTGGGCAATATAACACATCCCTGACGAAGTCCCATCTTTACCTCAAACCATTTACTCTCTCCATTAAGAGCAGTCAAAAGTTTTTACGAGAGCTATAGAGCTTGTGTTAGGATTAAAGCACATGGTAAAGGAGGGAAAGAGGAGAGCAGATGTGAAATGGGGTAAGAGTATGACAGAAATTTTTTAAATAAAAAGATGTTTTGGAAAGAAATTAGAGAGGAAGAGGAGGCAAATCAAGTAGAGAAGAAAAGCTAAAAGGTGCAGATGGAGAAATGATAATGGAAGATGGGCAGAATATTTTAGGGAGTTGCTAAATGTGAAGGAGGATAGGGAGGGAAAGATAGTTGCAGTGGGAAATGCTAAGAAAATGAGTGAGGAAAATGGAGGAGAAATAAGGAAGGATGAAGTGAAGGCAGCTAAGATGATGAGAGTAGGTAAGGCACTTGGTCTGGATGGATACCATGCAGAATGTCAAAAAGAGAGAGGTACAGTGATGGTGGACTGACTGGTGAGGTCATTTAATGTTTGTTGGAGAGAGGGTAGAGTGCCAGAGGACTGGAGGAGTGCCTGTACAGTTCCACTTTACAAGGGTAAAGGGGACAAGTGTGAGTGTAGTAGTTTTAGGGGGATTAGCTTTGTAAGTGTAGTTGGGAAGGCTTATGGGAGGATCTTGATTGAGAGGAACAGAGGGAGTAATTGGTGAGGAACAGTGGATTTATGACGGGTAGAGGTTGTGAAGATCAGATTTTTATGGTAAGACATATGTGAGAAAGGTATAGGAAAGGGGAAGGATGTTTTTTGGGCGTTTATGGATCTGGAAAAGGCTGACGACAGAGACAGGAAGGCACTGTGGGAAGTTTTGCAGATATACAGAATAGGAGGAAAGTTCTCAGAGCTGTCAAGAGTTGTTATGAGAGTAGTAGAGCATGTATCAAGATTAGAAATGGAGAGAGTGAGTGGTTTGAGGTAAAGGTGGGACTTTGTCAGGGATGAGTTATGTTCCCCTGGCTGTTCAACTTGTATATGGATGGGGTGGTGCGAGAGGTAAATACAAGGGTGGTGGGTCAGGGGTTGGAGATGATTAAAGAAAATGGAGAAAAGTGGGAGGTGAGCCAGCTGTTGTTTGCGAACGACACTGCGCTTGTGGCAGGATTGAGGAAGTTGGTGACAGAGTTTGGGAGAATGTTTGAAAGAAGAAAGCTGTAGATAAATGTGGGTAAAAGTAAGGTGATGAGATGTACAAGGGGTGAAAGTGGCAGCA
The DNA here is from genome assembly GCF_046742065.1 of Oratosquilla oratoria. NCBI lineage: Eukaryota > Metazoa > Arthropoda > Malacostraca > Stomatopoda > Squillidae > Oratosquilla > Oratosquilla oratoria. The sequence goes on from NW_027467711.1 coordinate 571,011, forward strand.
GACTGGAAGTGGGTATTACGTGAGAGCGACTGGAGGAAGTGGATCTATTTAGATACTTGGGTGCAAATGTGGCAGGAAAAGATGGAGTGGAGGTAGAATGCAGATTGAGAGAAGCGAGTAAATGCCTTGGTGGATTGAAAAGTGTAATGAGGAATAGGCATTTGGGAATGGATGATAAGAGGAGACTGTATGAAGGATTGATTGTGCCAAAAGCACTGTATGGGGCAGAAACATGGAACATAAGAGAGAAGGAGTTTGAATTTGTTTGAGATGAGGTGTCTGAGAGGTATGATGGGGGTAACAAGGCTAGATAGAGTGAGAAATGAGGAGGTGAACATGGGTGGAAAAGTAGTTGGGAGATAGGGTTGATGAAAGAGTTTTAGGATGGTTTGCACACATGGATAGAATGAGTGAAGAAAGACTAGTAAAATAGTTTTTGAAGGCAGTTATGGAGGGAATGAACATGAGGGGACGTCCTAGGATGAGATGGATGGGGTGAAGGGGGCTTTGGGGAAGAGGGGAATGTCAGTTGAGGAAGGACAGAAGACAGGTGAATGAAGAATGGTTGTACATGGATGACGTAATGCATGAGGTGGAATGGGTGGGGGGATGGGGATGAGGTAGTATGTGTGAGCAAAATTTGACGCAGCCTGAAGGGATTTCTCCCCGTCTTCTCTTCTCTTTTTATGCAGGGGGGGGGGGTCTCCTATTTGATAAAGTGACGTTGTGGTGGATATGCTGTGCCTTGCGACACTGCCTCTTACCCAGGGCAGTGGACAAGGTGTAGGGATGACCCATCATCTAGGAGGTGCTAAGATAAGAGTGAGGATGTAGGGGGAGTGGAGTGCATTTAGGGATGGAATGGGTGGGAATAATTTTATGCCTTTTTCTTTTTGGCTACCTCATTTGTAAGGGGGGGAAAGCCTTGGCATATGTATGTATATCTTAATAAGAAAAAAAAATTGTAGAAAGGCATGAAGTGTAGGAGAATATGTACCTTCATTTTTTGGTTTTCCTTTTCATATTTAATATATCTACTCCATTCTGTTTCCACTCCCCTCCATCCTCTTCTACTCCTCTCTCCTCTTTTATCCACTCTTCTCTCTCATATAACATATGTCTCCCTATATGTTGGTCTCCAGAATTAATATTCTCTAATGCAGGTACTCTATACAAGTATTCTGGATAAGAATGAATGCTTAACTATTATAAAAAATTCATCCTCAAGGAAAATAAATTTTGGGAGAAGTAAATTATGAAACTTGCTGCTATTGTTAGGTAATGGTTTGACACTGTTAGATAATATTAGTCAAAACCACATGAAAATATACTTAATAACCATACATGATATATATATATATATATTGTATTTTTTGCAATTCTACACATTGTAATTCTACCCATTTCCCTAATTGGAATCTTGGTTCCTGTTGGGAATTAGAATACCCATTTATGTTTTGCATTGTAACAGAAATCATTACATGTAATTGCAAAGTGTTACACACTGTTCTCAACACACTAAAGATAATATTGACAAATTACCGAATTGTAACTTGCCATTGAATGTGTGTAGCAGGGTGTAAAAGTGAGGAGAAAAATAAGCATGGGCACTTGACAAAACATTTTGTCTCCAGGCGTTGGTTTGTGGCAACACACTACAAAAGTTGCCAGATTCACAATCTAGTTGGTCCCTGAGAGGGGAAGTTCAGTTCACCACAGATCTCTCGCTGCTTCTTCCATAGCCAGTATGTTCTTGCAGCAATAAATATGGGGCCAGTTGTAAAAGGGTTAATTACCTGAATGACTGCATCTTTGGCATTCTCCTGCATTTGTGGATTAACAGTTTCTTCAAAAATAATCTTATCATTTTCTTTGTCTTACATTCTTTCCTGAGCTGCTGTAAATAATCATCTATATTTCTTCAAGTTTTCTTGGTCATTGCCTTTATTTGTTAGTTTACCTCTTGATGGTTGCACTATTTGTGGTATTTTTCAACCTCACATTTCAACTTGGCTCGTTTTCTTTTTAATGCACTTGCCTCCTTATTTCAGCATTTGCTTTCTTGAAGTCTCCTTTCTTTCATGATTTGCTTTCGTTATATTGTCTCTTGCTTCCATGATTCCATTGTAAATCCCTCTGTATATCTATAAATTTGTCGGTCTTTGGGAAAGGGAAATGAATAAGATTAATAGTTATGGAGATCTAAAGCTCATGTTTACATTTTGTTTTCCTATTGTGACAGTAGGTGGCTCTGGGCATGTTTACATTCTGCTTTGATGCTTTGCCACCACTTGATGAGGAAATGATGGTAACTAGGATTTCCTCTGAAATAACTCGAGTGGCTGACAAACACAATAATTTATTATTATTATTGTTATTATTTCACATTATTATTGTTGTTATTTTATCACTATATCAATGGATTTTTCCCTCTTACCAGGGCATATAGTCAACTGAAAAGGTATGTACCCATTCCCACCCATTTCACTTGCATACCCATCTTAACTCCTGATTGATTACAGGTCACCCCATATTCTTCCCACTTTCCTACATGAGAAGTAATGGAGCAAGACACAGTACAACCATAGCAACACCACTTCACTTAATTGGCAACCCTTCATGCAGAAAAAGAATATGGGTGTGGGGGTCCCTTCAAGGTATGTCAAAATATTTATACATAACCACTCCCCGGTGTCACTAACTGCCGAGAACACCGAGAAAACAGAGAAAATACAAAAAAGGACAGGTTTTGCTCAAATGCACACTTCTATATATGTATGGTTGCATATAGTTGAATTATTTAAACTTTTTTCTTTAAAATGTGTGATTTTCATGTAATTTGACCAAAGAGAAGTTATGTTTTAGTCTCTGCAGTATGACCGACCACAGCTACATATACCGTAACAAATTAGCATATGGTTGCATTATTTGAACTCTTTTCTTTAAAAGGTGTGATTTTCATGTAATTTGATCAAAGAGAAGTAACGTTTTTATCCTCTGCAAAATTACCGACCCCAGCTACGATTCGTGGTTACCGCTAGCCTGCCATCTATGTTCTGCGAATGCAGATCATCACTGAGCGTCAGAGTTGCCAGATTGGCGTTTTCAATGCCAAATTTTGTATCTTTGGAATGTTTTTACTGTGTTTGGCATGAAAATTTGTTGGGTGGCATTTTCGGGGGGCGTTTTTAAATACCCAGTCGTGATTAGAGATCACTTTTACTTATATCAAGAATTAAATGATGATGTATATGAATGATATAGATTTATCTTGGTTATATCATGCGGGAAATGTTGCAAAGATTTTGTGCCTAGCCAAAGGATGTTTCAGCTCTTCTTTAGTGAAAATATGTAAGAACGGAGTAGCGCATCAAACATTTCTAAATCTGATGATGCTTTTGATTATATCTAGACACAATAGAAAAGTCACATGTATTTTTTATTCATGTATGTCAGAGTCTCTAGGAGGTTGTTTAATAAACTGGTTTAATTTATTGTAGAGGGTAATAAAAAGTTTACTTAGGAACTTAAACGTAATGTATGGAGTAAATGTAAGAGGCCGGTAGTGAACGAATGGAAATGAGCTAGGCATTAGAATAATTCAGACTCGACGCCTGCTCGAGGGCGATGTTATGTCTATGTGAGGGCGACGTTTTGTCTATGTAAACACACCGACGGTGGTGACTGTTTTATAATCGATGTGTAATCAAACTCTGTAAGCACAGGTTACCTTCGTTTGACTAATGCTGAGATAAACAATATCGCTAGTGGCATTGTAATGGCTTTCCGGCTTGGTGCAAGGTGGAGAAGGAGGAAAAAAACTATTGGTGCATGAATTCAAAGTCTCGCCCATAAGGAGTGACATTTATTTGAAACGTCACTGGAGATTGGATTAGAAAAATTAGTGACGTCAGACGAAGGTAGCTTAGCGTAGGATGCGGGATCTCATCAGAGGGTGTGGAGAGAGGATCAGAGACGATGTAGAGACGAGAGAAAGAGATCCCGAGTGTAAGCTAAGGTGAAATTGCAGTGAAAGAAGAAAGAAAATTCACCACCATTTTATTAACCCAAAGGACGAGAGAACTAGGCACGGGGCCTAGAAAATAGTGAGACTACAGGAAAAAGAAGGCAAGGGGCCTTGAGACGAGTGATATTACAAGTCAAATTTAAGTGACAGTGGTGACAAGGGGAGGTGAAAGTAATACATTTTATTTTAGTTATTGGTATTTTTTCTTTCTAACATAATACGGAGTATAATATATTTTATTTTGGAAGTTCATATCTTTCTTTCCTTTTCACACAGTCTTGAAAGTAGATTTATTTCAGAGGATGGTGGTTTATTACAGTACCACTAGAATTAAATGATGTACATGAATTATATAAATTGATCTTGGTCATATCGTGACTTTGTTTTATATTGGCTAGTCAACAGTAGAAAAATATTTTATATTGTAATTGTAGTTATACACATTATATTTAACTACTTGATCTTGGTTATATCATGTGGTATTGTATTATATTGGCTAGTCAACAGTAAAAACTATTTTTCATGTTGTAATTGTAGTTATATACATTATTTTTAACTACACATGTAAAACCAAAATACAAAAAAAAAAATCTTAGAAATGGCATTTTTGGGGCATGTTTTAAAAACATTTGTCAGAATTTGTCATTTTTCCTGGTAGAAAACCTGGCAACCCTGCTGAGCGTGGTGGATGGAGTTGGCCAAAAATAATACTTGTAGAATTTCTACTGAGGTTCGAACATGTGGGGCATATTTGCATACTAACTTGAATAAAGGTAGAGTGAACATTTTTATTTTAAAAACTGTTGTTTATTTCTTTACAAAGATTACATAAATATTGCATACAATTAAATACAAAATTTTAATTAAATTTTGTTCAAAATACGCTATACAAAATTTATAGGTTATGAAATATGATATTGCATACATTGTATTATGCAAATTAGACCACTTGAAAAAAGAAACTAATGAAGCAGAGTGCTTTCTTATATTACATATTCAATGCAAAAAGTACATAGTTGAATAGAAATACATATTTTATATATACATGAAAAAGGTATACAAAAACTCCATTAAATATTGACGTCAACTTCGCCGTGTTCCATCATGCCAACCAAGAAGACCACAGAATGGACTGGGATAACGCACCAGTTATATTCAAATCCCATTGTAGCTTTCAAAGTGGTACCATCGCAAATGCCAAGATATTACACAAACTACGTTCCAAGAACTCGGTGAGATGTTCCTTGGGTACTGGTGCAACTCTTGCATAACGAACGGGTGCTTCGAGGATAAACTGTTGCTTTTTTGTATAACCATAGTAGTTTGTTGCAGGAAGCGCAAAAAGGGAACATATTTTTGTGTAATACACCAAGTACATCAACACCTATAACCTTAGGCAAGTTTGAAACTCATCTGGAACATGATACAAATGCCGTTGCAGTCCTTGACAAGTGTGGTGGTGTGAAGAACCAAACAATTCATGTAACTGGGGATGGAATTGCCAGTTCAACTCTTTTTCGGTAGCACTGTGCGGGAATTAGCACCTAACCAGGAATTTACGAGTGCGGACAACAATCTATAAAGGCAAGAACAACGACTCTATGTGGGATGTTCTGTGCCCTCTGTTCCCGAACGTGACGCTCCTGTGCACCTGCCACTTGGAGGAAAATGCAAAACGTCATCTAAATGCTGAGTCCACAGAATAATCAAGGAAAAATGAAACTGTGAATGAGAGGTCTCATATGATGCGCCTAAAATTCGATAAGGATTTACCGAAGTTCACAGAGTACTTTAGTGAGAAACTGGTTCCCTCGTTGCGTTCTCATGTGTTTCAACCTCAACGAAATTATAATCTTCCAAATGGACCAATAACAACTGTGAAAGTATGAACCACGCTCTCACCTTCCACCCACTAGGGCACGACAACTCTCCCACTGGGGTGTAGGACAGTTACCGGATAATTGCTTGACAGTTGCTCACTGGAGAAGTGACAAATAGGACATTTGCTCACCAAAGGATTATCTTTTACTTCTCTTGAACTTATATTGTATCATATATACAGCAATAATACAGAAACAACAACCAAACTTTTAGTTTTTAAATCATTATAAAATTCAATACCAATTTCTTCCATCAATATATAGTAATGATATTCTACTGGTCCAGTCTAATGGTGTGGCTAACTATTCGTATGTATCTCTGTCATTTAATAAGTCGAAAATTTTACTTTCATAGTCTAAATTGACTCCTAACCTTAACACTTCTAGTTCATGAACTAGAACTGTTAGGGTAATTAGTCAATGAAACAAACTAAAAACAATGCATTAGATTATATTGTAGAGTTTGATAAGTTCTTGGCCTCTAACAATTATGGCAAAGATTTACTTTATCTGTGCCAGGGGTATGCTGCAGGAAGTCAGTGTCTAAACTGACTTTCTAAATGCAGTTGGCCACACCATTAGACTGGACTTGTAAACCAATAAGGACAATAAACCCACTTCAGTACTGCACCAGTTGTAAAACTGTAATCACTATATATTGATGGAAGAAATTGGTATTGAATTTTATAATTAATTAATAACTAAAATATGAAAGTTTGTATTATTGCTGTAATAAATTTCAATATAACAAAAAAAAATCCTGTAATATTGATGTAATAAACTTCAATATAACTGAAAAATCCTGTATATTAGGTTTGTATATTGTTTGTATATTATTGCTGTAATAAACTTCGATATAACTAAAATAATCATTTGGTGAGCAAATGTCCTATTTATCACTTGTTCGATGAGCAATTTGTCCGTACCCGGGGGTGCTGTTACCCGCATTGTATATCAATGTATATATCCATGTACATAATTTATACAATAAACCTTTATTAATTGATTAACCATTGTCACATTTTGTCTTCGGACAATTGGTCTTCCTTTGCAAGATAACTGGTCTTCGGACATTTAGTCTTCTGGACAATTAGTCCTCATCTTCAAGTTATAATAAGATAATCAGCTTAAAATATCTGTATTAAGAAAAAAAGATAGATTGAAATTCATGTATATACCATTCTTTATTATTTATAGACACATTATATGCATTATTTTTCAATACAATGTAATACAATCATTCAAGAACGATTGAAATTTATGTATAGATAATTCTTTACTATGTATAGACACATGATATACATTTTTCAATAAAATGTAATATAATCATTCACTTTAATAAGTTTACAATTATGTAAGACGAGTAGAATTACGGGTATTTGTCAACGTTCTAGCACAGATATCATCATGAGAAACAGTTTATTTAAACTTTTGTTCATGATCGCAGACTTCTTCCAACTCGACAAAGGAAATCATTGACATCTGATATGCCATCGCGATGCTGCTCGCAAAGAATTTAGTTTATTCTGAAGCTGGACATGTTTACGCTTAACTCGTTTCTATGTTTTACTTAAAATTTAGAACACCTAAATGCCATTATTGTTTTTTGAGCACCAACATAACTACTTGGGTCATTCTTTATTTATACTTGATTTACTTTTATTTATTTATGGATGAACGAACAACATAAAAAAATCCTTTTGGTGCCAAATAAGTTGCTTAACGCACGAAACCTGTTTATTATCTAACTATACCTTTGCATTTATTTATGTATTATATTTGTTATCTACATTATTATAGTTTTTATATACTTTTTATTATGATTTTTTCTCGCATCCGACCTAGATATGGGCCAAAAGGTCTCCTGTCGGCATGCTCCGCCTTTGTAATCTCGCAACAATTATTGAACACAAGGCCTGAGTGCGCCTAAAATGCGTGAGACCGGGACATAATCCTGCCAGAGCGAAATTCCTCAAGAAGGGGGAAGTCTCGGGTAGCAGTACTTTCTGTAATTGCGGTGTGGTTAGCACGTCAATCAGAGATAAGGACTAGGGTAAATGACAGGGCGTAATCGATGTGATGAGCAATCGAGCATGAATGTTCTCCATTCAGAATCTATCATATCTCTGCGGATAAAACGTAACTTCTCTTTGATCATATTATATGGAAATTACACTTTTTAAAGAAAATAATTCAACTATATGCAGTCTATTACACTAAAAACACAATAGTGTTTCTAAATAGAGTGAAGTTTGATCCATATCACCCAGGCATGGATCAAGGATTGTTATTGGGGGGGGGGGGATAAATGATAACCGATACTTGAAACACAACGAGAAACACCCCCAAGAATATAACAAATCTTAAATTCAAACTTGCCCAAGGTTATAGGTGTTGGTGTATTGTGCAAAAATATTTGTTCCCTTTTTGTGCTTCTGCAACAAACTACTATGGTTATACAAAAAAGCAACAGTTTATCCTCGAAGCACCCGTTCGTTATGCAAGAGTTGCACCAGTACCCAAGGAACATCTCACCGAGTTCTTGGAACGTAGTTTGTGTAATATCTTGGCATTTGCGATGGTACCACTTTGAAAGCTACAATGGGATTTGAATATAACTGGTGCGTTATCCCAGTCCATTCTGTGGTCTTCTTGGTTGGCATGATGGAACACGGCGAAGTTGACGTCAATATTTAATGGAGTTTTTGTATACCTTTTTCATGTATATACAAAATATGTATTTCCATTCAACTATGTACTTTTTGCATTGAATATGTAATATACAAAAGCGCTCTGCTTCATTAGTTTCTTTTTTCAAGTGGTCTACTTTGCATAGTACCATGTATGCAGTGTCATATTTCATAGCCTATAAATTTTGTATAGCACATTTCAAATAAAATTTAATGATTTTTTTTATTTAATTGTATGCAATATTTATGCAATCTTTGTATTATAAAGAAATAAACAACAACAGTTTTTAAAATAAAAATGTTCACTCTACCTTTATTCAAGTTAGTATGCAAATATGCCCCACATGTTCGAACCTCACAAGAAATTCTACAAGTATTATGTTTTTGGCCAACTCCATCAACCACGCTCAGCAGGGTTGCCAGGTTTTCTACTAAGAAAAATGCCAACTTCTGACAAAATGCTGCCAAAATGTTTTTACAACATGCCCCAAAAATGCCAACCATTATATTTTCTAAGATTTTTGCATTTTGGTTTTACATGTGTAGTTAAAAATAATGTGTATAACTACAATTACAACATGAAAACTATTTTTTACGGTTGACTAGCCAATATAAAACAATACCACATGATATAACCAAGATCAAGTAGTCAAAAATAATGTGTATAACTACAAGTACAATATAAAGAAAATTTTTACTGTTGACTAACCAAAATAAATCAATGTCACATGATATGACCAAGATCAATTTATATCACTCATGTACACCATCATTTAATTCTAGTGGTACTGTAATAAACCACCATCCTCTGAAATAAATCTACTTTCAAGACTGTGTGTGAAAAGGAAAGAAAGATATGAACTTCCAAAACAAAATATATTATACTCCGTATTATGTGAGAAAGAAAAAATATTGATAACTTAAATAAAATGTATTACTCCATACATTGTTTCAGTTCCTAAGTAAAGTTTTTAGTACCCTCTACAATAAATTAAACCAGTTTATTAAACAACCTCCTAGAGACTCTGACATACATGAATAAAAAATACATGTCTTTTCTATTGTCTATATATAATCAAAAGCATCATCAGATTTAGAAATGTTTGATGCACTACTCCGTTCTTACATATTTTCACTAAAGAAGAGCTGAAACATCCTTTGGCTAGGCACAAAATCTTTGCAACATTTCCCCCATGATATAACCAAGATAAATTTATATAATTCATATGCATCATCATTTAATTCTTGATATAAGTAAAAGAATGATCTCTAATCACATACATACATATACCAAGGCCTTTTCCCCCTTTCAAGGGAGGTAGCCAAAAAGGGAATGGCATAAAAACACTCCCACCCATTTCATCCCTAAATACACTCCACACCCCTCCCACCCTCATCTGAGCACCTGGATGGGTCATCACTGCACCTCGTCCATTGCCCTGTGTCAGAAGCAATGCAGAAGACACACCACATCCACAGCAAGGCTGCTTCATTTAATCGGTGACCCACCCCCCTCTCCGTCCCCTCATTGTATAAAATGAGGACGGGAGAAATCCCTTCGGGCTGCGTCAAATTTACACACGTAACTAACCCCACCCCCCCCGCCAATTCCTCCTTATGAAATCACAACATCATCCATATACAACCCTTCTCCACTCACCTCTGTCTTCTGTCCCCTTCCTTCCTCAACAGACATTCCCCTTTTCCCCAAAGCCCCCTTCACCCCATACATCCACCTCATCCTAAGACGTCCCCTCATGTTCACTCCCTCCACATCTGCTTTCCATACCTCTTTTACTAGTCTTTCTTCACTCATTCTTTCCATGTGTCCAAACCATCCTAATATTCTTTCATCAACCCTATCTCCCAGCTCCTTTTCCACCCCTGTTCTCCTCACCTCATTTCTCACTCTATCTAGCCTAGTAACCTCCATCATACTTCTTAGACACCTCATCTCAAACACAATCAAACTCCTCTCTTCTTCTCTTATGTTCCATGTTTCTGCCCCATACAGTGCTGTTGGCACAATCACTCCTTCATACAGTCTCCTCTTAGCATCCATTCCCAAATGTCTATTCCTCATTACACTCTTCAATCCACTAAGGCATTTACTCGCTTCTATCAATCTACATTCTGCCTCCACCTTTTCCTGCCACATTTGCATCCAAGTATCTAAAACTATCCACTTCCTCTCCCTTAATGCTCACTTCCACTCTACTGCCATTTTCACCCCTTGTACATCTCATCACCTTACTTTTACCCACATTTATCTTTAGATTTCTTCTATCACATACTCTCCCAAACTCTGCCACCAGCTTCCTCAATCCCTCCTCCGACACTGCCACAAGCGCAGTGTTGTCCGCAAACAACAGCTGGCTCACCTCCCACTTTTCTCCATTTTCTTTAACCATCTCCAATCCCTGACCCACTACCCTACCATTCACCTCTCGCACCACCCCATCCATGTACAAGTTGAACAGCCAGGGCGACATAACGCCTGGGTATTTAAAAACGTTCAGTGATGATCTGCATTCGCAGAACATAGATGGCAGGCTAGCGGTAACCACGAATCGTTGCTGGGGTCGGTAATTTTGCAGAGGATAAAAACGTTACTTCTCTTTGATCAAATTACATGAAAATCACACCTTTTAAAGAAAAGAGTTCAAATAATGCAACCATATACTAATTTGTTACGGTATATGTAGCTGTGGTCGGTCATACTGCAGAGACTAAAAAATAACTTCTCTTTGGTGAAATTACATGAAAATCACACATTTTAAAGAAAAAAAGTTTAGATAATTAAACTATATGCAACCATACATATATAGAAATGTGCATTTGAGCAAAACCCATCCTTGTTTAGGTTTTGTTGTATTGTTCGGGTTTTCTCGGCAATTAGTGAGACCGTCCATAACTGCGTCATGAACTACCTCGTTTGTTCAGGTCACCTAGATCATTGTAGTTGTTGAAGAGGACCTGTATATATACATATTTTTCCTACTGTATGAATCAATTTATTATCCTTTTGAGATAACCCACCATATATATATATATATATATATTTTTTTTTTTTTTTAGAAATTAAAAAATTTAATTCCCACAAAAAATATATATTATAGTTGCAGTATAAAATGATACCCAAGTTGATCCATTTTTACAGATTTTGTGAAATTATTTGAAGTCCAAACAACTAAATTTTAGATATCAGCTTCTTACATAATTTTTTGGCTAGTTGCTAGCAACCTGTCCGAATGCCTGAAAAGCATTATATTTCCATAAATATTTGTAGAAGTGAGTATATGTTTTATTTATTTTTTTTTTTATAATGCATATAAAGTTAAATTTGACTGCAGCTTTGGCTAGAATGAACTTCTTGTTGATAGACTGGAATTTTGTTATATCTCTTGGCTCATCAGGGATATGAAATGAAATGGTACAATACAATGTTTTGCTAGCCTTAAAGTATTTTCAAGGGGGGGACGGAGAGGGGGCGTCGCCGATTAAATGAAGTGGTCTTGCCGTGGATGTGCTGTGTCTTGCGACACTGCTTCTGACCTAGGGCGGTGGGCAGGGTGCAGGGATGACCCGTCATCCAGGAGGTGCTCAGATGAGAGGGAGGGGTGTGGAGTGTATTTAGGGATGAAATGGGTGGGAGTGTTTTTATGCCTTTCCCTTTTTGGCTACCTCCCTTGAAAGGGGGAAAAAGCCTTGGTATATGTATGTATGTAAATATATTTTGTACAAAACAGTTAGAAGTTAAAAGATATTAGGAGAGGTTATAGATAGTGTGTGTTAGGGGGAGTTGGGGGTGTCAGAGAAATTTAGTACATGGGCAGACTTATTGAGAATTTGTCCCTTGTTCTTCTAGGACTCAGCATTATTGCCACAATTAATCTCTCCATTGTCCCCTGTGCAATTATAAGTTTACACACCTCATTTTCCGTTTCACATCAGTTTGGTTGACATGTTGATTTGAGTGGTTGCATTTCAAATGTAAAGGTCCTCCTGTGATGCTATACATCCCAAACATTTTCCAAGCAGTTGCAATTCTTTTTTTTTTCCATCTTAGTCTTTAGTCATTGACCATCTAGCCAAAATAATTATATTATTCAAAATCAAGACTGTCTTCATTGACATTACTTTTGTTTCACTGTTATTCATTTTTAAGCCTAATTTTAAAATTTCTTTGTTCAAGTTATGTTACCTTTTCACATTCCTTTTGTGATCTTCATCTTTGCTGTATGTAGTTTAATTACAGTGGTATTTTTTGCATTCATTTTAGAATGTCCTCTCCTTATATGCAAAGGGGGACGGAGAGGGGGGGTCGCCGATTAAATGAAGCGGCCTTGCTGTGGATGTACTGTGTCTTGCGACACTGCTTCTGACCCAGGGCGGTGGGCAGGGTTGCAGGGATGACCCGTCATCCAGGAGGTGCTCAGATGAGAGGAAGGGTGTGGAGTGTATTTAGGGATGAAATGGGTGGGAGTGTTTTTGTCCCTTTCCCCTTTTTGGCTACCTCCCTTGGAAGGGGGAAAAAGCCTTGGTATATGTATGTATGTACTTTTTGCATTCATTTTACCTAGAGCCCATACAATGTGTTTGCATCCTGTTTGTGTAACAAGCTAAGTATGGGTGTTTCTTCTAGAGTCAGAAGCCCTTTTGTAATCTATAAATTCTAAAGTATGTGTGGAGGGGGATAATTTTTCTGTTATTTTGAGGCATTTGCTGCACTTTTAATCACAGTTGTGATGCAAATAAACGTACATGTTTATGGGCAAATTCATTCACACACACAGCTTGCCATGTAATCTGCATTATGTTGCCGGTTAAGTGTCAATAAGGAAAGAAAATATAAGCCTATAATGTACATATGTGCACTTGTATAGAGCGCTGATCCATGCACTGTACTGTGCACTGTGGAAGAATACACACATGTACACAGCATGCTAGTGGCTGTACTGTATTCTGACCATCATTAGTGTTGATGTAGTGCTGTTATGTGTCAATGTATGCACAAACATGGTTAGTTAGTTATATCCTTGCACATGCTATGTATCTGTCTTGTTTACTACCCATGACCTGATTATTCAATGCTGTGGCCATGGGAATATTCTGAATTTGTCATGGATGTTATGACTGGATTCATTGATGTTTACATGTGATTTAAATTTGAGTATATGGATGTATGGAGGAATAACAGTATATGGGTTTATAGTTTGATTTTGTCAGTTTAGAAAGGAGGGGGGGCACACAATTTTGTATAGTAAAATTTTACTTTTATCACTCAAGTAATCCTCTTAATGATTATCTTCAGTAATTACTTGCACTAGGCACATTTAGTTTGTACATTTATACCTTTGTATATTGACATAGTGTTTTAGTTTGTTCCCCAGCAACTTTCAGGTAAGGTTAGATGTAAGAAATGTATTGTGGTGTTGAATCTATATAGTAAGAACTCCTCCCTTACAAGGGAGGTAGCCTACCCTCAACCATTATTTCCATCTCATTTTAGCAATTCATGAATTAAGGGTCATCCCTGTCTCCTGCCCAGTGCCTGGGTCAGAATCAATAGAGTAAGACACAGTACAACCACAGCAAGGTTGCTGTACACACTTAAACAGTGCCCCCACATCTGTACATCCCCTTGTGTGTAAAGTGGAGGATACAATGTTAAGTTGGTACAAATGTATATATGTAAATTAATCCTGTTGCGTATTGACCTCTTTCAGACCACCTAATCCTATGCAATATTTATATATAGCTAACTCCTATATTCATATCTTTTTAACTACACTCCCATGGACCTTTCACCTCGCACACTTGTAAAATGCTCGTTGCGTTGGCTTGCTGTCAACCACACACACCTTTATGGGTGCCCCATTGCACTCAGGACAGGACTGCCCCTGTGTACATTGACATCATATGAGATTATCCTATTCATGAAAGAATGAAGAGTATGTGATAGAAGAAAGCTAAAGATAAATGTGGGTAAAAATAAGGTGATGAGATGTACAAGGGGTGAAAATGGCAGTAGAGTGGAAGTGAGCATTAAGGGAGAGGAAGTGGATAGTTTTAGATACTTGGGTGCAAATGTGGCAGGAAAAGGTGGAGGTAGAATGTAGATTGAGAGAAGCTAGTAAATGCCTTTGTGGAATAAAGAGTGTAATGAGGAATAGACATTTGGGAATGGATGCTAAGAGGAGACTGTATGAAGGAGTGATTGTGCCAACATCACTGTATGGGACAGAAACATGGAACATAAGAGAAGAATTTGAGATGAGGTGTCTGAGAAGTATGATGGGGGTTACTAGGCTAGATAGAGTGAGAAATGAGGAGGAGAACACGGGTGGAAAAGGAGCTGGGAGATAGGGTTGATGAAAGATTATTAGGATGGTTTGGACACATGGAAAGAATGAGTGAAGAAAGACTAGTAAAAGAGGTGTTGAGGGAGTGAACATGAGGGGATGTCCTAGGATGGGGTGAAGGGGGAAGAGGGGAATGTCTGTTGAGGAAGGACGGGAGAGGACAGAAGACGGGTGAATGGAGAATGGTTGTATATGGATGATGTGATTGCATGAGGTGGATGGGGGGTGAGGTAGTATGTGTGAGCAAAATTTGACGCAGCCCGAAGGTATTTCTCCCCGTCCTCTCATTTTATGCAATGGGGGGGGTGGGGGTCGCCGATTTAATGAAGCGGCCTTGCTGTTGATGTGCTGCGTCTTGGAACACTGCTTCTGACCCAGGGCAGTGGACAAGGTGCAGGGATGACCCATCATTCAGGAGGTGGTAAGATAAGAGGGAGGGGTGTGGAATGTATTCAGGGATGGGAATGATTTTATGCCTTTTTCTTTTTGGCTACCCCCTTGTAAGAGGGAAAAAGCCTTGGTATATGTATGTATGTTTGAAAGAATGAGGAAGGGGTTTTGGTTAACATAGGAAAAGTGAAGGATGTGCTACATTTGTGTTGCAGAGAAGTTGTGTTGCAGAGAAGCCACAAAATGGTACACAGTGCAGAAGGCATATAGTGTCAATATTGTGGAACATTCAGCTATGGCCAATGGTATTGTTGAAATTAGTGTTCTTTTGAAATTGATGAATGACTTTATTATTATTATTTTTTTGTATGGAAGGCAGATGTGGAGGGAGTGAACATGAGGGGACGTCCTAGGATGAGGTGGATGGATGGGGTGAAGGGGGCTTTGGGGAATGTCTGTTGAAGAAGGAAGGAAGACAGAGGTGAGTGGAGAATGGTTGTATATGGATGATGTTGTGATTGCATGAGGAGGAACGGGCAGGGGGGTGGGGTAGTGTGTGTGTGAGTAAATTTTGACGCACCCCGAAGGGATTTCTCCCCGTCCTCTCCTTATATGGAGGGGGGGGTCGCCGATTAAATGAAGCGGCCTTGCTGTGGATGTGCTGTGTCTTGCAACACTGCTTCTGACTCAGGGCGGTGGGCAGGGATGACCCATCATCCAGGAGGTGCTCAGATGAGAGGGTGGGAGGGGTGTGGAGTGTTTTTACGCCTTTCCCTTTTTGGCTACCTACCTTGTAAGGGGGAAAAAGCCTTGGTATATGTATGTATGTATTTTCTTGTGATGGACTGGATGCAACCTTAATGATTTGTGTTGCAGAGAAGCCACAAAATTGTACACAGAGCAGAAGGTATATAGTGGCATTATTGTGGAACCTCCATCTGGCCAATGGAATTGTTGAAATTAGTAATGTTTTGAAATTGATGAATGACTTTATTATTATGAATTTCTTGTGATGGACTGGGTGCAACCTTAATGATTTCTGTGGTAAATGTTGAAATTGGTGTTTGTGTTGAAAGTAAAGATAAAGAAGGTCGAGTTTGCGAAGAGTGATACTGTTGGTAAGTGCATGGTAAATTAAATAGAAATTAGTTGAAGAAATGAGCAAAGGTGAAATGATAAATTATAGCATTTGTGATTTGATATTACATGGTTAATTAGAAATATGATATATATATAATGAAATGGAGAGTTTTGGTTTTAATATAAATATTTGTTCAGAATGTTAAGATAGAAAATGAGGCATGAAGATGAGTTGCTAAATGTGGAGGATAGGGAGGGAAAGGTAGTTGCAGTGGGAATCATTAAGAAAATGACCGTGATGAGCGAGGGGAATGGAGGAGACATAAGGAAAGATGAAGTGGAGGCAGCTGTTGTGATAATGAGAGCAGGTAAGGAAAGATGAAGTGGAGGCAGCTGTTTTGATAATGAGAGCAGGTAAGGCACTTGGGTTAGATGGATCTCATGCTGAATGTCTGAATAAAAGGAGGTATAGTGCTGGTGGTGGACTGAGTGGTGAGGTTAATGTTTATTTAAGAGAGGCGAGAGTGCTTGAGGAGTGGCTATTTAGTTCCACTTAACAAGGGAAAGAGGGGACAAGTGTGAATGTAGTAGTTTGAGAGGGATGAGCTTGTTAAGTGTATTATGGAATTCTTATGAGAGGGTGTTGATTGAGAGGATTAGGAGAGGGAATCAGTGTGGGTGACGGGTTGCATAGATCAGACATTTGTGGTAAGGCATATGTGAGATAGCGATAGGAAAAGGTAAGGATGTATTTTTTGCCATCTTTAAAAGACTTATGAGAGGGTAGGTAGATAGGAATATACTGTAGGAGGTATTGGAGATATTTGGGTAAGGAGGAAAACATTTAAGAGCAGTGAAGAGTTTTTATGAGAGTAGTAGAGTGAGTTTGAGTTAAAGGTGGGACTTGATCAGGGATGTGTTATGTTGCGCTGGCTATTCAATTTATGCATGGGGTGGTGTGAGGTAAATGGAAGCCGTTGGCTGACAAGCCTGCACTTTTAGTAGGATGAGAGGAGGTATTGAAGAAGTTAGTGAGAGAGTTTGTGAATATGTGCAAAAGAGGGAAGTTGAAGAAAAAAGTTGGTAAAGTAAGGTGATGAGATGCACAAGGTGAGGAAGTGGATATATTTAGATACTTGGGTGCGAATGTGGACGTAGATTGAAAGAAGTGAGTACATGCCTTGGGGGGGTTAAAGATTGTAAAGAGTAAACGACATTGGGAAATGGATGCAAAGAGAAATTTACAGGGGAGACAGATGGAACATGAGAGGAGTTGAAATGTGTTTGAGAAGTATGATAAGGCTGGATAGAGTGAGAAATGAGGTGGTGAGGGGAATTGAGAGATAGGGTTGATGAAAGATTATTGTGACTGTTTAGATATGGAAAGAGTGAAGAAAGAGCAATAAAAGTGTGGAAGGAGTGAAGATGAGATGGACGGATGGGGGTTAAAAGGGCATTGGAAAAGAGGGAAATGTCATTTGAGGAAGGGCAGAAGATAGGGTGTTTGGTGTGATGTACGAGGGAGAGTATGTATGAGAAATAGAGTGATACAGTTTGATGGGGTTTCTCCCAGTCTTCTCTTTTTCGCATGAGGTGGGGTGGGGGGTTGTCGCTGATTCAGTAAAGCTGCTTTGTTGTGGATGTGGTGTGTCTTGCAAGACTCATTGTGACCCAGGGCAGTAGACAAGATGATCCAGTAGGTGCGTGCTAAGATGAGAGTGGAAGTGAGTATATCTCTTGTAAGGTGGAATTCTTTTTGGATAGTATGAGTTTGAAAAGGTGGAAGATATGGATGAATATTTATTGTTTGCTACTAAATCTGAAGTGGAGTTGAAAATGAGAGATAAAGGAAGTGTAATGAATAAAGAGTACTAATTAATTATTCGAGTTTTTTAACCTTTTATTATTAAAGAATGTGTTCCATAAAGGAAATAAGTTCTTTATTATACT